>NC_056751.1:728331453-728371453 GCF_019279795.1 Protopterus annectens
TTTCAAGGAGACTTTAGACATGTGTTAAAAGGACAGATGATGAAAATGCAGCTGCGATATCATATAAAGCATCTATGAGGTTGTAAATGCATATGGTTTACATAATTATATCTAATTTTTCATCTAAATGTATAATCCAAATGTGTCTTATTAGAAAGTTGTATGAAATGTATTAGCACCACTAAATAATAAATTAGGATTATGTTTACGTATATATTTCAGTTGTTTACTAGCAATAGATATGAACCTATTATCCAGATTTGTATTTTTTGGTTTATTTGCATATACAATTAATAATGCATCTCATAAGTGTGTGTCTACATATGTCGAACTTCGAGTTTTATATAAATTTTGGGACTTTAGCTGGTATTCATAGTCATTGTGTAAACAACTTACGGGTATCTGTGCTGTCTGCAAATGAGCACAGTTAGGCCATGATTCATAGAGGCCATTTTCTATATCTTTTGACAGCTGTGAGTAAGTGTAAGCAAATTAACTATAATCAGATGCAAATGAGAATTTATGTAAAGCAGCATATGCTAATGAAGTATTCTTTTGCCCACTTGTGATTCATAGTCAAATTTTTGCGCCATCCGCATATCCATTTTGTAACAAGCTAAGCTGCAGCTATTATGTCTACTTTGCAATCCACATAGATGCTTGCTGACTCTCTAAAATAATTGAAGTTGTCATTTTTCTGCCTTGATCCCTTGTTCTGTACCATCACTGCATGTAAAATGCCACAGTCATACACAGAAATGTTCCACGTAATCATCAGTCAAACAAAACCTGCCATCCTCAGAAAAAAACTTACGTGACACAACTCCATAATGATATATACACATGAGGAGTCGAGCTAAGTAAAGTGCTGAAGAGATGTTATAGATAGTTTACCATCAAAAGGTCAACAGTAACATGCTCGACAGCCACCTCCTCGACCATGGTAGGAGCGACTGTCGGAATGTTGACGTTTATTTGTACATCCATTTAGAAGGACATACACGAGCATGGAGATACAGCATGTATGTCAATGGGAGAGTTCCACCTTAAGGTTGACAGAATTTGTCGACGTTGCTGCGTCGATCATACAACCTACTTCATATTTATGAGTCGACGTTATTTGTCACAGAAATCAACGTTCGTGGACGTGATTTTCGTCCTTTTGATAGTAAACTGTTATAGACACCATTAGAGTAAGTGATAGGAACGGTGATATTAGGACTTATACAGAACATATAGATTGTGACCTGTCATCTTAAATGGTCTGAAGAAGCAATGTGATACATTGCAAAAGTGCTTACCGATTTATATGGTTTAGTAAAGAATTTATTTTTTGCAGTTTTCGTTTACATCAGTTATTGAGTTCTACTAGTCATGTAGTGTCTTAGAGTGTTGAAGGCTGTACAGTGCATTGGTTTCACCCATTAATTTTATAATGTAGCCACAAAAGTCATTCTGTGTCTAAACAAATAATTTAACTATATTAAATGTCCTAGAGTCATAGGTTTTGCTATCAAACATATGAAACCTATGACTTATAACCCCATTTCATTATTATATATATAAAATACAAATTTAATCAGAAAATATCCATTAAATGTTTTTTAAAGTTCAAAAACATTTAAATTAGAGAAACATATGTTAGTCATTGTTGTTTTAACATGAACATAACTGTGGTATTTTATGTATGTTTTTTAGTATAATTATGCAATGTATTCTTAAACTATAGGTAAAACTGTTTAATATTTATGTGACTGCATACTGTATTGTCATTGGTGGATTTGTAATTTAATTAGTTAATTAGGTATTTAAGTGAGTAGTTGGAGTATGACTGTTAGTTTCTGAAGAAGTTCTGTGAATTAAATGAACGAAAGTGCTAAAACTACTTCTGTGGCTGGTTCCCTTTTTGTTTTTTAAGTTGTTTTAGTCTTTAGTTGGTTTGTTTTCATGTTTAAGCACATATTTAGTTTTTTTTCAGTTTCTGGACGACGTTTTATTTTGAATTTACATCATTATTGACTGATATTTCTGCATTGCTACAATTTCAATAATGCTCTAGTTTTCCAGGTGTTTGGAAGGTCTGATTTACCAGAATTCTAACTAGGACACCTAACGGATTGTCTGTACTAATATGTATGCTGACAAAGTTTGTGAACTCACCTTGCATTCTATGCCAGAAGGAGTGTTGAATCTTACCAAACAGTTGTCTGGTGCTATCAAACAAGCACAGGCAGTGCTAAAGTAGTTAAAAGGGAGTTTCAGAGCCCTCCACAAGCGTGGTGAAAGTTCCAATGTTTTTCTTTCATCTTCTTTGGATGAAGGAACTGTTATTGCAGCAGAAACGGATTTTTCTCAGCAAACACTTGCCAAAGTCCTGCAAGAAGAAGATTGTAATCCTTTTGTGGATGTTAATTCATCGGGACAGTCTGTGAGGTCTGTAAATATGCATCACAATTTATTTGACTTTAAAACGCATTTCTTTGACATGGAAAAGAAAGTTTTGAAATTTAAAAGTTTAGTGCTTGAAAATCACTATCTTAACAAAAGTGTGTACTTAAAACTCATACCATTGGGACTTAGAGTTTATACATTTCCAAACAATATATCTGTTAATGACTACATTTATTGTATTGTGAAAGAAATTTAAAATAAAGCTGGTTTGGAAGTGTTAAAAGCCCTAATTGCTTGGAATGCAGACAAAATTACGTCATTAAGAGAACAGATCTGCATTATTGATCCCAAGCTTAATAAGCATGTTGATTTTCATGTGTTCCATTATTTGTATCAAAGTTTATTTGAGAAAATTGAAAGGCTTGTCAGTAACACTACGAATAAGAAAAAGAAAAAAAAATGGCTAAGGACATTAGGAGTTATCAGCTGGGACAAGCCTTTCTTCTTAAAAAGAAAGGACAAACAAGGTGGAGCCACACTTAATTTTCATGAAAAGAAAAATATGATGACTAAAAACCTCGATAGATTGGAGTCTTTCATTAATGGTGAGACTGTTGATGTATCACAAAATGTTCTTGGGGAGCAACATCTGGGCATTTTAACCAGTGAGTCTAGTGAGCAAAGTGAATGTTCTTCGTCTTCCTCCCCCTTTTTGTTTTTTTACAACAGAAACGGAAGCAAACAGTTTGTCTCCAAACCAAGAACCTCTAACTGTGGTGACCAAAAAGAAGGGCAAAAACAAAGGACATTAGTAAATAATCGTCACATTTTCAATCGGAGTAGCAACGTTTTTTTCTAATGTGAAGATAGGATTATTAACAAAAGGTTTTTCCTTTCTTCCACCAAATAATGCGTCTGTTGTCAATACATTGACTGGTTTTAAATTGTATGTAAGAAAGCTGAATCTTAAGTACATCTCAAATGATGTTAATATTAAAAATGTTACTTTTAAAAGAGCTAGTAATTATAATTCTGCATTATGTCATACACTGGATGTTTTTTCATCTATTTGTGAGACAGATATTAATAATTTGTTACAAGGTGCTACACACCACAGAGTTAACTACAAATATTGCAATTTAAGTAAACCTGAAATTGCAGCATTAAAGAAATTAGGTAATTACACTAATTTAAGATATATGAAGGCAGATAAAGGGCAAGGCATTATCATGGACAACATTAAATATAATGAAGCCATCTATAATTTGTTGTCAGATGAAAATAGTTATCAAAAAGAGTCTAAAAGTGCTGTGAGAAACAATTACAAGAGTACAGATTTAATTTTGTTTGATCTATTACATCAAGGGTATATAAATTTAAACCTATTTGAATTTTTTATGGTAGATGAACCACAGATGGGTTGTCTATTTAGAATACTGAAGATAAATACAAATCTAGAACAACCTCCCTTCAGACCTATAGTGTCAGCCTCCTTTAATAAAACCTTTAAAATATCTGCCTACTTGGATCAGATGTTGAATCCATTAGTACAGAAAAGTAAATACTATTTAAAGGATTCATGGATGTCTTTGGATGAGTTAAAAAAACTACCAGTTTAAAGGAAATGAGATAATTATGTGTACTATTGATATTATTTCTTTATATACTTCTATAGATCAAGAAGAAGGCTTGGAGTTTGTTAGATTATTTCTGAGTAAATACTGCAGTAACTGTGGACTTGATGTGTTTATCATCTGTCAATTGTTAGATATAGTATTATTAAAAATATTTTTTATGTTTAACAATAATATATTCCAACAGAAAAGTGGTGTTGCAATGGGAGCCCAAGTGGCTCCGGTGTTCGCCAATTTAGTTTTATGCTGGTGGGAAAGATAATACCGGACTAAGATTCCCTCTTTTTGTTATGTTAATTTTTATAAAAGGTACATTGATGACTTGTTTTTTATTAGGTCCAGTGATAGAGGAGTGTTGTATGAGTTCCTGGACCAAGTCAATGAGAGTGTTAGATGACTCACTTTCACTTTGAGTGAAATGGGAGAATCTGTCCGTTTTTTTGGACGTCATTATTGATTTAAACATTAATGAAAAAAGTTTGTAAGTAACATTTTCAGAAAAAACACATTTACTAACAACTATCTACATTTTGATAGTTATCATCCTTCATTTATGAAACTGAATGTCTTTCGTGGGCATATCATGAGGCAGTGTCATTTAATTAGTGATGATGAAGCTTTTTCAAAGGAGATAGAAAAAGTTATCAAATTGTTTGAGGAAAGAGGATATCCCCTCACCAAATTGATAGTTATTTCAAATAATGTTAAGAAATTGAGATATGAAAGATTTCCACCAATCATTAAGGCAGGATTTAGTACCAAAGAACACGAGGTCGACAAAGGATTTACTTGTTCTTTTCCTGTCCCCTTAAGTGCTGAAGGCACTAATATCAAGCAGATTATAACTGACAACTAGGAAATTTTATTAGGGAACCATGAATTAATAAAGATCATTGGGCATAAGCCCAATTTTATATACAAAAAAACTAGGAATTTAAAACAATTTTTGGAATATTCGTCTGATTTAAGGGGCGATGTAAAAATAAATAAAAAATTAGAAACTTTTCCATGTAATGGATGTGTAAATTGTAGATTTATTTTTCAGTGAGCAGTTTTTATTTTGAAAATAATAAGTATTTGTTTGTTGCTAAAAATAGATATACTTGTCACACAGAGGGTTTAGTGTATGTTGCTGTTTGTTCCACACGTAGATGTTTCTACATAGGAAAAAATTATACATAGGTTCACAGACAGTATTGGGGAACATGTTATGGCTATAGAAAAGAAAGATGCTAGTAATTCCTTAGCCAGGCATTCTTTAAACTGCACTGATTTTAAGACGTTTCAGTTTATGGTATTGGAAAAAGTTAATAATAATAGATTTGTTTACACTTCCAATGCTTATCTAGAATATCTGGAACTTAAATGGCAAATAGTTTTTAGAGCAGACACCTGGCCTGGTATTAATCAGAAAATATCCATTAAATGTTTTTTAAAGTTCAAAAACCTTTAAATTAGAGAAACATATGTCAGTCACTATTGTTTTAACAAGAACATAACTGTGCTATTTTATGTACGTTTTTTAGTATAATTATGCAATGTATTCTTAAACTATAGGAAGAACTGTTTAATATTAATGTGCCTGTTTGCATACTGTATTGGTGGATTTGTAATTTAATTAGTTAATTAGGTATTTAAGTGTGTAGTTGGAGTATGACTGTTAGTTTCTGAAGAAGTTCTGTGAATTAAATGAACGAAAGCACTAAAACTACTTCTGTGTCTGGTTGCCGTTTTGTTTTTTACAGATTTATATTACTTCACTGAGTTTTCGTAAACTTGAAATTCACATAAGACCATATGATTACACTTCCAAAAGCTCAAAAAAGACAAACAAATATATGTTTTTGCATGAGGGGGAGCAAGCTCTCCGGCAACCCACACTCCATGCAAATTTTATATATTAATAAAATCCACAAAAGCCAAGTTTGAGGCTAAAATAACTATCCAAGCCAAAGACAATCACAAGGCAGTTTTAGTCATGTTCATAATCTCAAAAGCATAACACAACAATGCACTAAAATGATTGTGAATGATGTTACCTACACTGAGGCTGAATATATAGTGAACCTACTAGCTGATAAGTTGAGCTCTAACTTTACCACTTTCCTCCATCTGTCCATCAATATATGCCTGAAACTGTCTTGCCTCCAGCTATCACAAAATATGAAGTCCTAAAAGTGCTATCAAAAGTGAAAAATACAAATTGGCAGACTTTAAAATTCCCCTGCAGACTACTCTATCAGAAATACTGGGTGAGCAAATTGGTATAGCTAAGACAATGATGTTTTTGAGCTATGATACAGAACTGGAATTTCCTAGTCATAGTAAGGCCTTCCTGAGTCTAATTATGGTCACTGTCAAAAAAGCAAATACTAGAAAATGGAAATCAAAGTCTAAAGCAATTGTAATTGAAGTAGTAAATATAGTAACACAGATAAAACAACTGGAAATGGGATCTTTAGAAAAGGGTAGGAGCAAATTACATAGGAAAAATGGGAACTGTGGGAACAGTATATGCAGAATAATGTTCTGGAGAAGGAATGAGGTTTAAAAGAAGGCAGGATTTGAATAAACTATGTAATGTTTGACTGAAAATGACTGGATAGATTTTAAGTATGTATAATGTTTGCAACTAAAATATATTAACATTTATTTAACACTTGTTTATTGGGAAAGCATGACTTGGAACAAAGCCAATTTGTATGTGTATGACTGCCTATGTCATTAGTGATAATTTAATAAAGATGTTTCTTGTTTAAAAAAGAGCCAAAAATACTGCATTGGTGGGTCCTTACATCCCTGGATGCTTCTTAAATAGCATGAAGCACAATTTAGCCACACTCCTATCAATTCCGTTCAATCTCAGCTTCCATACAGGTTTTGTACCAAGAGAATGGAGAACAGCTGCAGTCATTCCCCTGCATAAAGGAGGACCTTCTACAGACCCATATGTCTAACCAGCCTCATATGCAAAGCCGTGGAAAGACTTGTCATGGAAATAATCAATAAGGACACAGGGAACCCCCAAACACTAGACCCGTCTCAGTTTAGGTTTGTCAAGGGCAGAACATGCTTACTCAACCTGGTGGATTTTTTTGAAAAGGCCACAAAAGCAATGGATGAAGGCAAAATGGTACACACCACATACTTTGGCCTGTCCAAAGCTTTTTACAAAATTCCCACTCAGGCATAGTATAAAAACAAAATAAAATGGGAATAAATTCTTATGCCACCTGCTGGATTGCCATCTGACTCACAGATAGAATGCAGGAAGTCAGAATAGGGGAAGTTACCTCAACAAAATGACCAGTCACCAAAATGCATAATTAAACCCTTTGGGAAGACAACTATCCATGCAAATTATAGCACTGATGACACTTGCCTAGGAGTAGAGCCAGTGTAAGACAGTAACCTGAACTTTGATCACTATGTGTCCATGGTGGTGAGGAAATCCTTCTATATGGCACAAGTTATAAGTACAGGAATGGGATCCATATCTAAGGAGATCATAGTCCCACTGTACTCAGCCATCATTAGATCAATAATCGAGTACAATGTACTCATCAGCATGTACATGACCAGGGATTTGCAACAGCTGGAATGACCACAGGGGTTTCTCACTAAAAGAATACAGGCTGTAAATAATATGTCCTATGCAGACTGCCTCAATGGCCTATCAATGTACTTTGTTTCCTACTGACTACTGAGGGCAGTCTATACCTAAGCTACAAGGCTTTCTCTGATCCAGCCCTGATGAATCTACTACACATTCCAAAACAAACAACACTAGAATTACCCAATCTAAGGTTCTAAACCTTGTCTTTGACATAAACAGGTAGATGTACCTGGAGGGACAGGTATGTGTCTCAAGAGAGTACACCTTCTCTGGAACAGACTCCCGATTCATGTGAAACAGAGCTCTTCCCTAAGCCTACTCAAATAGGTTCATAGGTTCATAGCTAGGTACTAGGCTATTGGCCCTAGGGCCTATATAAACCTAGCCAAACAGAACCCTGGCTTTTGCCACGCAAAAACTTATTTTCCTGTGCCCCTGTGAAGCAGAGCCACAGAAGTGATCTCCGGGGTGAATTTCCTATCTCCCATCCAATCATCAAGATTTTTCTTGAAGAGTGCTAATGAGGAGCTTTGTTTGATATAAATAGGTAGTTTGTTCCAGAGTATGGGAAGTTTCTGGGACAGGAATCTATCCCTCCAACATGTTCTGTTTATTGTGGTGACAAGGTTTAGGCCCCTAGAGCATGTAGCTCAGAGGGATTGAGATTTCTTTATGTGGAGCATGTCCAACAGCTCTGGGTTTGACATAGCTTTGTATGTTAGGCAGACATTGCCTCTGAGTAGACGATATGCAACGGAGTAAAGCCGGAGTTTTTTGAGACAGTCTGCATAGGGCATCTGTTTGAGGCCGGTAATCCTCTTTGTGAGGTATTTCTGTGGCCTTCCCAGTTGTTGTAGATGTCTTGTGAGGTACATACCAAAAAGAGCATGGTACTCTATAATGGGTCTAATGAGTGACGAGTAGAAGGGAACAATGACCTCGTTTTTCCTGGATGAGAAACCTTTTGTGATGAGGTGTGCCACATAGAAGGATTTCCTGACTACTGTGGCGATGTAATTATCAAAGGAGAGACTACTGTCCACCTGTGTCCCAATGTCTCTTATCACACTTTGGTGTTAAGTAGACTACCACCTATGTGGTAGCTCATGGGTACAGAGTTTTTACCAAAGGGGATGACAATGCACTTTTTGGCATTGAGCTTGAGGTCATGGCTTTGACACCAGGCATCTGTCTCAGTGAGGCCCTTTTGTAGGGTGTCCACATCGTTAGGAGTTTCAATTATGGCTCCTAGTTCGCAGTCATCTGAGAACTTCGTTAGCCAAAGACCTTCTGTGTTAGCCTCTACTTGTCATTGGTCTGAAGTTGGATTTGGAGTCTGCTACTTTCACAGTGTGGGTTCTGTCAGTGAGCCAGTTGGCAACCTATCTTGTGACATAGGGATTTATACCTAGTTTAGTGAGTTTGTCTATAATTCCAGAGTGGGGGATGGTGTCGAAAGCCTTGGCGAGATCTAGATAGGCTGTGTGAACCACCTTACCCTCATCTACAGCTTTGGTGACTGCTTCAAAGAAGTCTATCAGGTTTAGGAGACATGATCTGCCATTTACAAACCCGAACTGGGTAGGGTCCAGTTTGGAGATTACCAATGTCACTGCTTATAAGTTCCATGATGATATGCTCCATAGCCTTGCAGACCAGGCTTGTCAGGCTAATGGGGTGGTAGTTCCCGGGGTCCATGGTGGCTCCCACTTTGTGGAGTGGGATAGCCATTGCTGTGTGCCATTCAGTGGGCACAAAGCCTGAGGTGAGGCTATGATTGAACATGGTACTTAGGCGGGGTGTCAGTTCCTTCTGTAGTTCATGTAGAACGCAGCCTGGGATGTTGCCAGGTTCCATGGATGCTGTGTTCTTGGCTTTGGACAGTGTGTTTTTTACCTGTGCAGCCATGATTACAGGTACTTTGCATTCTTCCAGTATAGAGATGGGCCCTTTAGGGGATGAGAAATGGGTAAAGTTAGCACTGAACCTATCTGCCAGGATGTTGGCAATATCAGTTGTTTCTGTATATTTAGTGCCATTGTGCTGTAACTCAGAGCAGATCTGAGTGTTGCCATTGAGATTCTTGACATAGTTATAGAATGCTTTGTGGTTGTCTTTAGAATCAGTGGCAAATTTTGTTTTCATAACTAGCTTTGGAGGATTTTATGAGGGATCTCAGCTTTTTACTGAGGCTGACCACAGAGTTCCTCCAGTCATGGGATGTTACTCTTTTTTGCAACAGTTTCTTCTGTTGTAGAGTTTGTTTATAGCAGGGGACCACCAGATTGGCTTCCTTTTTTGGGAGGATAGCATCTTGGTTCTGTTTTGGATTGCATGATCCATGCACTCGTGTAAGTGCTTATAAAGTGCAACTGTATAGGATTCAGCAGTCGTATCTCTATTGTCCGTCAGCATGGATGTCGTGAAGTTTGCCACTTCTGTCTTAAGAAGCGTGAAGTTGGCTTTGAGGAAATTTTTTACGGTGGTTTCCCTAATGGGTGGTGGGGGTGGGATGTGGATGTCTAAGGTGATTTGCTTGTGGTCGGATCTGACCAATGAGGAATTGACCTCTGGTGTGGAACACCGGTTGCCCATGTTGGTAATGACCAGGGCTAGGATATTGCTGTCCCTGGTGGGGGTGTGGATAAGTTGATCCAAGGCATTGGAATTTATGAATTCCAGAAAACATTGAGCACAAGAATTGGTACATAAGTAGTTTTCCCAGTTAATGGTGGGGTAGTTGAAATTGCCCATTATTAGGGGGTTAGGTTGTACCCTAATATTTTCCAGTGTATCAAGAAATGAGGAGTGGGAATCCTGGGGCATGGTGGGGGATCTGTAGCAAGCTACAATTTGCATTGTGGTCTTGGCCAGAGTTAGTTGCACTTGGAAAATCTCAGATGCATTATGCTGAGCAACTAGCCTGGAGGTGTGGATGTCCTTAATGAATACGGACATGCCTCTGCCTTTAGTGCTTTGGTCCAGGTTAGGTGGCTGAAAGGTGTGTTATGAATTATAGCCTGGTAATGCAGGGGTTCTCTCTGGAGCCTTGAACCAGGTCTCTGTCACTGCACAGATGTCAATGTTCTCCATTTTAAGGAGTGCCTCGAGTGAGTGCATTTTGAGGTTTAGACTTCTAGCATTAAGTAGCATTACCCTCAGATTTTGCTTGCTTGTACCTGTTACAGCGGTGAATTTGTCATTTGAATCTTGCCTAAAAAAGGCACTATAGGGGTGGCAAGAGCCTTAGCCAGTATCCGAAATCCCAAGGGTGACAGGTGCAGGCCATCTCTGGCTAAGCATTGTGGTTTGTTGATTATGTCATCCCAGGCAGACAGATACTGGATCCCCTTAGAATGACACCAGAAGCTTAGCCAATTATTGAAGTCAATCATGTTGTCCTTGTACTGTGGTATCATTCTGGGTGATGGCAGGATGCTACTCAGGGCTAGGGTCATACCTGCCTGGGCTACAAGATCAGAAAGTTCCTCCATGTCTCTTTACATGTAGTTCAGGGAGGTATGTCTCAGGTCATTCACACCAACATGGACAATGACAGAGTCATATTTGTACTTACTGTGGAGTGACCTGAGTGCATGCGTTATGTGGCGGATCCTGGCACCTGACAGCCAGCTGACAGTAACTTTCTTCTTGTTTAGCCTGGTGAGTGGAACATCAGTGATCCTGACTATAAAGTCACCTATGACTAGAGTGTTGGGTACGTTGTTATGCCTTATGGGCTGTGGTTGAGTGGCACACTGAGTTTGTGGGCTATGTGTCATTTGGGTTGTGTTAGGGGGGTGGAGGTTGCTTGCGTTTCTGCTTTGGAGGTCCCTGTTTCTTGGGTAGATTTTTTTTGAGAGCCTCTGTGAATGTAGGTGTGTGTTTTGTGTTTCTATGTGTGTGTTTTGGTGGTGTAGATTTTGAGGGACTATGTGATGAGTGTGGTGCAAGTGTTTACCTTATCTTCTTGACTGTCTAGTCCAGTCTTGGGTGAAGAGAGCTTTGCTTCCAGTTTGGTTATATAAGTGCATCTCTCACATGTTGTAGTGCTGGGTGGTAAAAGGAGAGGGTTGTCTGTGTACATGAGGCAATTGCTGCATTGCCCCAAGATGCCCAGATTCATCAGGTAGACAGGAGAAAACACCAGGAGCTGACCCTTAGAAATGCCTGGATAGGTGCTTATTTATTAAGTACTAAAAACTGTTTTCCTCTAGACAAGTGAGGAAAGTTGAGTGCTGTAGTCATTTGTAACTTATTTAGTGCTTACAATGAGTTCTGAACAAGTGTTGAGCTCAAAGAAACAGATCTGAGTACTGAAACTAGAAAACTGACTAGTTCTAAGAAACAAAATTAAGCTAGAAGGCTTCCCTCCAACACAGAAAGGACACATAAATGCAATTTGGACTAATGGATCAGAAATTGCAAATTCACCCCTGGTTTGGACAGGGGTCGTTTGTAGATGCCCTAAGGCACAGGCATATACCAAAACCATTTAAGCCTTTGGGCATTGATAATTGGGAAAATTGGGGCATGAATGGCTAGACTTAAAAAGGCTCTAAGGCCATTAAGATAGTAAGCGCTTGCGATCCTATTATCAATGGAATCCTCCAGGGTGGGGGGGGGGTCTGTGTTGAGATCTCCCCTGTTTGGCATTTACTTTTCTGCAGTAAAAGCCAATACCAAAGGGCTCTGGCTCACTATGTTTGCAGTTGGCTGCAATCTAGAAGCAGTTATTGAATCCTCACACGACTTAGCCATCTTGCAGGAAGTTATTTTTTTTAACAAATAAATAACTGGTGCCAAAATTGTGGACTGAAACAAAATGCCAAAAAGATGCATTACTGTATTCTTGGGAAGTCATCTACCAAGGGAGCAACTACATTGACAATACCCACCCTAAGAGTTGATCCAGTTGTTCAGGATTTGGGAGCATATGTGGACAGTGACCTAACCTATGACCAGTGTGTGTCCATTGTTGTAAGAAAGTCCTTCTATATTGCACAGCTTAGAAACAAAGGTCTTGTATCCGGATCTAAGAATGTTATTGTCCTCATTTACTCAGTCCTCATTAGGCCAGTCATTGAATATAATTCTCCCTTTGGCACATATCTGTCTAGACACATGCAACAAATAGAATGCCCACAGAGATGAACTCATTACATCTGAGTGACGCCTCCAGGTGCATCTGCAGTTAACGCGTACTGATGCTTCTAGGCATCAAATATTGGTTGTTCATATTTGTATCAATACTTGCAAAACCATGTTATGTACAAGGTTTTAAAAGATTTCAGCTTAAAGCTTACATAATGGCAAACTCAACTGCATTAATATTTGACCTCTGTCTAGTGCAGGGAAATAGATATTGAATGTTGTTTTTATCATATTAATTTATATAGATCTTATTTTCACATTTTTCTAAATATCTTGACAACCACATAACACATACAAAACTCCTTAGCCTCATACAAAAGGTCTCAGCTAGATGAATACAGTGTTGCTGACAGTATGTATGTAACTTGAATGGTTGCTGAGATATTGTAAGTTGTTTACAAATTATTAGATACAGAATAGTTACTGTATTTACTGTGACATAAAATTTGGTTTAAGACCTAGAACCTAAAGAATACTACCACTACAAAAATAGTTTGCGCTGAGGAGTTTGTCATTTATACTTCTTTCATGTCACCTATGGTTCCAGAGATATGAACATTTCTTTGAAATCTTCTTCTTCTTTCAGCTTTTCCCGGTTAGGGGTCGCCACAGCAGATCACCTGTCCGCTCATGAATGGCAGTGGAGTTTTACGGTGTCAAGTTGCCAGCCCAGCACCCAACCTTCCACAGAAGGCACACACATGCACACACTCACACCTAGGGCCAATTTAGAGTGTCCAATCCACCTACAGCATGTCTTTGGGATGTGGGACGAAACCGGAGCACCCGGAGGAAACCCACACAACCACAGGGAGGACATGCAGACTCCACACAGAAGACACCCCAGCCGAGGATTGAACCTGAAAACCTCTTGCTGTGAGGCAGCAACGCTAACCGCTGCATCACCATGGCCGCCATGAACATTTCTTTGAAATGTGAAGATATAATTTGATTCTGTCAAAAAGCTTAGGCTCCACCCATTGGAAGTTACAGTACAGTTCCTGAGCTCCATTGGAGTGAATGAGTTAAAATAATACAAGGCCTAAACAGCATGTCCTACATGGGCCAGATCAAAGCTCTGTCATTGTATTCTGTATCCTACAGAATGTTAAGAGGTGACCTGTGTCTGGCATACAAGACATACTCTGACTTAGTATTGATGGATTTACTGCACATCAGCAAGTTAAACAGCATCAGAAATACTCAACCTAGGGATCATAACCTCTTCTGCAACATCAACAGAATGGTTTGGAGGAACAGATATATCTCACAAAGGATGCCGCTTCTCTGGAACAGACTACCCATCCACATAAAGTTCATCCCTGTCCTTATTCAAGCATATCCTGGATCTATGGATGGTAATAACAAATTTACCACCAGAACTTCCCTCTGTACTACTAATGGGCAGGACATAAATTCAGATGATCCAAGATCAGTCTACCAGGTTTAGGTGCTGAAGGACTGGATTGGGAGAGAAGGAGGGAGTGGCCCACACCAGGTCAGAGTCCTGATAGTGAGAAGCAGGAGGAGCTGAGGCAAGGATGGTAGAAGTGGTCCACACTAGGTCAACATTCTGGTGGAGGGTGCCAGTCTGTTCCACTCCACTGCTGACATTCATCAGAGGAAGATGTTGGTGGCATGTACACTGTGGACCAGGTATGTGTGTTTCTTTCTTATTAAGCCATTCATGGCAAGTGACATGAAGCAGACACTCAGGAGTGTGCACATATGAGGGGCAAGAAACTGTCAACTCACCCATTGATGCTAATACCTATATCAACCATCAAAGGTGGGGTTATGTCTATAGAAAATCCCTCCTCTCGCTGACAGTATATGTTTACCTGGATTGCTGGGGCTATTTTGTTCCCCAACATGAGGATGGCTACGGTTTATACTTAAACACACAAAGCTCCTACATATAGATTTCTGAAAACTTTCTGGATAGTTCCAGAATCTTTTTTTAGTGAGCTATTTCTTGCTGTAGCTTTCAGGTTGTTTTAGATGGTTTGATTTAAGGCTACAAAATACAACCCTGTATTCAATAACAGGTCAGCTTAGTGAGGCATAAAGTGATATAAAGATTTCATCTGGAAGGACTAGGCATACTCTTCTGAATCAGATGGGTTAGAGAACAGGGTTTTCTAGCTAGGCAGATATACAATTGTTAAAGTTTAAATTTCTATCTACCATTGTCTGAATATTTTAATGATGGTGTCATTTTTTATAATTTGACTACCTACTCTGTGAGCATAATTTATATAAATTTTCCCAAGTCTCATATATTCACTGATACCAAAGGTAATGTTAGTATTACTGTACCAGTTATGTCCTTTTGTAGAATTAATTAACCAACAAAAAATAAATTAAATAAATGACTTATATAACATAAAAATGAAATATAACCATGGGAAAAAAACTATTATTTTTTTCTACAGCATCTTATACTGAAAGTAATTCTGTTGTTCAGTTTTCAGTCATTAGCATATTTGGTTATTCATAGCTCATATCCTACTTTTATGTCCAAGAACTGTCCAAAAATAAGTGGGCCCCAACTCAGATCCCTGTGGGAGACCACTGCTAACTCTCTTCAGGATGGCCACGTAACCCTCTTCCACCATGACTTATTGTTGGCTGTTTCTTAAGAAGTGCTTCTCCCTTTAAATTATGTATGGATTAACATTTAAAACCATTAACTTGTGAAATATTCACTTATATGATCAAAAGGATCATAGGACATTACTAGGCTAATGGCCCAAGGGCCCTTAAAAGCCTAGCCAAATTTTACCCTTGTTACCATGATCAACACCTATTGCCCCTGTCCAAGAGGGACACAGGTGGAACTCCTAGGATGGATTTATGGTTACCCATCCAATCATCCAGACTGTGTTTAAAGAGGGCTAATGAGGTGCTCTGTTTGATATGAAGTGGAAGTCTGTTCCAAAGGTGTGTTAACCTCTGGGAGACAAATCTGTCCCTCCAGCAGGTTCTATTGATGTCACATACCAGGTTAAGGTCTTTAGAGCGAGTAACCCGTGTACCATGTGACTTGCAGATGTGCAGCATTTCCAATTAAGCGGGGTCAGAAGTCACCGTATATGCAAGACAGAGATTGCCTGAGTAGTCTGTATGAAACAGAATAAAGTGACAGTGATTTCAGCCGATCCACATATGATAGCTGCTGAAGACCATGAATTTTCTTTGTGAGGAACCTTTGTGGTCTCTCCAGTTGCTGCAGGTGCTTTGAAAGGTACATGCCAAAAGGGGCATTGTGCTCAATTATTGGCCTAATGAGTGAAGAGTACAGAGAGGTGATAACTTCACTTTTTCTCGAGGCAATGCCATTACTTATGAGCTGAGTCATATAGAATGCCTGTCTTACCACTCTGGAGACATGATGATCAAAGGCAAGGTTGCTGTCAACCTGAGTGTCCAGATCTCTCACCACTGAGTGCGTATCTAGGGTATTGCCACTGATGTGGTAATTTGCAGGAACATCGTTCTTGCTGAAATGGATGATAATATATTTTTTTGCATTGAGTTTGAGGCTATGACTTTGGCACAAATCATTTGTTTGCGTAAGACCTTCCTGAAGGATGTTGACATCGTTTGGAGATTGGATGACCGCACCCAGTTTGCAGCCATTGTCAGCCACAGTCCCTTGGTTTGATCTTGTACTTCACATAAATAGATTCTAAACAGTAGAGGTCCCAGGACCAAACCCTGTGGAACACCACTGGTAACGGGTCTACTGTTGAAGGCAGACTCCTTATTTTGACTGTATGGGTTCTATCAGAGAGCCAGTTTGTAAACCACTTTATGATATAAGGGTTGATGCCTAGCTGGGAGAGTTTGTCAATGATGTCTGAGTGAGGGTTAGTGTCAAATGCCTTTCCCAGGTCTAGGTAGGCTGGATGCACAGATTTCTCCTCATCCAGTGCCCTTGTGTCTTGAAGAAGTCCACCATATTTAACAAGCATGATCTCCCCTTGACAAATCCAAACTGGGTAGGATCTAGTGTTTGGAGATTGCCTACATCTTTGTTAATAAGTTCAATGATGATTCTCTCTATGACCTTGGAGATAAGGCAAGTCAGGCTAATAGGACTGTAGTTCCCAGGGTCACTAGAAGCACCACCTTTGTGCAGGGGGATAATGGTGGCTGATTTCCATTCAGCTGGGATGAAGCCGGTGCTTAAACTGTAATTGAAAAGAGTAGCCAATGGTGATGCTAATTCTTGTTTGAGCCCATGTTTAACATGGCCTGGGATATTCTCAGGTCCCACTGAAGCTGTGTTTTTGGCCTTAGGGCATTTACAACCTGCTCTTTAGAGACACAAGGTAGGGGACAGGTGATAGGGATGTCATGAAGTACATGTGGTGGGGATGGGGGGGTGAAGTTTTCATCAAACCTGTTGGCTATCAGGTTAGCTATGTCCACCAGTTTAGTGTATGTGTTACCATTAACTTCCAGTTCGGAGCAAATCTGAGCCTTAAATTTTAGGTTACAGATGTAACTAAAGAATGCCTTATGGTTGTCCTTGACTGAGGAAGCTAACTTGGATTCATAGTTTGCATTGGAGCACTTCACAAGAAGTCTCATTTGCTTATTTAAGCTGAAGAGGGAGTGTCTCCATTTTAGAGCCTGCTCATTCTTACTCTTGGACAGCAGTTTCTTCCTTTTATTGTAAAGCTTGTTAATGGTAGTTGTCCACCCAGGCAGGATTACTTTTCCTTGAAGAGCTTGTTTTGTCCGAACAGGTAATGCCGAGTCAGTGCAGTTATACAGTTGCTTGTATAGGGCATGGGTGCACAGCTCGGCATAGTTACCAGTTCCGTTAGAGGGGAGAGGTGCAATTAATCTATTTATACTGTGACACCAGGGAAATACTGCCAGTCCAGCTGTCTGTAATTTTGTAAATAAGTATACCAAGAACAGAAACCAGGTGTAAGAGTGGTAAACGACACCAACAAAATAAAAAAGCAACCACTCTGTAGCCAATAATCCAACAACCCAACCAGAGATGGACGTTTGATTGAAACAACACTCTCCAAGGAAAGATAAAATCCAAAAAAGAGAAGGTCAAGCGCTTTCGTCATAAGACTTCATCAGAACACTTTGAAATTTCTTAAACACACTTTTATACAAACAGTTGTCATGATTAATCACTAGTAATCAATTCTTAAAGTGGAAATGCCCTACTATGAACCATTAAAACATTAAAATGAGCATATCCAGTTTTTTAAACAAAAACATGTACCTTTTAAACCAACTGTAATGGTTAAGGGATGAAAGACAAGTTTTAGAGTTTAGAAGCCCTAAACCTTAATTCAGGTTTAATACTTATGCAATCATTAATGCCTGGGGCTTCAGTGGCATTCAGTTTGAGCTGCCACCTTGCTTCTACTCTAAGCACTTTGTTGGTCCAATCACCACCCCTAATGTTTTTGCTAACCACTTCTAGAATACCAAAACTGAAGGAATGTACAGGGTTTATACTGATACGCTTGTAAAGTGCATTATTTTCATCCTTCTTTGTAATGCTATACAAATGCTCATAAATCCTTCTATTCAATCTCCTTTCCGTCTTCCCCACATAAAAATAACCACAATCTTGACATAAAGCAAGGTAAACCAACCCAGTTGTTGTGCATGTATCTGTTCCAAAATTAAGCTCAGTTTTGAATGGCCCAAGTTTTACCGTGGGGGTACCAATAATATAGCTGCAATAGTCACATGCCCCACACTTAGTTGTCCCTTTCATACTTCCTTTTTTGACCAAAGCAGGATTTTCCAATAAATTTTTGAGGTTACTATTTATCTTATATGTAAATGATGGTTCCTTACCTATAACTGTCAATAATTCTTTGTTCCCATTAAACATGGTCCAATTGTTTTTGATAATATTTCTAACTCGGACAGAGGTTTCACCATGGGTTAATACCATTGAATGTGTAAAATCTTTTGAACACTCCTGGGCTTGGTCAACCTTAGCCTCTGTGACCCCAAGTAGTGGTTTAAATCTAAGACCCCATTCACTGATGACCTGGTCCCTAATTTGGGAAACAAAATCAATGGGATACCCCCTGGCCATAAACATCTCCATTAAAGATTGTGTTTCAATTTCTGCCAACCTGAAATTGGAACACATTCTAACAACCCTAACCATTTGGCCTTTTACAATATTCCGCTTCACGAATAAAGGATGACTACTTGTGAAGTCTAAATAGTCATTGGAAAAAGTAGGTTTCCTGTACACACAGGATTGAAAGCTGTTAGAATTGAAATCTTTACTCAGGTTGACATCTAGGTAGTTAATCTGCATATTTCCACTACTACCTGTGAATTTAAAGTAATCACAGATCCTTTAAGGTGGTCGAGGAATCTTTCGTGTATCCCACCTCTTTTCCAGAGTATGAAAAGGTTGTCCACTTAGGATATCCGAGAGGTTACAAAGCAAGAATAATTTTAGGGGTGACAATAATGTTTTTATAGGACCCATGGGAGGGGGGATGAGACACAACTACAGGAACCCACTCACCCGAAGGAAGAACAGCTACGATTAGTTTCTAGTTACCCTAGGGATTCTATTCAAGAGGTTATTTCTGTTCATAATGATGGTTTAGTGTTCTCTTACAGAGGGTTTAATATTTATAATTATGCAGGGATAGAGATTTGTAAGGACCTATTTCAACTTTTAATGAAAGGTACGAAATTTATACCCTCTGTGAAGGAAAATGTGAGTAACACCTTAACTGAATTAAACATTTTTGTAAGGAAAATGAACTTAAAGTATTTCTACAAGGATAACCCAGTGACTAGTTATGGGGGGAAATTAAACATAAAGAAAAAAAGTTGTTATAACCCACCCCTCCACCCTATTCTGAATTCATTTGAAAATGTTTGTTCACAGGAGATTTTTCAGATGCTGCACGAACATAAGCCCAAAGTATTTAATCTGACTAAAATGGAGAATGGTTTGTTAGATAGATTAAGAGGTGAACATATCCTTAGATTTATGAAGCCGGATAAAGGTGGAGGTATGGTTATAGTAAACACTGAAGATTATAATAACAGGATCACCTGTATGTTACATGATGAAACTAAGTATGAATGTGTCTCAAGGAATGAGATAAATATCTCATATAGGAAAATTAAACTTTTACTTGAAGATTCCCTGTACCAAGGGGCCATTAATGAAGAAATTTTTAATTTTCTTAACATTGATTATCCTACTATTCCAATAGCTTTTGGAATTCCAAAGACACATAAAAACTTATTAGATCCCCCATACAGACTTATTATTTCAGGTCAGAATAACATAACATATTCCTTGGGAGTGTTTGTTGATCGAATGGTCAGGAAAGCCTTGGTCCCTATAGACCACATACTTACTGATTCTTGGGATTTCCTAAGGAGGGTTAAGAATGAATATTAAGATTCTGATGTCTGTTTTTCCACTGTTGATGTGGTGGATTTGTTTACTTCAATACCACATTCCGAGGGATTGGAACTGTTTCATTATGTTTTAGTCGCAAAAAACTATTTGAGCAACGTAATGGTCAACTTTATAATGGAACTTATGGAGGTGATTTTAAAAAAACGACTTTTTCAGCTTTGGTGGAGAATTTTTTAGACAAGTCAGACGAGTGGCAATGGGCAACAGTTGTGCACCCATTTTTGCCAACCTTGTCATGTATCGGTGAGAGATGACCTATGTTTTAGACACCCCCTTTAAGGACTCCTGGTTACTCTATTTGAGGTTTTTAGATGACCTTTTCATACTCTGGAAAAGAGGTGGGATACACAAAAGATTCCTCGACCACCTTAAAGGATCTGTGATTACTTTAAATTCACAGGTAGTAGTGGAAATATGCAGATTAACTACCTAGATGTCAACCTGAGTAAAGATTTCAATTCTAACAGCTTTCATTCCTGTGTGTGCAGGAAACCTACTTTTTCCAACAACTATTTAGACTTCACAAGTAGTCATCCTTTATTCGTGAAGAGGAATATTGTAAAAGGCCAAATGGTTAGGGTTGTTAGAATGTGTTCCAATTTCAGGTTGGCAGAAATTGAAACACAATCTTTAATGGACATGTTTATGGCCAAGGGGTATCCCATTGATTTTGTTTCCCAAATTAGGGACCAGGTCATCAGTGAATGGGGTCTTAGATTTAAACCACTACTTGGGGTCACAGAGGCTAAGGTTGACCAAGCCCAGGAGTGTTCAAAAGATTTTACACATTCAATGGTATTAACCCATGGTGAAACCTCTGTCCGAGTTAGAAATATTATCAAAAACAATTGGACCATGTTTAAAGGGAACAAAGAATTATTGACAGTTATAGGTAAGGAACCATCATTTACATATAAGATAAATAGTAACCTCAAAAATTTATTGGAAAATCCTACTTTGGTCAAAAAAGGAAGTATGAAAGGGACAACTAAGTGTGGGGCATGTGACTATTGCAGCTATATTATTGGTACCCCCACGGTAAAACTTGGGCCATTCAACATTGAGGTTAATTTTAGAACAGGCACATGCACAACAACTGGGTTGGTTTACCTTGCTTTATGTCAAGATTGTGGTTATTTTTATGTGGGGAAGACGGAAAGGAGATTGAATAGAAGGATTTATGAGCATTTGTATAGCATTACAAAGAAGGATGAAAATAATGCACTTTACAAACGTATCAGTATAAACCCTGTACATTGCTTCCATTTTGGTATTCTTGAAGTGGTTAGCAAAAACATTAGGGGTGGTGATTGGACCAACAAAGTACTTAGAGTAGAAGCAAGGTGGCAGCTCAAACTGAATGCCACTGAAGCCCCAGGCATTAATGGTTACATAAGTATTAAACCTGAATTAAGGTTTAGGGATTCTAAACTCTAAAACTTGTCTTTCATCCCTTAACCATTACAGTTGTTTTAAAAGGTACATTTTTAAAAAAAAAAATGGATATGCTCATTTTAATGTTTTAATGGTTCATAGTAGGGCATTTCCACTTTAAGAATTGATTACTAGTGATTAATCATGACAACTGTTTGTATAAAAGTGTGTTTAAGAAATTTCAAAGTGTTCTGATGAAGTCTTATGACGAAAGCGCTTGACCTTCTCTTTTTTGGATTGTATCTTTCCTTGGGGAGTGTTGTTTCAATCAAACGTCCATCTCTGGTTGGGTTGTTGGATTATTGGCTACAGAATGGTTGCTTTTTTATTTTGTAAATAAGTATATGTCACTTGAAAAATATTAATATGATTTATATAGAAATGTGACACTGCCAGTCTAGCTATCTGGAATTTTGTAAATAGTCGTGTGTCATATGTGAATATTAGTATGATTCATATTCTTGTCTTACAAATGTAAGAGAACTATATATTATGTGTATATTAAACTACTGGTGCAGAAGTGTGTGTTGAACTGTATGTTATGTACTGAGCTTCAAGAATGTAACCACAGTGTACCCCAATGGAAAAGAATAGAAATATACATAAACTATATACCTGTGCAAATGTATGTTCTAATAGTAGAAGCTGAAACATACAGAGTTAACTTGTAAAACTTCAAGAAAATAAGTTAAAATTAAAAGTGTTTTATGATGTGCTATAAAAGTTAGTTAATTCAGTAAGGAGACAGGATGTCTAGAGCTAGACATTTCTTTCTATTGTCTTGAAACAGAAATAATTACTAGGTTTAAAATGTAAAGTGTTTTATTGCTCTGTGACTTCCTAGCAGCTGTACAGCTGAGAGATATGTATTTTTCACATAGAAATGTTAAATTTTGTTAAGTTTCTGTTAGCCTGGGAACTGAAGGCAGGTGACAAGAGTGATGTCATCCATGCTAACCCAGCAGTAATGTTGATTATTAATTTAAGAACTCTCATAGAGAAGGTCTGTGCATTTTGTACCTTGTCTTGGATCTAGAAACATGCATTCAGCATTTTTACTTGCATGTTGCTCTGTGAGATTTAGGTATAGTATTTCTCTTAGATATAGATAGGAATATAGTGAAGATTAGTGTAGATGTTTTCTGTATTTATTTGAGACTGTCCTGCAATGTTGTTTTAACATATTTCCTATGATTCTGAACTCTGCAGTTACTGTGTTGTTTGAGTATTGTTTTGGTCTTTTATTATTTATTATTAAATGTATTTAAACCTTTTAATTGTTGCTGGTTTGTTTAGAGATATTTAAGCTTTTAGAATACTTGCATATATATTTGGTGACACTGTATAGGCCACTCCAATAGCCTTAGTCTTGGTCACACTTACCATTTGGATAACAGTAACATTACACAGTAGGATTGGACACCCTTTGCAAGGGCCCTATAGTAGCTTATAAGTAGGGTCACTGGTGGCAGGTGGTACTACCTTATAGTATAGGCAGAAGGGGGCATAGCTAGTTAACATGTGCCAGCCTTTCCCAAGTGTGTGTGTGTGTGTGTGTGTGTGTGTGTGTGTGTGTGTGTGTGTGTCAGCTACTTGTACAAGGACAAGAAGCACTGGTTGGACAGAGAGGGTGCTGGAGGCCTTGACTTGGCCACTGGGCTGAGATCTTAACCCTATAGCTGTGCCAGTGGGGAGTCTTACTGGGGATCTGGAGAAAAAGGGAGAGACCAGCCCCAGACTGACTGTGATCTCTGTGTGCTATTAAGGGAAATTGCACTTTCCTGTGTTTGTGTACTTGTCACCCTCCCAATGTGTACATCCCTCACTGGTACTAGTGGTGAGGATTGTGGCTCCCTGATTACTGGGCCAGTGCAGGGGCATCACATATACCATCATGTAAGAGGTTATAATCTGCTTTGGAGAAGTTTGTTAGTCTAGTTGTTGCTAGGGGAGGGTCAGGTGTGATAGTTACCTCAAATGAGACTGATTTGTGGTCAGATCTCACCAGGGATGAACTCACAGTAGGGAAGCTACAGTGATCTCCCATATTTGTAAGCACTTGATCCAGGATATCAGTGCCCCTGGTGAGGGTGTTACTCAGCTGGTCCAGGGCACTGGAGTTGCAAAGTCAAGGAACCTTTGGGCAGGTGAGTGTGAGCACGAGTAATTTATCCAGTCAATGCTAAGGTTACTAAAGTTGCCCAAACTATGGGGTTATGATGTACCTTGATAGACTCAAGTTAATCCAAATAGGCAGAGTGGGTGTCCTGATTCATGGAGGGATTCTGTAGCTGGCAATGACTTGAACAGGTGTCCTACCAACAGTTAATTGCACCTGAAGTATCTCTAGGGCATCATATGTTTTACCGATCTGGAGGTGTGGTTATCCTTGATGAATATTGATAAATATTGATACACCACCTCCTTTAGTTTAAATATTGATACACCACCTCCTTTAGTTTGAATATTGATACACCGCCTCCTTTAGTTTGAATATTGATACACCTCCTTTAGTTTGAATATTGATACACCACCTCCTTTAGTTTGAATATTGATACACCTCCTTTAGTTTGAATATTGATACGCCTCCTTTAGTTTGAATACTGATACACCGCCTCCATTAATTTAAATATTGATACACCTCCTTTAGTTTGAATATTGATACACCTCCTTTAGTTTGAATATTGATACGCCTCCTTTAGTTTGAATACTGATACACAGCCTCCTTTAGTTTAAATATTGATACACCTCCTTTAGTTTGAATATTGATACACCTCCTTTAGTTTGAATATTGATACGCCTCCTTTAGTTTGAATACTGATACACCCCCTTTAGTTTGAATATTGATACACCACCTCCTTTAGTTTGAATACTGATACACTACCTCCTTTAGTTTGAATATTGATACACCTCCTTTAGTTTGAATATTGATACACCACCTCCTTTAGTTTGAATATTGATACACCGCCTCCTTTAGTTTGAATATTGATACACCACCTCCTTTAGTTTGAATACTGATACACCACCTCCTTTAGTTTGAATATTGATACACCACCTCCTTTAGTTTGAATATTGATACACCGCCTCCTTTACTTTGAATATTGATACACCGCCTCCTTTAGTTTGAATACTGATACACCTCCTTTAGTTTGAATATTGATACACCTCCTTTAGTTTGAATACTCATACACCACCTCCTTTAGTTTGAATATTGATACACCTCCTTTAGTTTGAATATTGGTACACCTCCTTTAGTTTGAATATTGATACACCGCCTCCTTTAGTTTGAATATTGATACACCTCCTTTAGTTTGAATATTGATACGCCTCCTTTAGTTTGAATACTGATACACCTCCTTTAGTTTTAATATTGATACACCTCCTTTAGTTTGAATACTCATACACCACCTCCTTTAGTTTGAATATTGATACACCTCCTTTAGTCTGAATATTTGTACACCTCCTTTAGTTTGAATATTGATACACCGCCTCCTTTAGTTTGAATATTGATACACCTCCTTTAGTTTGAATATTGATACACTGTCTCCTTTAGTTTGAATATTGATACACCTCCTTTAGTTTGAATATTGATACACCTCCTTTAGTTTGAATATTGATACACCTCCTTTAGTTTGAATACTGATACACCGCCTCCTTTAGTTTGAATATTGATACACCGCCTCCTTTAGTTTGAATATTGATACACCACCTCCTTTAGTTTGAATACTGATACACCACCTCCTTTAATTTGAATATTGATACACCGCCTCTTTAGTTTGAATACTGATACACCTTCTTTAGTTTGAATATTGATACACCACCTCCTTTAGTTTGAATATTGATACACCTCCTTTAGTTTGAATATTGATACACCTCCTTTAGTTTGAATATTGCTACACCACCTCCTTTAGTTTGAATATTGATACACCTCCTTTAGTTTGAATACTCATACACCACCTCCTTTAGTTTGAATATTGATACACCTCCTTCAGTTTGAATATTGATACACCTCCTTTAGTTTGAATATTGATACACCTCCTTTAGTTTGAATACTGATACACCTCCTCCTTTAGTTTGAATATTGATACACTGCCTCCTTTAGTTTGAATACTGATACACTACCTCCTTTAGTTTGAATATTGATACACCTCCTTTAGTTTGAATATTGATACACCTCCTTTAGTTTGAATATTGGTACACCTCCTTTAGTTTGAATATTGATACACCTCCTTTAGTTTGAATACTGATACACCACCTCCTTTAGTTTGAATATTGATACACCTCCTTTAGTTTGAATATTGATACACCTCCTTTAGTTTGAATACTGATACACCTCCTTTAGTTTGAATATTGATACACCTCCTTTAGTTTGAATATTGATACACCACCTCCTTTAGTTTGAATACTGATACACCACCTCCTTTAGTTTGAATATTGATACACCTCCTTTAGTTTGAATATTGATACACCACCTCCTTTAGTTTGAATATTGATACACCGCCTCCTTTACTTTGAATACTGATACACTACCTCCTTTAGTTTGAATATTGATACACCTCCTTTAATTTGAATATTGATACACCGCCTCTTTAGTTTGAATACTGATACACCTCCTTTAGTTTGAATATTGATACACCACCTCCTTTAGTTTGAATATTGATACACCACCTCCTTTAGTTTGAATATTGATACACTGCCTCCTTTAGTTTGAATACTGATACACCACCTCCTTTAGTTTGAAAATTGATACACCTCCTTTAGTTTGAATACTCATACACCACCTCCTTTAGTTTGAATATTGATACACCTCCTTTAGTTTGAATATTGGTACACCTCCTTTAGTTTGAATATTGATACACCGCCTCCTTTAGTTTGAATATTGATACACCTCCTTTAGTTTGAATATTGATACGCCTCCTTTAGTTTGAATACTGATACACCTCCTTTAGTTTTAATATTGATACACCTCCTTTAGTTTGAATACTCATACACCACCTCCTTTAGTTTGAATATTGATACACCTCCTTTAGTTTGAATATTTGTACACCTCCTTTAGTTTGAATATTGATACACCGCCTCCTTTAGTTTGAATATTGATACACCTCCTTTAGTTTGAATATTGATACACCTCCTTTAGTTTGAATATTGATACACTGCCTCCTTTAGTTTGAATATTGATACACCTCCTTTAGTTTGAATATTGATACACCTCCTTTAGTTTGAATACTGATACACCGCCTCCTTTAGTTTGAATATTGATACACCTCCTTTAGTTTGAATATTGATACACCGCCTCCTTTAGTTTGAATATTGATACACCACCTCCTTTAGTTTGAATACTGATACACCACCTCCTTTAATTTGAATATTGATACACCGCCTCTTTAGTTTGAATACTGATACACCTCCTTTAGTTTGAATATTGATACACCACCTCCTTTAGTTTGAATATTGATACACCTCCTTTAGTTTGAATATTGATACACCTCCTTTAGTTTGAATATTGCTACACCACCTCCTTTAGTTTGAATATTGATACACCTCCTTTAGTTTGAATACTCATACACCACCTCCTTTAGTTTGAATATTGATACACCTCCTTCAGTTTGAATATTGATACACCTCCTTTAGTTTGAATACTGATACACCTCATCCTTTAGTTTGAATATTGATACACCGCCTCCTTTAGTTTGAATACTAATACACTACCTCCTTTAGTTTGAATATTGATACACCTCCTTTAGTTTGAATATTGATACACCTCCTTTAGTTTGAATATTGGTACACCTCCTTTAGTTTGAATATTGATACACCTCATTTAGTTTGAATACTGATACACCACCTCCTTTAGTTTGAATATTGATACACCTCCTTTAGTTTGAATATTGATACACCTCCTTTAGTTTGAATACTGATACACCGCCTCCTTTAGTTTGAATATTGATACACCTCCTTTAGTTTGAATATTGATACACCACCTCCTTTAGTTTGAATACTGATACACCACCTCCTTTAGTTTGAATATTGATACACCTCCTTTAGTTTGAATATTGATACACCACCTCCTTTAGTTTGAATATTGATACACCGCCTCCTTTACTTTGAATACTGATACACTACCTCCTTTAGTTTGAATATTGATACACCTCCTTTAGTTTGAATACTGATACACCACCTCCTTTAGTTTGAATACTGATACACCACCTCCTTTAGTTTGAATATTGATACACCTCCTTTAGTTTGAATATTGATACACCACCTCCTTTAGTTTGAATATTGATACACCGCCTCCTTTACTTTGAATACTGATACACTACCTCCTTTAGTTTGAATATTGATACAACTCCTTTAATTTGAATATTGATACACCGCCTCTTTAGTTTGAATACTGATACACATCCTTTAGTTTGAATATTGATACACCACCTCCTTTAGTTTGAATATTGATACACCACCTCCTTTAGTGTGAATATTGATACACCGCCTCCTTTAGTTTGAATACTGATACACCACCTCCTTTAGTTTGAATATTGATACACCTCCTCCTTTAGTTTGAATATTGATACACCTCCTTTAGTTTGAATATTGATGCACCTCCTTTAGTTTGAATACTCATACACCACCTCCTTTAGTTTGAATATTGATACACCTCCTTCCGTTTGAATATTGATACACCTCCTTTAGTTTGAATATTGATGCACCTCCTTTAGTTTGAATACTGATACACCACCTCCTTTAGTTTGAATATTGATATACCTACTTTAGTTTGAATATTGATACACCGCCTCCTTTAGTTTGAATATTGATACACCGCCTCCTTTAGTTTGAATACTGATACACCACCTCCTTTAGTTTGAATATTGATACACCTCCTACTTTAGTTTGAATATTGATACACCTCCTTTAGTTTGAATATTGATGCACCTCCTTTAGTTTGAATACTCATACACCACCTCCTTTAGTTTGAATATTGATACACCTCCTTCAGTTTGAATATTGATACACCTCCTTTAGTTTGAATATTGATACACCTCCTTTAGTTTGAATATTGATACATCTCCTCCTTTAGTTTGAATATTGATACACCTCCTTTAGTTTTAATATTGATACACTGCCTCCTTTAGTTTGAATATTGATACACCGCCTCCTTTAGTTTGAATATTGATACACCGCCTCCTTTAGTTTGAATACTGATACACCTCCTTTAGTTTGAATACTGATACGCCTCCTTTAGTTTGAATACTGATACACCTCCTTTAGTTTGAATATAGATACGCCTCCTTTAGTTTGAATATTGATACACCGCCTCCTTTAGTTTGAATATTGATACACCTCCTTTAGTTTGAATATTGATACGCCTCCTTTAGTTTGAATACTGATACACCTCCTTTAGTTTGAATATTGGGGTTTATATTAAATAAACAAACACTTCAAATGTCGAGTATAATATACTCGAACACTTTTAAGCGAACGTTTACGTAATCGACAGCTGTAAATATCGTAAATAGGAGTTTTGAAATGTTTTGTTTGGCCAGCACTAAAATATGTCACGTATCACGTCATGTAAACTACTTCAACCAAGAATTCCGTAAATAAAACTAAACACCAAAGTCTAACCATGAAACTATCATAATACACTAACTTACATACTAACTGCAAAACAAAACACAAGTAAACATAACACAACGATCACTACAACACAGATATACATAACTAGCACTGCTGCTTCCAAAGAACGTGCAGTAACACAAAAGAATTAAATACTGAACTACGTATTAAATGAACAGGTTATTACCATGGTTCAAAAGAGCTACAAAAGTACATTGCTTGTTGTAAATTGAAGGAAAGTGCCTGAATATGTTGAGTGCATCGTGTACATATTCATGTTTGTATTGCTTTCGGTTAGTGTAGCGTCCGACAGCACATGGGAGGAGGAGTTGGCCAAGCAAAACTTTTCTACATTCTGAATTACGACATTTCGAGCTATCGATTAAATAAACATTCGCTTAAAAGTGTTCGAGTATGTCCTACTCGACATTTTAAGCATTGGTTTATTTAATATAGACCCAAATATTGATATGCCTCCTTTAGTTTGAATATTGATACGCCTCCTTTAGTTTGAATATTGATACACCGCCTCCTTTAGTTTGAATACTGATACGCCTCCTTTAGTTTGAATACTGATACACCTCCTTTAGTTTGAATATTGATACGCCTCCTTTAGTTTGAATATTGATACACCGCCTCCTTTAGTTTGAATATTGTTACACCTCCTTTAGTTTGAATATTGATACGCCTCCTTTAGTTTGAATATTGATACACCACCTCCTTTAGTTTGAATATCGATACACCTCCTTTAGTTTGAATATTGATACACCGCCTCCTTTAGTTTGAATACTGATACACCTCCTTTAGTTTGAATATTGATACACCTCCTTTAGTTTGAATATTGATATGCCTCCTTTAGTTTGAATATTGATACACCGCCTCCTTTAGTTTGAATATTGATACAACTCCTTTAGTTTGAATACTGATATGCCTCCTTTAGTTTGAATACTGATACACCTCCTTTAGTTTGAATATTGATACACCTTTAGTTTTCTTGCCTTCTGTTTGTGGTCTGAACGTGTGGAATGAGGTTCAACATATTTGGATGGGGTGTTGTCCACAGCCTTGAACCAGGTCTCCATGACTGCATATATGTTTGCATCCTCCAGGGTGAGGATTCCTTCCAGTGAGTGCAGTTTCATGTTAAGGCCCCCAGCGTTTATTAACATGACCTTGAGGTTGTTTTTGGTTGGTATTTTTATGTCGGGAGTTTTGTCCCTGTGACACTGCCTAAAAAATCCACTATGGGGTGGTAAGAGCCTTAGCCAGTAGCCAAAATCCCAGGGGTGACAGATGAAGACCATCTCTGGCAAAGCATCGAGGTCTGTCGATCATGTCATCCCAGGCTGACAGATACTGGACCCCCTTAGAATGGCACCAAAAACTAAGCCAATTATTAAAGTCAATCATCTTCTGTTTCTATTGAGGCATCATTCTGGGTGAAGGTAAAATGCTGCTTAAGGCTAAGGACATACCTGCCTGAGAAACATAGTCCAAGAGCTCAGTCATGTCTCTCTTCATATTGTCCAGAGAGGTACATGTCAAGTCGTTCACACCAATATGGACTATGACAGAGTCATAACAGTATCTGTTGTTGAGAGACTTGAGTGCATGTGTGATATGGTGGATCCTGGCACCTGACACACAGCTGACCATGACTTTCTCCTTATCCAGCCTGGTGAGAGGGACATCTGTGTGTCTCACAATGGAATCACCTATGACTAATATGTTACGTTTAAAGTTTAGCCTTATGGGCTTGACATGTGATTCATTGGTGCATGAGCTATTATGTGTATTATGTTCTGCAGAAAAAGTATTATATGTAGAGTGCTTGTGTTTGTGTTTGGGAGGTCTCTGGTGTTTAAGTAAGTTTGTGGCAAGGATCTCCACATATGTAGGTATGCGTGATGTGGGTTTGGGTGAAGTAGGTGGTGAGGTGTGCATGCTGAGAACTTAGTGTCAGATGTATTTACTGGTATGTGAGAGAGCATTGATTCAAGGTTTTTAATGTAGTTGCATCACTCACATGTTGAGTTTCTGTGGACTAGGAGTAGAGGGTTGTCAGTGAGCATAAGACAGTTGCTACACTGCAATGCCCATGTCAACCAAGCTGGCTGGAGAAACTGTGGGAAATTGCACGTTCATAGTGCTAGGTGAATTTATATGGTCAGAAACAAGAATATGGTGGGAAATGGGTCACACGCAGGAATAACTAGTGCGAGTTGAGTTAATACCTCAGAAGCTAGGCTTAATGCTACAATAGTAAGTAGAGCAGGGCCTCAGAAAAACTCTTGAGGCCGTTATTACAATGGGGTGCTTACACAGTTTCACTAGTACTGCCTCTTTGTCTGGAAATGTGCTAATGATGAGGAACTGCACTGTTGGGATACAGGAAGAGTGTTGAAAGTCTTAGCACTGTTAAGATAAGTATTATGCAATGCCAGAACCTCAGTAAGTACTTTTGTTACATCTTTAAAGAATGGCAGAAGGTACAAAAGGCAAGCGGATCCCCTTAATTAACTTCTACTATTCCATATCTAACAGACATCTGTCAGGATAGAACACTGATCAAACAATCAGTGGTAAAAGAAAAGCCCAAAGACACCAAATATCCCAACACTGAATATAAATAATGTAAAAGTAAGAAAAAATGCTGGGATAAGGCTCCAAAATCCAGAATAAAACGTTAAAAATGATGAAAATAAACTCTTCGCAATACTGCCTTTATTCACAAACACAAGCGCTTTCACATAGCTTCTTCAGGTGTATGTTAATCAACAAAAAAGCACACCTTTATATATAAAAAACATGTCACATGCTCACATATCAATCATGTTAAAGACACATAACATTCTTTAAAAATATATACAAATAAATACATTCATATTAATTAAATATAAAAAAGTATTTAAATATATCAGCTCTATAATGCAATAATATATATATAAATAAAAAAAATATATATAAAATTCATCTTTTCAAACCTCTGGTACAAAGTATTGGTTTCATGGGTACACATTCATTGAGGCCATGTCCTATATTTGACCTTAACATCACTATCCATCTCGCTTCTATTTCTTCAGTCCTGAGTCTGATATCTCCCCCTCTATTGCTCTCAAAGGACTTGGATAGCACCTTAAACTGAAATTTGTGAAGTTCACCCATGCTTTTGACATGCTTAGCCAGTGCATTAACCTTGGACCCTTTCTTAATATGATATACATGCTCCCTTATTCTCTCTCTCAAAGTGCGGTCTGTTTTGCCTACATAAAAATGTTGACAAATGATACAGTGGGCAAGATAAACAACATGAGAGCTTGCACAAGTGGCATTAACTCTAATGTCATAAAACTTTCCAGTGTCTGGATGCTTAAATGACAAAGATGTATCTATAAAACTACATTGTCCACATTTACCACAGGGTTTAGTTCCATGTGTCAGTTTTTCACCTGCAATTTCTTTGACTCCACATAGTCTTCTCTGTAAATTCTTTTTGTTCCTGTATGTAAACTGGGGCTTCAGCCCTACTAGAGTAGAAATGTTGGGTTCAGTCATCAGAATCAATTTTATAGAGCCTCCAGGTTAAGTGTTGGAGCCTATGAATATGAGAAACAGATGCTTATTACTAATAAAGAGTTAAAGGAGAGAGGCTATCAACATAATATGGTGACTAAGAATGAGAAAATTGTCAGGCAGTTAAGATATACTAGAGCCAAACCTTATTTTTCAAAACTGATTCCTAAACAAACATATTTGAAAGACAACAGGTTAAAAGTATGTATTCCCTATATGAGATATGTCAACATGTATACTGACATTATCAATAAGCATTGGGAGATATTAATGACTGAACCCAACATTTCTACTCTAGTAGGGCTGAAGCCCCAGTTTACATACAGGAACAAAAAGAATTTACAGAGAAGACTATGTGGAGTCAAAGAAATTGCAGGTGAAAAACTGACACATGGAACTAAACCCTGTGGTAAATGTGGACAATGTAGTTTTATAGATACATCTTTGTCATTTAAGCATCCAGACACTGGAAAGTTTTATGACATTAGAGTTAATGCCACTTGTGCAAGCTCTCATGTTGTTGCTACGGTGTTCATACTAACATTCTATTTAACATGATTGCTACGAAGTTCATACTAACATTCTATATAACATGATTGCTACGAGGTTTATACTAACATTCTATTTAACATGATTGCTACGAGGTTCATGTTAGCATTCTATTTAACATGATTGCTACGAGGTTCATACTAACATTCTATTTAACATGATTTCTACGAGGTTCATACTAACATTCTATTTAACATGATTGCTACGAAGTTCATACTAGTATTCTATTTAACATGATTGCTACAAGGTTGATTAGCTTCCTTTGATTCCAAGTATAAAACTACCAGGTAGTGTCTGGTCCTATGGAACTTGAGGCTTTAATTTTATTTGCTGTAGTAATTATCATATCTGTAGTTGAATAAGGAATGCCTCTCCTTATCTTGCAATGCCAGGAAGCACATTCATCTTTGTTGCAAAAGGCTGTGGGTTCTATTCCCACACCTGGTGTTTGGATTGGTGACCCTGCACTGCAAAATAACAGGAGTGCTGTTGGGATGTCAAACTGAGGTCCTATCTGCTTCATTTGGTAGTAGCTCAGGCAGATCTAAAACAACCCAAGGCACCTATAAAAGAGAGAGATGGGGTCCTTTATTTAATACAACATAAAAAATATTATTTACATATTTACAAAAATGTGCATATTTATAGGCACATATGCACATATTTTTATTTTGTAACTATTTATCATTTTCTTTCTAACATCTTCATTGTTATTCTTCCATAATTAACCCCCACTCCTTCTTCCACAACCATAAAATATGTTTTGTAATATATCTGCCAAAATCCATTTCCCATTAAACAAAATTTCATTCAGTCTTTCATTCCAAATAACTCATATTATATAAAATAAATTCTTATCTACCCTTCTCGTATATTCCTTTCTTTTTGTTCTTTTAATATCCATACATAATGATATATATGACTATGTTATTTATGCCATTAATATTTTCAAAAAAAATCACACCTTTTGCAGAGTTTCATCACGTTTTTATATTTAAAAGAACATGCTCTGCTGTCTCTTCTTCACCACAAAACAAACTTACTCCTTCAAACTTCTTTTTATAGGGCACACTTTCCTTTACTGATAACTTGTTTATTACCAGTCTCCATAGGAAATCCTGACACTCTACTATCTTGGTACACCACATTTTCCTTACTTTAATCACTTTAATCACTTCTTCTGGCACATTTTCCCATGGATTTACATAGTAATATTGTTTCATCACCTCTATATTTCCCATATGGATCTACTTTAAAAAGCTGAAGATCAGCTTTCCCAGGGTAAGTAAACACTTGACCAATATGCCCTTTTCTCCACTGTAGTGTGATGCCGGAGTTGGTATATATAGTTGGGGTGGGTTTTAACTATTTTGGTGTGTATTTAGTTTAAGTTTGGGCACGTGTTTACTTACTCTGGGAAAGCTTTGGCATTCAGGTATGTCAGGTTTTGGTATTTTTAATTTCGTGAAAATGAACATTGGTGTTCTGATCTTCAGTTATTTAAAGTAGATCCTTACCCAATATCATTTTTTTATTTTAGTAGCTTTTCTTAATAATTTTTAATTTTATTCATTTACACATTATTTTTTCTTTTCTTTTTTTGCTCTTATAATCTCCCAGAACTTTTAATACTTATATTTAAACATTCTTTCTATTAATTTCTCATTCTCTTCCTTTTACCCACATTAATACTCTATAGAAGTTTAAAGAAGCAAATAAGCAACTGGATTCAGTATCCCCAAACCCCCTTCATCTTCATTAATATACAACTCACATCTTTTCACTGGGTTTAATCTTGAACCTCATTTGAAAGAAAACACAAGTTGCACAATTTCTTTTTCATATTTTCCTGGGATCTTATATACATCTGACATATATGCTATTTTACCTATTAATACAGAATTCACCAAATCGACCTCATTCCTGAAGGCTAATCTATACATCCTCCACAGAAGATACATTTCTTTCATTTCTTTTATCAAACCCTTCCATTGCATCATAACTACATCATTTTCCCCCAAATTTTATCTCTAGCAAAGATACTTCATTCATAGAAAAATACACATCCCCAGTTTTTACATCACCTTAGCCCTTACTTTTATCTTTATTCAAGATTATCCCCATGTCCTTTAAACATCCATTCAGACAAACTAAGACTTTCCTCATCTATATTTTATTCTTAGCAACTCCAATTATTTTGTATGTGTGTGTCAAAACTACTGGAATTACCACCTCCATTTCCATGACATATCCAGCATCTTTCATTTCATAAGCTACTTCACTCACTATCACATTAATTACTGATGCAACAGTATCACACTCATGGGACATTCTTGTCTTATACCCCAATTGCTGCATATTTCTTTACTCAGCCACCCCATTCACTAACACTCTCACTCTATTATTTTGATATGCTGTCATACACACTCTCCTAATTCTATTACCTATTCTTACTTCTCCATAACATCCAACAAAGCATCATGCCCTACTGTATCAAATGCCTTGCTAATATCACCTACCATAAGCTTCACATCCTCCCTTTTACTTATAATATCATCCACAGTGTTTCTCACAAACAATAACAATTTTTGACATCCCTTCCCTTATATCATATATATACTTTCTTCCAAAATATCCCTCATCCTTCCTTCTAGTCTCTGTGTACTACCCTCATAAATTTATAATCTGTTTTATTTGGTGTTCTGGGTCTCCAATTTTTTTATTTCATTCTTCTCAAATTTCTCCCATATAAATTTTAATATCCCACTACATGTCTTCATAAACAAAGCATTCCTTCAGTCATTCATTCAATGCATTTACAAAACACTTTCTTTGCAAATCCATTAATTTTTTGCCCATTCTATACCCTATACTATCTGGGCCTAATACTGAATGAACATTTACTTTCCTAAGTACTTCATCAAATTTACTAATAGTAATTTCTTTTTCAAATTCTTCCTTAACTCATTCTTTTTTTTTTTTTACTTTTTATTCTGTCTTATTTTCCTTCTTTTACTCTTATACATATTTTTCACATGCTGTACTACAATACTAATACTTTGCTCTTGTGTTCTTTTTACCTCTCATTTTACATTTTTCATTTCACTCATTATGCTAATATCCTCCTTTACAATTTTACCCAGATATGGAGATACCTCCTCCCTCCCCTATAAATAATATCTCTGCCTAAACTATAATGCCTTAATGTTTTCTTGATGTCTTTTATATATATTTCTTTTTCTATATCATAATGTTATCTTGTATCATTCTTTGTTTCCATTACTCATTGTTTACATGACTAATTTTATTTTATTTTATTCTACAAACTGGTTGTAAATACCATTTTAAATCAGTTGAAATTTAAGTGTATATTTTGTTTCCATCATCATACATACATTTTTTCTTATTTTTATATTTTTCTGGTTCTTTTTTCCACTTTATTCAAAATGATCTGTAATAACAATACTAACTAATTATACAATTATATAGGTTTTTAGGGTTGTTGTACACAGACCTGAAGAAGTCTAAAAGGATGAAAGCGATCTTTGTTAACAATAGGTTATGAAAATAGAAATTGATTTTTACATGCAAAATGTATATGTATATATTTATATATATATAGTGATTGCCAAATTAACTAAGGTTGATATATTTCCAGCCATGTAGTATATTGTCTTGGATAAAATCATAGACTTAATAATCTACTTAATAATTTGGTTAAATAAGAGGTACCACATCATATGCATTTTATTTAAAGTACATAAGGGTTATATATTATTATGACAGCTACTACGTAGGGCAGGACCAGCTCGAATGTCACACTGATGGGGGAAGGGATGTGAATTTAACATGTTACCAATAACACTTTGTTTTACAGCACAATAAACCACTGCCATGCCTGATAAAAAAAAGTATATATATATTTAGAAAGCTTGTGAGGAAATTATTACTCTATTTTTGTTTTACTTGGATCGCTTGTCTGTGTACTTAATAAAGGATTTTCGACTGGAAACAGACTGCCTGCCTTGCTTGGATTACTTTCGAATACTTAGTAATGCTGTAGAATTATATATTTTCTATTATTACTTTTTGACTTGACAAGTTTACGTTCGCTACTTCTACTACTATTGTCTGATCTGATTAATATACAGTGATTAACTAGAAATATATGGACTGAAAATCTTCCACACAGAGAAGTTTCTTACACCATCTTGTATCATTCTTTCATACATTTCTATACATTTTCCTATACAACATTTTTTCTTCTTCTCTTACATCATCCTACCACTGAAAGAAATACTTTTTATACTTATTTTTGAATTCAGTTCGCCATTCAGACCAGTTTTTATAGAAGTCCTTCATGGTTATGTGATCCTTCCATAACTGCAATACTTCCCACTTTTTGATTTCATCTCATAATTTCTCATTAATTCTTTTTATTCCCTTTCTTATTTTAATTTATTCCCTTTCTTCCATCACCTCCATCCATATTTCTAAACGGTCTGAAAAAAAATCACAACTGTATCCCCACCTGCTACCCCCAATACATTCCGATAATACAAAATAATCAAATTCAGACCCAAGTGCCCATGCTAAAAATGCATTGGCTTTTGTTCCACACAGCTAATTCACCACATTTTTATCACTTCCTGCATTTTGGTTTACATCTTACCCTGTCTTTTTACCTTTTCCCCTTAAATCACAACTAATGTCCCCTGCAATTATAATCTTCATGTTAACCATCACATAATCTAATATTTAATTAAATGGATTCTTGCTTTCCTTGCTAGTTATATATGCAATAACACTATAATTCTAAAAACATGTTCTCTTTACATCACATCCACAACAGTTAATCTTTCTATCCTCACCAGTATTGCCTCTAGTATTTTCATTGTTCTTTTATGCAACACAGCCATTCCAGAACAACATTCTCTTCCTAAGTTCCACATTATATTTCAACCTCACAATTTTTCCTTTTCCAGTCTTTCTTCACTTGTCAGAACCTTAGATCATCTAACAGAATAACATCCACAACACATTTAGCTCACCATTCCAGTCGTTCCATGTACCAAACTTCTAGGAGTTATTATTTATGAAAATCTAACATTTGAACCCCATATCCGTAGCAACATAAAAAAACACAAATCAAAAGTTAGGTACCCTCTATAACATAAATGCTACCTTAATATTATTGCCAAAAAAAACTCTAGCATCTGCTTCCTGCTACCATCTCTATTATATGGTGTCCCAATCCTCACCAATAGCCAGTCCTCCCTGAAAACCAAACTGGACTCATGTAACAATAAGAGTGCCAAATTTGTAACAAATTCAAAAACAGCACACCACTGCTCATCTCTACAACAGCTAAACTGTCTCGAACTCCCACACTACCTAACTTATTCACAATTAACCACCGCACATAAACTCATATACAAGCCTTTAACTTGCCCCTCCCTCTCCTCCTTATTAGCTACATACCACCCTAACAGGCCACTAAAATCTAAAACCCAATGATGCTGAAAGATGAAAAACCTAACCTTGCAGCTGGTCAAATGCTGAACTCTTTTACTGTCTCAAAACTATGGAATGTCCCCCCACCATCTGTCAGAACAATCAGTAATCCTGCTCTCTTTAAGAAGTCTCTCAGATCACACCTCTCTTCTCTCTGGAAATGTACTTGTGCCAAAATAGTACCTCCTAACACCTGATCCACTACAATAAAACTCTACAATATCACTACTTAGGAGCTCTCTCTGACTTGCTGACTTCAACTGATTATTCCTACAAAACTTCAACAAGTAACAATCAAAATTGCTACCCTACCTCTCCCACCCTACCTGGCCAAGGCACCAGGCAACCCAAAACTCCATCATCTGCTGGTCCTGCACCACCATTGGGTGGAACTGCTGCAGGGGATGGGGCTCAGCCCCCCTGCAAGTGGGGCTCGGTGAGGATGTTGCCACCGAGGATGAGGTCTGTAGCATGGTGTGCAGTGTCCTCCAGATGGAGCTGGATGACCGCCTGTGCCACGTGAAGGGCAGGCTGTCACAGCTAGAGAGGCAGCCCCCAGCACAGCTACCTTCGGGGCTGTGAAGGAGTAGTGGTGACTGCCATTGGGTGGGGACATCAGTGCCACTACTACCATCTGGGGGGCTCATGAGCCTCGGATTCCCAACCACCCTCCCCATCAAGGTGTTTACCACCCCCATGTGTCATGCACCACCCTTGTCTGCAGTCTTGTCTGTCTTGTCTGTCTGCAAATGCAACCTCTCATACCAAACATCCCTCACTACACTTACCAATAATCCTTCCTTAACATCCCACTCTCACCTTAAAAAAAAGGGCATCTGTCCCACAAAAAAATCACATCCCATACATAGCTCTACATTTCGCCAAGAGACATGTACCCATCACACAATCTAACCCGACCAATCATCCGTATTGTATGATGCCCAGACATCTCCCTGTAGGGCGTGAGGCTCCAAATTCTAAAATGCCCACATTGAAAGCAGCTGTTGCTGCCAAAGAAATGCAGACCTATGGTCCTTTCCTACACTTCCTCCACCCATCCAGCGCATCCCT
>NC_056751.1:728373953-728381453 GCF_019279795.1 Protopterus annectens
GTATATGCCATTTCATATAGCGGTTAGGTGTTTGAAATACATAATAACTGAGTAATGCAACTCTCAAACAAAACATTTGATACAGTAATCTGAAAGCATAACATATGTTGCTGTCCAGGTCAAGGCCTTCAAGTAGTAAAACAGTAAAGAAACAATGGCCTGAAAGATAAGAATCAATCAACACTAATTAATTACAGATGTAGCTCAGCAGCCTCCAATTACACTGTACTCAACCCCTAGGGGGAAAAGCATTAAGTTGTCACAATGAAAATGTATCTGTTACATAACAATGCTTAACTTAAAACATCACTATCACACTGACAAACAGAACTGTCTGTAAGACAGTAAGCACTAGCCCACCACTGTTCTCATGGTGAAATGTATGAAAATGTACAGCCATATACCTTCATGTGTCTTACTACTGATATCCTTCACATGTTGTAACAGCCTAGCTTAAAAATGGTGCATACCCCTCCCTCATAGAATGACTTACAAGGACGGAAAACAGTGTTACATAAACTGACCTCTGGACTGTACAAGGTCACACATGTTTTGTCCAGCTGTAGCCCTCATATATATATGGACCCTACCCCACAATATGTGTGGGAGTCCACAACATCACTGGAATGATAGCAGGAATGCCACCAGCACTAAATAATAATAGGCCACTACTTAACAACCTCTTACTGCATGACATATGGGCAAAGCCTATTATATAGGTGGAGGACAGAAGCTGGAACACAGGGCCATATTTGAAATATTGCTTTTATACACTGTGAAGGTTGCTGGTGTTACAGGATTGGTTGCAACATACTCTTACTCAGGAATATGAATTCAGAAACACAAATGGATGTAGCCATGTACTGATAGCACTCAACAGAGAGAATCCCACTGATATATCAGAGACAAGACCTGTGTAGTGAACAGACAAAACATAACAGCCAATCCTCTGGCCATCATGTGGATAGGCCCACAACTGAAAGCTATGCAGATAGACTGCATTCCATGCAAAACTAGCATGTACACACAAACCCTGTAAATCTAGTGGTATACAATGCATATAACAACAATACTTACACTGTCCATAGGTCTGGAATCTTATACAAATATGTAGTGGGCCTGTCTCTGCAAGTCCTGTTGTAAAAGGTATTGTACCTGCTGTCTGTAACACTGCTGCCCATACACAGGAAGGATGTCTTCCCTACAGGAAAGGTAAAGGGGCAATGCCCACATGATGTAGTAATTTATATTAGTGGGTTGCCATGTCAGTGGTAATTGGAAGTCTACACAGCTGGCCCCATGCAATTAGCAGGTGGTGAACACTGAATGGTGCAGAGGCCATCACCTGATCATGAGTATCACTTACAAAATGCTTGCTGCAACCTATTCAAAGCAGCTCAATCCCTGTAGTGGAGAGCGAGAGAGAGAGAAAGAGAGAGAAAAAAATTAAAACTACAAACCAAAACAAAACAAAAGTATATAAAATAAGGTACACATAAAAGTGTACCTAGAAGAGAGGACAATACTACAATAGGTATGTGAAACGCATATGCATGTAACTGAAAGTAGTACTTGGTCTATAATAATGGGATGGATGATGTGGAAAGATTTGTATGTGCCATCAAGACTTGGTGTTGTAATGATGTCCTGCTGAACAACTGCTATGGACATAACATCTGGCCCTGTGGGCAGTGGGCCATACCTGTCAACTGTGCAGATCAGCACTGAATGACAAGGTGTAAGCCATTATAGTGTGTGTTCTGTACCTCAAGACATGTATATTAGTATATATATATATATATATATATGTATGTATACCTGTCAGTTGTGCAGATCAGCACTGAATGACAAGATGTAAGTCATCATAGTGTGTGTTCTGTACCACAAGTCATGTATATTAGTATATATATGTATACCTGTCAACTGTGCAGATCAGCACTGAATGACGAGATGAAAGCCATCATAGCGTGTGTTCTGTACCTCAAAACATGTATATTAGTATATATATATATATATATATATATATATATATATATATATATATATATATATAGATATATATATGTATACCTGTCAACTGTGCAGATCAGCACTGAATGACAAGATGTAGCCATCATAGTGTGTGTTCTGTACCTCAAGTCATGTATATTAGTATATATATGTATACCTGTCAACTGTGCAGATCAGCACCGACTGACAAGATGTAACCATCATAGTGTGTGTTCTGTACCTCAAGTCATGTATATTAGTATATATATGTATACCTGTCAACTGTGCAGATCAGCACCGACTGACAAGATGTAACCTTCATAGTGTGTGTTCTGTACCACAAGTCATGTATATTAGAGTGGCAAATAGCTGGTGGTGGAAGTAATGAAAGTATGATAGACACGTGAGTTTCAGACCCACCACCTGCAGGACAGTCATGTTAATGTGGAACGTATCATGCACAAACGTCACAGGTTTGTAATTGGCTTACCTGCAATCTGTCCCTATATATAATCTTAGGCTGTGTCCACATGTGACACCCATCTGTTCTGTAGCAAGGCAGGATGGTGCAGCTGTGGAGGAAGGAGAGTTAGAGAGTGTGGACCTGATGTTTCTGATGTTTGAAAGCACTACATATATATATATATATATATATATATATATATATATATATATATAGATATAGATATAGATATATAGATATATATACACACACAATATATATATATATATATATATATATATATATATATATATATATATATATATATCCAAAAACCAAAACCCACCGGAGCAAGAACAATAAGTCAATAGACACAATATTCCAATCCTAATAGTGCTGATGGATACTGATAGAAATCTATACACTTGTAGGAGTCAATTCACTTTTGCGTATACAGAATAATAAGCAATTTACTTATAAAAACTATTTAATAGAACGTAAGCGCTTTCACGATATAAAAAATCGCTTCCTCAGACGTTGACAAATTTAAAACTCTATGCAACACATTTATATAAAAGCATCACATCCCGTACAAAAAGTACGTCATTTCCTGTAGATTCAGACTAATTAATCCATAGTAGGTAACAGTATCTAGATGTTAATTCATCTATAAAAGCCATATATAATGCATATGCCTTCCAATAATGCATTCTTACAGACTTAAGTCATCATCCTTCCACATTTTAACTAGCTCGTTGGTATAAATCATGCACATTATAAAACATTAGCAGAAACATCTAACAATAGGAGCACTTAAAAAGCAAAATCAGCACATATAACTAAGCTCGCTGATACAATGGCACAACTCTAAGGCTATTACTAAGCACAGTATATAGTAAAAGCATGTTCAAAAATGTCTTATAGATGTTATATGAAAAACAAGTTACCCATACCGCAAAACACTTCGTGCAATATACAGGTAAGAATTGCACGAGTTACATTGCGTTGTGTCACTTCCTCTCTAGCACTTTGAAAAAATGAAAGAATCGTTTTTCTGTAGATGAACATAACCATAAGCAACACATTTTAGACTAGCTCGTTAGTGTGGATCATTATAAGACATTTGTAGAAGCGTTTAACAAATAACCATATGCAACACATTTTGACTAACCCATTAGTATGGATCCTTAGTAGAAGCGTTTAACAAAGAGAATACTCCTGCACATATAACTGGACACGTTGATACAGTGACACAGTTCCAATGCTATTACTAAGCAAAACATATAGTAAAAGCGTTTTCAAAATACCTTGTAAGTGATGCATGAAAAACGGGTTACCCATACCACAAAACCCATCGTGCAATATGCAGCTGAAGGCTGCACAAGTTGCGTTACGTTGTGTCACTTCCTCTCTAACACTTTAAAAATTGCTTGTCTGCAGGTGAAATCAGATAAGCCCTGCTATAGGGGTTGACATAGCATATCTAGCTTAGATAACATTAATCTAAGAACTGGTCATGAATGCCAATGAAGCATATAACCGGACTACAACTCATACAATACAAGCTGTCGGCAAATCATATAAGTAATACAAGTAATAATAAATATATTCATCACTTCCTCTCTAACATTATGAGAAGATAAGTAATAAGTGTATTATATTACATCAGTTCCCTTTTAAAACTATAAAGATTCCTTGTGCATAAATAAGGTCAAATAAACACAGCTTGTGAAAATAGACACAATACATCAAGCTGAGAGGACATTAAAAATAAAAATAAAAATAAAAATGGTAGCAATGATAATCTAAAATTGATCAACAGCACCAATGTGCATGTGAACGACTATTATGCTACTAACTGTTGACACATCACATGATGTAAAAAATGTGTGTAAAATTTTATAAAGGATATAGATACAATATATTTATTTGAAAATGTGAATTATGGATCATATAAAAATGTGTAAGATATATATAGAGTGGAAACATAAAAATATATATATCCACATTATATAAGGATATATAGAATGTGTATAAACATAAAAATTGATATATATATCCACATAATAATGTATGTATCTTACAAAAGAATTAAACTTCTACATTCAGCCAAAAGGATAAATAATAATAATATGTTAATTGGAATATAATTGATGTATAGGTCTAGCTTGTATATCCACATAATAGTGTGTGTATGTTACAAAAGTATTAAACTTCTGCATTCAACCAAAGGGATAAATGATAAATGTAAGTGTGTTAATTGGGGAATGATTAATGTATGGGTCTAGCTTTTTTAAACCGGTTTTTAGGGATATCGATTCATTTAGGCCTAGCACCCTATGCACCTAGTCTAAGAATCCATTTCAACTCTATCTCCTCAGTCAAATTAGAGATATCTCCACCTCTCATTTTTGGGTATACCACTTGTAAAACTTGAAACAAAAACCTATGTTGTTCCCCAAATGTAAGCATGTGTTTTGAAATGGCAGTATATCTCTCTTTCCTAGCAAAAGCATAGTGATGATCACGTATTCTTTCCCTTAATGATCTGTTAGTCTTTCCTACATAGAAAGAGAAACAGATCTGACAGTGCGCTGCATATATTACATTTCTGGTACTGCAGTCAGAGGTGTTGTGCAGTTCCCACAATTTCCCATCATTGGGGCATCTGAAGAATCTGGAGGTGTCAATATGGGCACATTGTGCACAGGAACCACATTTTTTTGTGCCCATCTGCCATGGTTGAACCATGGTTTGTCCAGAGTTAGTCAGATTTGGAAAACACAATAACTGCTTCAGATTATTACAGTTCTTGAAGACATATTGCGGGCAGTTACCCACGATGTTACTGAGTTCAGGGTCTGCCATCAAAGAGTTCCAATTGTCATTGATGACCTGTTGTACAAAACTTGTGTTTGTTCCTAGTGGCATAACAAGAGGTACTTGCTTTCTAAGATCAGATCTATGAGTTCTGGTAAATTGTCCACCCCCAAAATAGGGTTTGCCTCGACTGTGTCTTAGATTGTAGGCTTGTAGACATTGATTACTAACAACTTCTGGATCATAACCTCTAATGATGAAATTATCCCTTAATCTGTCCAGCTCCTGTTCAAAAACAGCATCATTCGAGCAGAGACGTGAGAGTCTGAGTGCTTGGCCCTTGACTATATTTAAAAAGACCCTGGGGTCATGCATGCTGTCAGTAGATAAATATGATGGCACATAACATGCCTTCCTATACACCTTGGTGGAAAACACATCATCAACCCTGGTGATGGTTATGTCCAAGTAATTTATAGACGCTTCGGAATAGTCCATAGTGAATCTCAAAAAACCTGGTAAACTATTGAGATTATCACGAAATGCAACCAACGATTGTGTGTTGCCTCGCCAAATGATAAACAAATCGTCAACAAATCTTCTATAGAAGACGATGTTACTGTTGGGCAATATCGTGTCCCTTTCCCAGGCCGCCATCACCAAATTAGCATATGAGTTCGCGCAGCTGGTACCCATAGCGGCGCCAGTAACCTGTCTATATATGTCATCATTGAAGGTGAACAAATTGTTCTCGAGTGTTAACTCTAGTAATAGACAGGTCAGGTCACATTCAATCATACTCATATGCTCTGCCAATAGGTTCCTAACCATCTGTATACCTTCAAAGTTAGGTATACACGTGAATAGTGAGACTACATCCATGGTGGTCATTATTAAGTCAGATCTATTGTCAATGGTTTTAATGCATTCATATAAATCCCCCAAGAAATGTCCTGTGCCCTTCAAGATGTATGAAAATTTAGATAACACCGCTTTGAGCCTATGGTCCAGGTATATAGAGATTGGCTCAGTCAGCCACCCAGCTCCCGCTACAATGGGTCTCATCGGTGGATTGTACAAGTTCTTGTGTACCTTTGACCTTTGGTTGCATTTCGTGATAATCTCAATAGTTTACCAGGTTTTTTGAGATTCACTATGGACTATTCCAAAGCGTCTATAAATTACTTGGACATAACCATCACCAGGGTTGATGATGTGTTTTCCACCAAGGTGTATAGGAAGGCATGTTATGTGCCATCATATTTATCTACTGACAGCATGCATGACCCCAGGGTCTTTTTAAATATAGTCAAGGGCCAAGCACTCAGACTCTCACGTCTCTGCTCGAATGATGCTGTTTTTGAACAGGAGCTGGACAGATTAAGGGATAATTTCATCGTTAGAGGTTATGATCCAGAAGTTGTTAGTAATCAATGTCTACAAGCCTACAATCTAAGACACAGTCGAGGCAAACCCTATTTTGGGGGTGGACAATTTACCAGAACTCATAGATCTGATCTTAGAAAGCAAGTACCTCTTGTTATGCCACTAGGAACAAACACAAGTTTTGTACAACAGGTCATCAATGACAATTGGAACTCTTTGATGGCAGACCCTGAAGTCAGGAACATCGTGGGTAACTGCCCGCAATATGTCTTCAAGAACTGTAATAATCTGAAGCAGTTATTGTGTTTTCCAAATCTGACTAACTCTGGACAAACCATGGTTCAACCATGGCAGATGGGCACAAAAAAATGTGGTTCCTGTGCACAATGTGCCCATATTGACACCTCCAGATTCTTCAGATGCCCAATGATGGGAAATTGTGGGAACTGCGCAACACCTCTGACTGCAATACCAGAAATGTAATATATGCAGCGCACTGTCAGATCTGTTTCTCTTTCTATGTAGGAAAGACTAACAGATCATTAAGGGAAAGAATACGTGATCATCACTATGCTTTTGCTAGGAAAGAGAGATATACTGCCATTTCAAAACACATGCTTACATTTGGGGAACAACATAGGTTTTTGTTTCAAGTTTTACAAGTGGTATACCCAAAAATGAGAGGTGGAGATATCTCTAATTTGACTGAGGAGATAGAGTTGAAATGGATTCTTAGACTAGGTGCACATAGGTGCTTAGGCCTAAATGAATCGATATCCCTAAAACCGGTTTTAAAAGCTAGACCCATACATTAATCATTCCCCAATTAACACACTTACATTTATCATTTATCCCTTTGGTTG
>NC_056751.1:728386453-728578953 GCF_019279795.1 Protopterus annectens
AACATGCCGCAACACTGAGGGAGTTGCAGGAACGTCTAGCAAGTACTGGCTGTGCAGTACCTGTGTCGACAATCACCTGGTCTCTGCATAATTGTGGTCTATGGGTTACCCCAATCAGATGGGACAGTTGTTCCACAGGAAACATCAGCCAAGGCTCTCTACAGGTAGCATATGCATAACATCAAAAGTCTCCCAAAGGCATGTGTTGCAATGTGTGATGGTGTACCAAGACCAAGTTTGAAACCTACAGACGGTATCAATTAAAATACATGTGCTGCACAAGCAACACCTCACTCTACATCAGGCCCACCATCCCCATCTGTACCTTGTTGGTTCCAGCGTACACCTGTATGTTTGCCATTCAAAAGCAGGGACTAGGCCAGTACACATGGTGTTCTGACTTTGGGACACTGCAAAATGACACTCATGTGTAGCCCATAGTTGTTAAGCATCTGCAAAAAAGCTGAGGATGGGGAGGGGTGTCATCCTGAAACACAACAGTGAACTGAAGCAGACATCCAAAGCCCACTAAGAATGGCTGTATCTGCACACAGTCAAGGTCATGAATTGTGGCAGACATAACCCTGACTCCACAGCAATAGTGAAGGCACTGTGTGACCTCCAAGGGCTGTGCACATGAGTTGACCTTGCAATCTTGCAGAATTGGGGGACATTTGTAGGGCAGAGTGACCAAATACTGGCAAGTGTAGATGGACCATACTAGTACACCCCTTCCAGGAATAGTGACTGCTGTAGTACACTTAACAGTTGGTGCAACAAACCATCATGTTAAGGGTGTGCACAGTTATGCACCCACAGATTGTATGCATCTCAGTCAGCATCTGCACAACTAACATATTTGTTTGATACTGCATTTGATTGCACAGGTCATATGTCACATATCAGGTTCATGTAATGTTAACATATGCAGTATTGTGGCCCCATGGCATATCAGGAAAGAGGGTGCCATGTCAATAAGGGTGTATACACTCCTCATAGTCACCGTAAGGTTTCAAGGTTGTCGGTGTAATTGTATTTTATTGGTCATACATGCACCGCTGATGATGAGATCTGCAAATCAGACATCAGGCATTCACTATTGACATCTGTCGACATATCATCCCAGGTATGTGTTGGACAAACACATAGGGGCTGTGAGCAGCAGAGCAAACATAACTGACACACATATACACATTCAGAAATGGTGTGTACACCTGTGAGGTATGGTGCACAGTACATGCCAGGGTGTTGAACAGGTGCACAGCAATACTGTGTACATGAGTGCAGTGTGTTCCAGGAGAATGGGCATCGCCTACTAACACAACCCATGCATTACAGATATGTATAATGTTGGTAACAGGGATTGACTATAGCTGCAGTGCATGCTGTTGAGTGCCATTTGTCACGCATGCTGACAGATGGGTAATGAGAGGTTTGTGTGTAATATCTTTGTGCAACCTCACCTGTAAGTGTGTGTGCGTGTGTGCGTGTGTGTGTGTGTGTGTGTGTGTGTGTGTGTGTGTGTGTGTGTGTGTGTGTGTGTGTGTGTGTGTGTGTGTGTGTGTGTGTGTGTGTGTGTGTGTACAGTTAAGCAATGATGTACAGGTCTTAAAGTGTGTTTCTTGTTTTCCCCTCACAGGTGGTGAGGTGGGTCAAGGTCCCTCCTGCAAGCAAACTGATGTTAGCATCCATACAGAGTCTGATGATGATAGGTGTGTTGAGGCACAGGCAGGGTTGTCAGGGGCTGAAGCTGTGCCATCATTTGACATCCCACTGTTATCCACCCCATCCCCGCACACAGTCACATTGCCTATACATACCCCATCACCAGTGGCTATAGATGAGGGAGAGTTGGCAGGTGGTGGCATGGGACAGGACAGTGTGGTGACTATGGCACATGTCTGGACACAGCAGCCATAGCCGGATGCTCGGCGAGGTATCACACAGGCAGATGTACAGGAGTGCTCATAGGAGGGCTGCTGGTCATCATGCCCCTGGTAGAAATGCCGCAGCTGGTGTCACCAGACGCATGTTTCAGGCCATCATGGAGGTGCAGGCATGTATGGAATGGTATACCAGACAGGGTCTGAGGCTGCACAGGGCTACTCATTCTGCTGTTATTGACAACATCCGTGATCTTGCAGGTGCCCGCCATTATTTTGCAGAGGTCCTGGATGGATGGTTGGGTGAGATGGTGGGAATCCTTGACTGTGGAATGTCTGTGCTTGAGCATATGGTGGGAGTAGTGTGATGGCCATCTGGACGTAGGCCAGCAATACCAACAGGTGGAGGTCGACATCAAAGTGCAACAAGTCAGAGCCGCTCCCGTAGTGGCAGTACCAGCCCCAGCACTGCAGGGGGGGCACTGTCCACAGCACAACATAGCAGGCCACGTGCACATGGCCCTGGCCAGTCCCAAGAAGGGCCCAGATCCAACGGACATATGTCATCATTAGGGGAGAGTACCATATCATGGCTTGTACCTGGTAGTGCCTGTGGAACCCCTGGCAGGCACAGTTCTAGTGCCCATGGCCAAGTACGGTGAACTGCACACCCTGTCAGGTATGGTCTGCAGCTGTCCAACAAACCCCTGTGTAGGGCAGCCACATGACAGAACTGTGTGCATGCATACACACACACACATCACCAACACAGCTAGGGCAACCCCATACCTATACACACCACATCTGCACAGCCCAATTAATAATGAAACCCCCTAACACACACACATGATGTCAAACAAATGGCTCAGCCTAGGTCTCTGGCAAATCAACACACCCTGTGCATATGATGATACCTGTGCCACATCCCTGTCATCTATAACATTGATGCAGGGACAGGCTAATATGGCTCTGATGTACACGGTAACTGTACTACAGTGTACCAATGTACTGCTGTGTAACATGTTTTCAGCACTAAAGTTTAATGCTTACCTGTCAGGATGTGTAGCTGTCCAGCCATGATGCATTATAGCTGTTATTAACACTGAGTAACTGTGGTCTCCATGATGTATTCCGTTTCTGTTGTGGGTGTCTATGTATCAGCAGGATGTTGGTCTGCAAGGGGTATGGCACTCTGGTGACACCTTGACTGTGCCATATTCTGGGTACAGCTGAACACATGTCACAGGTCTGTATAACAGTTACTGCATGTACCACATGCCTGATAGGTCTGTGGGGAGGTGTATACAGGTGAATGCATGGTGGCTGATGTCAGCAGCCCTTCTACAGTGGACAATGGTAAGTGTACTGGGTGGTACACACCACATGTTTGTGTATAACACGCACACAAAGAGGCTTTGGTGTTGATGCAATACACAGAAAATACTGTACACGTGGATGTATGTACTTTTGCAAGGAACCCATTTTAGCCTATGTAATTCCACCAAGACAGAATAGACACAACATTATATTGGGAAATAATCAGTCTGCTAGTTTAATGTCATTGACGATGGTACTGGCAGGCTATATGTCCCCTTTCCCAATGTAGTGCAATCCTCAACTTGGTAAACATATGTTTGCTGGTGTGGGTGGCAGAGCCCTACCCTTTCAAGGGAGTGGGGTGGTGTAGAACTGCAGATAGTGTGATTAACAACTACTTAACCTGTTAATATAAACTGTACAATATTACAGCCATCTAAGCAGGGGATACACTCAACAATAACCACAATGATGGTGGCTGTGTCCACAAGATCCATACCCAGCTAATATATACCAACCACAGTATTGCTGTACAGATATACAGTGGGGAAGAGGGCATTTACACATCAACTACTGGTTTTGATGGAATGAATTTCCACAAAATGATACCTGTGGAATGTTAGTATTTGCCCATCAGTTCTCGGAGAGATGACCTCCTGCGACATGTATTTTCTGCAAACTGAAGTAGATCCCTTCACATACACACACACACACACACACACACACACACACACACACACACACACACTCTTACTTGGCAACACTGGGACTAGAACCCCTACCTAGGTACTTATTGCTACTAATGTATGTGGTCATAACTGCACACACCGCACAGCTTTTAGGATGAGGTGTGTCCCAGGTTACATGTTAAGTGAAGAACATCACCAGGCCTTGTACAGTATGGTAATGGGGGATGTACTCATTGTTTATGAACAATACATAGTGTGACATACTGTCATATACACATTGACAAACACATAACAGTTATACACACATCTGAGAGACCTGGGTTTATCAGTGCTAACTACCTTGTCAGTGTGTCCATTCTGTTACAGATAAGTTGCACACAGCACAAGTATCATTGGACTGGATAGTGTAATCAGTTACCTGTATGGTTGATGGTGACAGTAGTCCCCATACAGTGGACCTTGGGACATGTACTGTGGGGTACCATGGAGTAAAGACAGTATACCCAGCACCCACACCCCACACTGGATATTGTACTCACTGAAACCCATGATAATATTCTGACATACCCACCATCACACATTGGCCAGGACTGCAATGCAACCCCTTGTCTATCTCAAGAGTGCTACTACAGGGATATGCATCTATTGCACATGCCACAGGGACAGTAGGATGATGCTTTGTCATGGCTCTCCTATGGTCAGCAACATCACTATCTCTTATACTGTGTGGCAAGGTGTATTGTATTAGAAGAATGTGGCCTCAGAATGCTGTATCCTACAAATATACACACTTGCACACATATACACACTTGCCAGGACTCAGAGGGTAACCCATGCCCATCTACCCATTTGTACAACAGTGTTGTGCTGGTACTGCAAGCTCCAGGTAGCCCATAGGGTGAAGAGTGTAACAAGGTACATGTAATGTCCATTACAGCAGCAACCATATCTAACTATGGCAATGGGGGGGTGCAGTGGATGTGAAGGGCCTCAGGGTATTATCAACTACAGGTTTACAAACACACAGACACTGTTATTCTCAGTAATGCACACTGACACATTTGTCAGTACTGGGGTCCATAGGTGCAGGTGTTCATAGGTGTGTACCAGGATATTGTCTATGGAGAGATGTTAAGAGTAGAGGATGTGGATACAGTGGTATCATGACACCTGCCATTTGCCAGCAGACCATCTATCAACTGATGCCACAGGAGTGATCCTCAGGGTGAGGGTTAAATGCAACATCCAATCATCTGGTTGCCTCTTGCAGAGGGCCAGTGAGGTGCTCCAATTGACATGTATGCAACATGTATTACATAACATGGTCATGTCTGTCTTGGAGACCTGTACCCAAGCGTGTTCTGTTGACTGTGGTAGTGTAGTTGAGGTATCCATGGCATGTGGTGCATACAGGGTGGGGATTCCTAGCTGTGGCATTCATAACACAGCTGAGCAGACATGTCAGTGTCACTCAAGCATGGCTTGCCTGTAAGCAGCCAAGATGGATACCTGTCATCTGCACATCTGTACAGAGGAGAGACAGACATCAGCTAGCCAACTGGTTATGCATTAGGATGAATTCGTTGACAGACAGATGTCTGACACTGATAGGTATGTCATTATTACATGACAGCAGCCCTCAATGACATGTCCTATACACACAGTAGTCTGCAGTTAATATCCACATTTCACATCAATATCCAGTAGAAAATATTTAATGACACACAGCTCACACACCAAGAACATGACAGTGAGGACTCAGAGTCCATCTTTGCAAGCAGGGGTGTTTGGTTCCAATATTGCAATCTGCAATCTACTCTTACTTGGAAAAGTACTATCAACAGTAGTAACGTAATGATACACTACATGCCAGTGTGACTGCATATAACCTGGGGTACTACCCATGTATGTAACACATTCAAATGGAAAAGAGTGTTGTACAAGCCATATATACTCAGGTGTCCCAGACAGTAGACTCACACCCCTTGCTATTGTAATGACAGCACATAGATGCATGTTGTGTACATGGAATTAAATGCACTTATTAAAAATGTCATTACCCTGCTATTTTATCAGACTGGAATGTGATCACTGGTTACCAGGGCTGAGCTATGCTTAGTAGGTGTAAGCATTGCTTAAATGTAGATGCTAAGCAGATTTGTGCACTGGTAAGTGAAGCTGAAACAGTGTAAGTGCCTAAACTTTTAACCATACATTAGAAGCACTTACCATTGCGCAAACCCGCTTAAAGCTGCTCAAAACTACCTTAACCACTCTGTATCCAGCAGCCCTTATTCTGCCCAGCAACAAAAAAACAGCCATTGCAGGTCATGAACTCAGGACATTGCACACTATAGTCACAGGAGTTAACCACTTAGCCATCACAGTTGTGAAGATGTTCTTTTTCCAATATATCTGTCAGTACACATACTGACTAGTATTGAACAACTGCTTTGACTTCTATAATTGTGTAGTACTTGTTAGTGATATTAGTGCTGAATCAAGTATGGTGTTATATCTAAATATACACACATCAGATAAATATGGTGTGATACATCTGGGAAGGTATATGCAAAGTTCATGTTTGCACATAAGGATATGGATATATATATATATATATATATATATATATATATATATATACACACACATACACATACACACACATGAAATACACATATATATTCATATATATGTATTTATACACATCTGTATATTGCGTTTTATATATATATGGTCATATACAGATCTATCTGTGTATATATATATATATATATATATATATATATATATATATATTATATATATTGTTGTTGTGTCTTTCTGCTTTTCCCAGTTAGGGGTCACCACAGCGGAACTCCGGTCCGCTAATGATCGGCAGTAGACTTTTTTACGCGCCGAGTTGCCAGCCCTGTCGCACAACCTTCAACGAAGGTATGCCCATTCACGCATGTCTCCACACAGAAGACGCTTTAGCTGAGAATCGAACAGGACACCATCTTACTGTGAGGCGGCAACGCTACAGCAGCACCACCACCGCAGTATATAAAAAAAATATATATATATATATATATATATATATATATATATATATATAGATATATATAGATAGATATGTAAATATACATACATATATATTTGTATATATATGTAAACACACACATATATATATATATATATATATATATATATATATATATATATATATGTGTGTGTGTGTGTGTGTGTGTGTGTGTGTGTGTGTGTGTGTGTGTGTGTGTGTGTGTGTGTGTGTGTGTGTGTGTGTGTGTGTGTGTATATATATATATATATATATATATATATATATATATATATATATATATATATATATATATATATATATATATATATATATATACATATATATTTGTATATTATATGTGTGTGTGTGTGTGTGTATGTGTGTGTGTGTGTGTGTGTGTGTGTGTGTGTGTGTGTGTGTGTGTGTGTGTGTATATATATATATATATATATATATATATATATATATATATATATGTATATATATATATATATATATATATATACGTGTGTATTTTATATATATATATATATATATATATATATATATATTTATAACATAATAACATATGTCCATAACATGTAGTGGAGTCATACCTCAGCACCAATAGTCACAACTTCTTAGTGCAAGGGGATGCCATGTAATTATTGCAGGTATAAATGTAGACTGTTGCAATTGTAACAGGGGTTGTCTTAACAGAAATGTTGTGTGGGATGTCACATCTAATATTGACATGTACGCGATCAGTTACTGATAGACATCATAAGATCATCATAGTACAGTACCACACAAATGACAGTAATGATCTTGTAGAATATAGCAGAAATATGACCAATAAATGGGGACAGTCTAACACACTCTGGTCAGTCCAGAGGTATACACAGAACCCCTTAGTGCAAGACATGTGGACCAAGCCTGACAAAGTGGATGTTTACAGCCATGCAAATGGGGATATCACAAAAATACTGGAATAGATAAGCTCACACAGTTTAGGCATTCACACACTCCTGTCTGTTCTGACACATAATAACCAGAGGAGCAGAGGTCACAAGCCCACATACTACCCACTAGTTAGTGACATACATCTGTACAGCATCCCACTGCTTTGTCAGAAATACACAGCAGTTATGGTGGCCCAGCAACAGTACATCTGACCAATATCTGGACATAACATCACACTGGATAAATACACTGAGCTGCTAGGCATGTCACAAAGCACTGTGCAAACTACAGGCAGACTGCCACAACACTGGCCCACATTTCTTATGGGGGAATACACATGTACCTGCAAATATAGCAGGCTCTACAGGCATGTAACAACATGAAGTAACAGACACCTGTGTGAAAGCGCATACCCATAACCAATCTGTACACAGCCACAGTCACATATGGTAAGCATACTTAATATTACAGTATATGGACTGTGTGAACAACACCATCCTCATATGTGGCACTCACACACTAACCCTACATATATTGGGCCAATACACAGTGTATTTCAATGCCTGACTGTGGTATGGGACATGTGTCGGTCTGGCCCTACAAACATGTACTCTGATAGGGTACCATACACTGGAGCAGCATGCAACATCACATAGAATAGGACCAAGAACATTGACATCTACCACAGTCTGTATGCAGGCCAAGGCGCATATTCACAATACACACTCTGTAGACAATCACCATAAGTACACAGTCCTCACTACTGTACAATGTCCAGGTTTTGTCCTCAAATATAAGGTCTACTGTACATAACATGTCTAGCAGTGTGATATCTTACTGGCTTGTTATCAGGTATGATGTCAGTAAATAATGATGTACTGAACATATGCACTTCTTACTGCATGACATATGTACAAAGGTTGATGGAGTTGTAGCTGGAGGTACAAACACAAGGCCAATATTGACATGCTGCTGTGAGAAACCCATACATTTACTGGTGTAACAGGGTTTGTTGTGACATATGTCTTCTGAGGGATATGAAGTCAGTAACTCACATGGCTGTCACCATGTAGTGACTGCAGTCTTCAGAATATGCTAGTGCATTTCTAAAGATAGGAAATGTGTGAGTAACACAACACATGCAAGACTCCAAACACTGGACAGTCTGCAGATAGCCCTACAGGTGAGAGTTTCCTCAACCACATAACACTGCCATGACAGATATTAATTCATGTAGAACAGCCATATCCAAACCCTGTTAAACTAACATTATTGCAAATGTAGAAGAGCAATACTTACATTCTGTCATCATGTCTGGAACATCCCCCTTCTGTTTGTTGGCCTGTCTCCAAAGTGTATGTTGTAAGAGGTATATCCAACTACCCTCTGTGATGCTGTTTGCCAAGCACGAACATCAAGTCCTGCTCACAGTGAAGGAAAAGGGCCAACACCCACATGAAGTGCTTAGTTACAGAAGTGTGTTTCCATGCAATTTGCTATAGGAATGATACCACAGCTGTTCCACATGCAATTAGCTAGTGGGGGACTGCAATTTGTGCACAGGCCATCAGCTGATCATGAGCATCACTTACAAAACTCAAGCTGCTGCCTAAGCAAAGCAGGTGTACTTTTCCACATCCACCAGAGGGAGTGAGAGAGACAGAGATAGAGACAAAGTAAGAAAGGAAGGGAGTAGGAGAGTAAGAGCCAAGCATGTTTGTGTATGATCCATGGGTGGTGAGTGGTATCTGGGCATAATAACGGTTGCCTACATTGTGTACTAATTCATACTGTCACATGGTAATTGCACATGGCTGTACACATTTACAGCTGAGGATTTTCGACAACAATCTCTACAATGTTTGGAAAATGTTGGCCTTGTAATGTTGACAGTGGGACATGTAGCTCCTCAATATAATGACGTAGCAAAACCCACACTACAATGGACCCTGTCATTGCACATTCACCCCAACACCCACACAGGATACTGATAACACACACAGAAACACACACTTACCAGTACTGAGTTTCAAACCCCTACCTGACTATGTATTGCTATCACATTGTTATGTGGTTATTACACATGCCATAGAGCTTACATGTTGGAGAGCTGTCCAAAGGTATCTTTGAAGGTGAGTGACATCAGCAACAGTAATAAAGGAGGGATAAGGGAAGTGTGGTACATGTGGCTGTCTACAAAAGCAGGTGTCAAGGAAGACACAACCACACTCTCTCAGGGAATCACAGATATTATCACAGTTGGCAAGGTCAGGATTAGAACTCCTACCTAACTAGTTTGCTACACTATAGTATTACGCAGTTATCGCACAAGCCACAGAGCTTATCAGGCTGATACATGGCCAAAGGGTTATTTCAAGGTGACTGACATCAGCAGGTGCGCTACAGAAGGGCAATGGGAGGTGTAGTGAGTGTGAATGGCTTTAAAATCATTAATTACACACACACACACACACACACACACACACACACACACACACACTTGCCAGTACTGACACGCATGGGTTCATTACTTCAGAGGTGTGTAGTAGTTGACTGTGCCAGAAGGCTGTAAAAGACTAGACAAAGGGAATACCTTGGCATCAGGCCACATGACAATGGTCTCCAGTGTGGCTCAGGGGTGTAGTCCCTGGATTGGCCCACACAGGTGGGTATTGTATTCACAATCCACTCATCTGGGTTACTATTGTGGGTGGCCAGTGCTGTGCAATGCCTGCCATGTATGTGATCTATATTCCATAACATGGACAGTGTCTGGGTTGCACAGATGTCCCACATGCATGTTCTGTGACATGTGGAAGTGTACTTGGGGTCTCTGGGGCATGTTGTGTGGACAGATTGTTATCCTCTGATGTGGCATTCCTGACCTCATGTGTTGAGACCTGGCTATGGAACTGAGGTTGTGCCTGCACCTACATTGGCGGCATGATAAAGGTATTCAGTGGAGTTAGTGTCATCTGTCCATACAGGGCATGTGTATAAGGCATGGCATTTCCTTTGTGGGTTACATTTGCAGACTCTACAGTTGTTGCAGACGTGCAGTGGGGAATATAGCAAAGGGCCACTGTAAGCAATTATTTGCCTATTGTAGGGATGGAACAGGGTGCCATGTCCTCTGTAGTCCACTGCAATCACACCGTGGTTACTATCTGTGGGCAGTATGCAGGGAACTACCAATATAATGGTTGTTGCCTAGCCAAGTGTGTTTGTGTATGAGACATGGGTGGAGAGTGTTCTCTGAGTAATACAAGGGTTACCTATATTGTTCACCTATCCATTATGTCACATGTAGAGCTATGGATTGTCTACACCAGCCTCTCTGCTGTTTGACATCTGTTGTACTTGTAAGGTGGACATTGTGATATATAGTAGGTCCTCAATATAATAATTTAGCAAAACCCACCCCACAATGCATCCTGTTATTACACAATCACAGCAACCTCCACACAGGATACTGATGACAAACACACACACACGTGCCAGTACTGAGATTCAAACCCCTACCTAGGTATATATTGCTACTACAGTGTACCACAAGTATCGCACGTGCCATGGAACTTATTGGATGTATGTTGTTCAAAGGTACTTCTTAGATGAGAAACATCAGCAGCCCTTGTAAATACTGGCATTGGATGATGTAGTGGGTGAGAGATCCAAAAAATTATTTTACCCTAATCACACATTTACATTTGTCAGGGGTGAGATTCAAACCTCTATCTAACAACCTTTACAGACCATTATGTTACACATTTACCACATACACCACTGATCTGACATGGTATAGGCTTCGCAACAGATACTTGTAAGGTGGATGATATCTGCAGGGCTACTAAAGTCAGGCTCTGAGATGTGTACTGGCAGTAAATAGGGACACAATCTTTGAGGTACACATGCAAACACTTGCCACAGATGAGATTCAAACCCATAGCTCTGTAGTTATTGCTACTACATTGCTCCATATTTATGGCATGCACCATGGAGCTTATAGGGCTAGCCCTTCTCCAAAGGTATATTTCAAGGTAGATGACATCAGCAGGCTTGCTAAAGTAGGGCAATGGGAGGTGTAGGGTCTATGAATGGCCTCAAAATCATTGATTCCTACACACACACACACACACACACACACACACACACACACACACACACACACACACACACACACACACACACACAGTTTCACAGTTGCTATGTCTGGGATTAGAACTCCTACCTAACACGATAGAATTACACAGTTATTGCACATGCCACAGAGCTTATAGGGATGATCCTTCTCCAAAGGGGTATTTCAAGGTGACTGACATCAGCAGGCTAGATAAACTAGGGCAATGGGGAGTGCAGTGTGTGTGAATGGGCCATAAACCATTCCTCTGGAAACACACACACAACACTCAGTCACATTTTTCTACAGAGTTAAAGGTTTCCTGAATGAGTTGTTGCAGAATGGCTGGAGATGTGGCTGTGCAGATCAAAGTTGAATCATCTGCATAATGAATAAGTGTGGCATGCTGGGTTGAACTATGTAGATTACTGGTGAAGATAGAAAAGAGAAATGGGCCCAGTATTGAGCCTTGTGGGACACCTATGGTGGTGGGAAGTTGAGGTGGCAGTATACCTTGCCATTGGACTGATTGTTGTATGTCACATAAGTAGTTTCTGAACCAGGCTATGGTAGATGGGGCAAAGGATAGTGAGGCTAGAGAATCTAGTAGAATGGGGTGTGAGACCATGTCAAATGCTTTGGAGAGATCCAAAAAAAATGGCAGATGTAAAGCTATTGTTGTTCCTGTATTGGTTAACAAGATTAGTGAAAGAGAGAAGAGCAGTGGTTGTGCTATGATGTGGGCTAAGATGTGAAAGTACTGAAGGAAGTTATAAAATGTGGAGGACTACAGAAAGAAAAAAATGAAAATAGACTTATTAAAAAGGGAGGGCTGAAAACAGCTTTACATTTGACATGACTGTGTATATGACTGCTAGATGAATAATGACTTGTACTGTCATTTTACACAGTTATCACAAGCACCACAGACACTATAGTGCTGAAGGCTACCAGAAGCAAATGGATACAGTGATAGACATTGGCACATCATGTGATATTGGCCAATTGGATGTGTGGTGGGTGGGAAAGGCCTCATGATGGGAAGCTCTTTGTCACCATCTGTCTCTCTCTTCCCCACATCTCTGTTTGTATATGTTTGACCTATTATAGTGTGTTGTCCTTGGATATATGTGTGCATTCCTATCCGATGTGTGGTGTGCAAAGAATGAATGGTGTGCAATGTGTTGTGTGGGCACAGACATCTGCGACTGATAGATATGTATAGTCCACTGTTGTTGCCAGACATGGGCTTCATTTCTTTAAGTCTGGGAGCATGCCCAGTATGACTCTTCTGTATTTTGTTGTCAGACATGGGCTTCGTTTCTTTAAGTGTAGGAGCATGCCCAGTATGACCTTCTGTATTGAATGTGAATCCATTCCAGGTAGGTTGTACTCCAGTGCAGGCATTTGTGCTCTACACCTACAGCTAGCAACCTGTTTCTGGAGGATATCTGTAGATAGGTTGACAATATGGAGGCACAATGGGCAATGGATAGTGGGATACTGTAATTAATTGTGTCTGTGCTGCTTCTGCTACATGATTTTGGTGTTTGCAATGATTTTCAGACATATGTACTGTTTTACACTGTGATGTATTATGTCATCAACTACTGACAAATATACTTATTTGCTCACAGTAGTTTCCTGGGGAATACAAGATGAATGAAGCTGTGTCCAGTATTGTGGTCTGCAGCCTACATATTCTTGAACAATCATGCCATTCTGGAGGGGGAACTGCAGATACTTGCTGATGGGTAGGTGTAAATGGTCCAGCACCTTGGTACTGTCGTGGCTGAGGATCCCATACTTGTACAGCTATCAACATGACAGAATGGCCATATCCTGCTGTGGCCATACCTCTCAGCTGTACAGATTCACACAGGTTACCCAGAGGCAGGCCTCATATATCTGGTCATTTCCCCTTGACATTGTGGTTTACGAGCAGGTTTGTAGCCACCTTTTTCTGGGTTTGCAGACAGGGATAGTATGGGCACACATCAGAGTTTCAGACTTCACACACTCCATGGCATCCATGCTTCTACCCCTCCTGTTATTCTATCCTCTTCCTAACATTATGCAAGCAATATCTGATAAGTATCCCTATATTTATCACTTCATCCCAGCAGTATTTAGGGGTTGGTCCACAGTTCATGCAGTAGGACATGGTGGACATGCTACTGGGATTTGTCGACATGACCTTGCATTTGTATCCTGTGGACTGTGTTATGTTGTTTTTTGGGACTCCATGAGATAACATACATTGGCAGTATGGGTGAGACACAGGCCTTTGACAGAGGACTGTAGGGCATTTGGTAGTGATGCAGGCCATCTGTAGCAGGCCAGTGCATCCCGTCACTCCTACAGTCCCATGCTGCAAGCCACTGGATTCTCCTGGGGTGACAGGGTAGGTGTGCAAGGTGTTAATGGCAATAGTTTCTGTCCTTATTAATCCATTGATGTGGATGCTGGCAGGGTGCAGATTACAGCTAGGGACACACTTGAATGGGACACCACTTCAGCATGCTGCATTCTGTGGGTATTCCCATACAGAAGTGGGGGTCATATTGTACTCATTCCCAACAGCAGGGATATGACCTGTGTTGAACCTGTGGCTGATGGTGGGGTGAGCTGAGTACACGTGTTCTATGGAAGCTGCTTGCAGCTGACTCACAGATATACATGGGGCATTCCCCTTATCCTGGCTTGTGCAGGGACATCAGCAGTTTCTCAGTACTTCATAACTGTGCCTTTTATGGTCTGCCAGTGATTGTCCAGACTACATCTGTATTCCATACTACACAGTCAACTAATGTGCTGCTAACCTGTATGTACAATTCCAAAGGTGTGTCCATTTGACAGTAACATTTTATACACTCTCTGTCTAGGATACTTCCACCTGTGTACGATGTGTATGTCTGGGCCCACATTCATGCCATGCCTATCTTTCAGATGGTGACAGATATTACATCCAAACAATTAGTATGGATTACTGCTGGATTCGGTCTTGCTGAGATGCATTGTGTTTGGCACTGCAGTTGTCAGAACTTGGCCCTGTCATCAACAGCACTGGCCATAGACCACCGGGATACAACCCTCCATGCCTACGTGCTGATCACTTTCACACAATATTCAACACACAACAACCTAACACACAGAGCCCTGCATATTGTACATGTGCAACAATCTATCATGCTAATTTGGGCAGCTCAGGTAATCTATGCTCCACTATTATATCCACACATACATGTTACTACATTTCTACATAGGATTGTTGGGGGGGACACACCTGACAACTGTAAACATTTGCTATGACTGTACTGGTATTTCATGCAGACTAGAGGCATACCAGTGTAGTACTGATATTAGGTTTTACTGATCTACATTTCAGTTTCAGACTTCTTACCCTTCAAAACTAACATCCAACTGCCTGACCTGTTGTAGTCTGTCTGTGTAGGTCTGGAGGGGGGCTGTTCTTCATTGCCCTCATTTTGAGGCCTTAGCACAGCCTTTCTTTGTGGTCATTTACACCTGTCCTGCTGGCTGAGACTGTTGTTGGGTATGTGAGCCTCACTGACATGCATGTGTGTGTGTCCTATGGACACACATTTGGCCCACCACATGTCCTGCAGTGGGATTTCACACCTTGTCTAGTACTGCCTACTATGCTGACACCAGTATTTGTTATGGATTTCATGCTGCCCATATAGGTGTCTACTATCTGCTGCCATCCCATTCAGCCACCCGATTCCCTTGCATGCTCACATCTGTACCACAAATACAAGTAGCAGAACATACTACTCCATTCAGCAATTGATAGGGAGAGTGATTTACCTTGTGGCTGTACCAATATTGAGGATGGTGCTGGTGGGCTGACTATGTCAGATGCACATAGTACACTTCCTATACATGGTTAAGCACAGGTAGTGTCATGTTTAGCACCCCTTTTACTGTATGTGTGAGTCAGAGAGAGAAGTCATTCCCTGGGTTCCTACCATGTCAGAATATGTGCTATGCGTTGCCTCTTTGCCAAGGCCTGGGCATACTGGGCACACCTCCTTCTGCCTATAGGGGCAGGCTCAGATTGTTCCTCATCTGGCAGTGGTGGGGGGCTGTGTGGCCCTGCCCCATGCTGTTCCTGCTGTAGCTATTTCCGCAAGATCATATTATGTAGCATGGCACATACAATGACAATTTGGGTACATGTAGCTGGAGAGTACTGCAAGGCTCCACTGGATATATCCAGGCACTGGAACCATGACTCGAGCATCCCAAACACATGCTCTATTATGATTCTGATTTGTGCGTGTGGCTCATTATGGAGTTCTTGTTTGGGTGTGTGTGCATTTCTGATGGGTGTCATCAGCCATGGCTCAAGAGTGTAACCAGCATCCCCCACTAGGTGGCCATATGGGATGTCCCCACTGGCAAATTTCTGGTACAGCTGTGCCATATGCCAGATGTGGGAGTCATGATAGCATCCAGGGCTGCCATCACACACATTCATTATAATGCCCTGGGCATCACACATGGCCTGGCACTTGATGGAGTGGAAGCCCTTGCGGTTTATGTAGACCCTACCCCACTCACCAGGTGGTGGTTTGATGTGTATGTGTGTGCAGTCTAATGCACCCACTACCTCAGGGTATTCTGCTATTTGGTGGAAGAGACGCATATTGCTGGTCAGTGCCTCATGGGTGTTGTGGAAATATATGTGTTCACGGGCATGTGCTGACATGGCATCCAGGAACTGGTGGAGTACCCTGGATGCTGATGCCTGTCAGATCCCCATGATATCCCCAGTTAGCCTTTGGAAGGTACCTGTGGCTAGTATTCTTAAGCATACACATACCTTGGTATCCACTGGGATAGGTTCCCCTCTTTTGGTTCTGTGTGTGAGGTTTGGCCGGCACAGCTCAACAATTTGCTGTAGGGGGTCCCTGTCCACCCTATAGCACTCCACTATCTCCAGCTCATGTAGTGCCTGGTAGGTTACCCTGGGTCTGTACACTCTTCTCCTTCTCCTCACTGTGGGTTGGTCATCAGCATTCTCATCCTCACCACTCTCAGCCTCTTCCACATGTTGATTTATGAGAGCAAAAGCAGCCCCTATCATTTTGTTGCTTTTGGTAGGTAACATTTCCACATTTGTGTACATTGGTGGTGTAGAGTTTGTGGGAAAAACCAGAGGGAAAGGTGTTTGCATAGTTTATAGTAGTGTGCTGGGCTGGGCTGCTGCCTGTGTAATTGGCTGGTTCTGATACATTTCACCTGCCAGCTATGCTAGTTCTCCTTGGTTACCTTCCTACTGCTGTTTTCCCTTCCCATTGCCTTCCTGTTTAAGCCCCAAGGCACGCCGCACAAACCCAGTGCTCAGATGTGAACGGAGCTGCTATTTCCTGTTTTTTTTTGTTTAAAACCCAGTGCATGGTGTGTGCACCCGTTTAGGCAATGTAAGTACTGCTAGGCAGCTTCAGACACACGCCCTTCCTTAGCTGTGCTTAACAAAGGGCAAACACGGGCCACAGAGCTCCAATAAGCTTACAGCATGCATGACACACCCCCTTATGAAGTCATCTAGCTCTTAGGCTTAGACCGTGGTATTATTGCACCTACATGGTTGGGTGCAAGCTAGCACTGAAGGGAAATCTGTGATTCAGTATCATTCCCCTCATTTGCATAGAATTGACTGCTAATGCATGGTTACAAAACCGACACTCAGCCTTACCCCATAGCAACCACTATTCCATGGTCTTATTGTGTTATGCATGCCATTGACAATTATGGCAAAATTATGATTTTGGTTTAAAAGCTTATTTCCAGCTTTTTTTATTATTTTTGGGCCAATCTCATTTGTGCATCACTGCCCTACACTTAAATGAACAAAATCAGCCAAAAAAAGTTATTTGTTATCATTCTGAAACTGATTTTCATGCCTATGGCCATATATTTGGTCTTTGGCATGCCTAACCCTTCTAATACATGCATTTTTATGGGCTGTCATGCCTCCGTTTTGTAGTTCTGCAGTCTACACTATTCCTGCACAGATGCCTGCCCACTTCCTGGATCGCTAATTCACCTCATTTGCATGGTTTTCACCAGCACATGAGGTAATTAGCATACAGGGGCTGTGTCCATGCAGGAATAGTGCAGGAGCGCTCATGCACGTCCCGGGAACTCATTCCTGGATTGCACGTCAGCCATATTGCCTGCAGCAGCTCTTGCGCTATTCCTGCAAGCTGTGCAGAGCTTGCTGAATCCTGGGGAATGTGTGTGGTCTTAAAAATATGTTCTCTTTGTTATGTTAATTATTTAAGGAAGGAGAAGGTTAATGTAACACAAGATTTTTTATTTTATTTTTTTTTTTATTTTACATTTGTTAACTGGGAAGTTCTGACTGGACTAGGTCCATTTACAGCGAAGGCCCAGGGAGAAAAGCTCCACATTGTTAGACATGAGAAAAAATATTTTTTTACAGAGTAGTACAGCAATCATGTAGGTTATACAAGAAAACAATCAGATATTTACATTAGAAATGCAAGCAGACAAGACACTTTTCAGCAGTTAGAGAAGTTACAAATAGCAGAGATAGAAACTACGTACAGGCTGGACTAATGGCTATTAGAGTTGTAGTCCTATAGAGGAATTCCAGTGCCTAACTTGGAACTGATGAAAGGGTCGGAGGAGGAGTAAGATAGGAAAGCTTAAGTTTAAGTAATACAGGGACATAGTCAGGTATTCATTAGATGGGATTTGAGCGAGTTTTTGAAGTGTGTGGTGATGCTGGCAGTGGTCAGCGAGGGAGGAAGGCAAATCCAGTTTCTATCAATGTAGTGGGAATATAGTGCTTTTCCTGCAGTATTGTTTGCTCTACTGAAGCAGAGGAGAGATTTTTCACTAGATCGGAGAGGGCGATTTGCTGTGTAGTGGGTAAGTAGTTGAGTTAGTGATGGGGTTTTATCAGGGTATTTAAGAATATTGTAGGCAGTGACTAGCTGATGGTAATTAAGTAGCTGAGGTAGTTCTAGCCAATTTAGGCCTCTTAGAGCAACACAGTGATGTGATCTGAAGGTGGTGTGTTTAGCAAATTTGGCGATCCTATTGTAGCACGATTCTAGTTTGTCTAGATATAGTTTCTTGATGTGGCTGAAAATTGGTGCTGCATACATTAGTGTGGACAATAAGTGAGTCTGGGCTAGAGTGAGTCTTGCTTGGTCTGAGAGAAAGTTTTTGTGTCTATATAGTGTGCCCATTTTTTGTGAACCTTTTTGATGGTTTGTGAGATACGGACATCAAAGTGATGGTTATTGTCAATTTCAATGCCAAGATGTTTGGTATGGTCAGAAGGGGAAATGGCAGTGCCATTTTTAGAGGTGATGGTGAAGGGGAGGGGAGCAGTTTTTGATTTTTTAGGGGTAAATACTAGTAATTTAGTTTTATTGGGGTTTAGGATGAGTTGGATATCAGAAATCCATTTTTCTACAGAGTTAAAGGTTTCCTGGGTGAGTTGTTGCAGAATGGCTGGAGATGTGGCTGTGCAGATCAAAGTTGAATCATCTGCATATTGAATAAGTGTGGCATGCTGGGTTGAACTATGTAGATTACTGGTGAAGATAGAAAAGAGAAGTGGGCCCAGTATTGAGCCTTGTGGGACACCTATGGTGGTGGGAAGTTGAGGGGGCAGTATACCTTGCCATTGGACCGATTGCTGTATGTCACATAAGTAGTTTCTGAACCAGGCTATGGTAGATGGGGCAAAGGATAGTGAGGCTAGAGAATCTAGTAGAATGGGGTGTGAGACCATGTCAAATGCTTTGGAGAGATCCAAAAGAAATGGCAGATGTAAAGCTATTGTTGTTCCTGTATTGGTTAACAAGATTAGTGAAAGAGAGAAGAGCAGTGGTTGTGCTATGATGTGGGCTAAGATGTGAAAGTACTGAAGGAAGTTATAAAATGTGGAGGGCTACAGAAAGAAAAAAATTAAAATGGACTTATTAAAAAGGGAGCACTGAAAACAGATTGATTATGTGATTTGTTATAATGTACCTAATGTGTTTACTGTGCTAAGTCTAGGATCAAGCAGACACACACACTGAGATTCTTAGTCATTGTGCCTTACCTGTACTGTCCTGCTTGTGTTTGTCTTTTCCTGAAACAAAATGGACTTATAGGCACGTGCATTATATTCTGCCAGTGTGTAGACCCTCAGAAGCTACCCATTTGACTTGTTTATTGGATAGTGCTGTCACTAATCTTTAACTGCTTGATTTCATTTGATTTATGCTGAAACCTAGCACTGTGTATTATCTGCTGAAAAATGTTGAATTCTTGTCTGTTTTATTAACTGCTGCATACTTGTTTATTGTTTTGCTGTACAATTGGAAGGTAGAAGCTCTTTATATTATGGACATTCTGTATATAGTAATTGGGTATTGACAACTGCACTCTCCCTTCTTCTGCTTATTCCAGCTTGACTAAACACTAGCATCCCTTGAACTTGCTATGTTCTGTATTCTCTCTTCCTTTTTGCCTACTCCAAATTTTTGAGTAAACGCTTGCTTCTCTTGACTATTCTGCTTTTACCTGTGTGATTTCTCCCCTCCCAGTGCCTACTTAAAGGCTCCTTTCTTCAAATCTGTGCTTTAATAACTGCTGCTTTCTTGCTTACTGTTAATGTACAATTAGAAGATATAAGCTCTTTATATTGTAGAATTTCTGCATGTAATGTTTGGGTACTGGCAACTGCATTCTCTCTTCCTTCTACTTATTCCAGCTGGGATAAATGCTAGCATCCCTTGACCTTACTATGTTTTGTGTTCTTACTTTTGCCAAATGTTAGAGTAAACACATGTTTTCCTTGATCATTCTTCTATTACCTGTGCTTCCCCCCTCCCTGTACCTATTTAAAGGCCCCTTTCTCCATACCTGTGTTGTAAACTAAGCTACTCTCCTTTCTAGCTCCTCAAGCCTTGCTATTCTCGTCTTTCCTTTCTACTGCTACATGTAAACCCGGGAGTACTCTCTCCAGACCTTCTACCTTTCTTTCTCACCCTCCAGCCTGCAACTTTCACTCTGTTTTTATTGTTCTCTGTCTGTCTCTCATTCCTTTGCCTTCTATTTCACTCTTTCCATTACTATTCACTACTTGTCCATCAATTGCTCTCTTCTAGAGATTTAATAATTTTTTTACCACTTTAAGCTCACTATCTTATTTTCATTGCATCTCTCTTTTATTTTACAGTAGTCCACTACACTGAAAAGTTACCTCAACCCCCCACCCTGAATATACCTGGCTGACATTCTATCTACAGACCCTCAAAGCGATACAAGGATTACTGTCTAGCCAAGGACGGGAGGAAATCAGCACGCTTTATGTAAGTTTCCCAATTACTTCTTCCTCACCTAGTGTTAAAAGCTTTTGTTTTTGTGCAAATTAATCTAGGCTTTGGCGTGCAAGTGTATTTCTCGGCTCACTAACCCCCCCAATCACCACCACCTTTCTTCCACCCCCACTGAGTATGCATCTGTCTCCCTAGTCTCTGTATCACTTTGGCACCTAACTCACTTCAGGAAAGTGTGCTAAAGGCTAAGACTTTGCTGCCTCTGTCCTCTCTTTTGTAAACCAAGGGATCAGTTCATACATTATCAACATCTGGCTTTACTCACCTAGTTTCTACACTCTAGTATCAACTAGGTAACAAACTCCCATTTCAGCTTTTGGAGTTTTTTTCACCAGACAATATTACAATTTCCATTCTACCAAATATATCTTATGCAGCACTGTTGGCTGTTAACATATATTATTGCCTGCAATTTTAACAGTACCTGTGGAGATAGTTTTTTTTTCATTTTTTTCTCTCAGTTTTGTCTCTGAGATTCATGGCTGCTTGCAGGCTGGTGCATCCCGGTCCGTTCACCCTCCGCTTTGCTTCAGGCTCACTCTGCTCCTCTATCCTACCCCCATTCCCACCCACCCCTTTTTCCATAGATTTATAACTAATAAAACACACACCCTTCTACCTCCAGCCAATACAACTCCTGCCTCAATCCCATCCCCTTCCTCTCACCTCCACACCACACCTTTTCAACTATCCACTATGTTCCACCTCAATTCCTTGCTAGCCAATTCTCTCCTACTCCACCTACTATAGCTCTTGCTTAGCTCCACCTCCCTCCACTTATGCATCATCATTCACCTTCAATCAGCTACTCTCCCTCTATCCTCTTCCAACAGCCACACCCACACATATGCAGCCATTGGCTCACAGCACTGAAACACAACTACCTTTCTCCTCCTACTTTTCAAACATTTACCCACACATAGGACTTACCCTTCAACTTACAGATATGTAAAATGTACCAGTAAATTTATACAAATCACTCTATACAATATAACACAAATTAAACTCAAGGCTGACATCCACCCCAACCCATGCCCTCCCACCCACACCCATCATTACCCAACCATTTGCCCACCCATCCCTCCACCAATCTCTCCCCAACATACTACTAGCCACCACCACCTTCCCTCACTTCCAAAGACCAACAACTTAGACCTAGTCTTTATGCACTTTAACCCCCATAGTATCATAAATAAAATTACTGAATTCCATGCAACTCTTAACTCCTACTTACCTGACATTGCAGCAATAACCAAAACCTGGCTAAAGCCCCACATCAAAGACAAGGAAATTATTACAAACAGATTATAACATAATTAGATTAGACAGACCAAATAAAAGGGGTGGTGGTGGTGTCGCTATTATGTATAAAGACATACTCAAATTGGAACTATTAAACTGTGCCCCTCCTGACCTTCCTAACTCTGAAATCCTAACAACACATCTAGTAATAAATCCTAACAAATCTATTATTACCATAACCACCTACCTCCCCACGGGAACAACCTACCCATAATTGAGAATCTTCTCGCCTGGGCATCAACTAATTTCAGCCAGGAGACTATTATCCTGGATGATTTTAACCTGGATTGGCGTTCCTGCAACACCAACAGCCCCTCCAATTTCCTAAACCTCTTCAATTTCACTCAAACCATATCCTGTCTGACCTGGCTAGATAAACATTCTAAAAAGCAGTCCGCACTAGATTGAATACTAACTAACAAACCAAATCTAGGTTATTTAGCAGGCTGCCTTCCAGACTCCCTCAGTGAACACTCACCTACCTTCCTGTACAAGAAATGAGCTCAGACACAAAACAACACAATATATAAATTTATCAGGAACAAAAAAACTTTTCCCCCCACCACTTTCAACCACCTTCTTCAGCAAAGTAACTGGTCACCTCTTAGAAACCTCCCACTTGATCAGGCAGTCCTTTACTTCAACAATACTTTTCTTAAAATACTCAACAATCTAGCACCCACAAGTAAAATAAGAGCAAAAACTAGACACATGCCTTGGCTACCTAACGATATCATAGTTCTGCTGAAGCAAAGAGACAGGGCATGGTCCACTTACCACACTACCAAAAATAAAATAGACCACACAATATATCAGCAGCTACATAACCAAACTAAGAGACAGATAAAAATAGACAAGCAAAACTATTTCCTTTCAGATCGGCAAACCCACCAAGTTAACCCCAGAAAAGTTTGGCAAAACATTAACAATCTTCTCAACCCAGGCTATACTCCTACCCCCACCCACCCACCAACTCCAAAGTTTCAGACCCAATAGCTACACAGTTTAATACCCACTTCATTCACTCAATCATATCTCTTCTTGTTAATCTGACTAATCAACCTCTCACTGTTCCCCTACCCCCTTCTATTTCACCCCAATCCAAACAAACTACATAAAATCTCTCCTTTCCAAACTCAAACCCTGCTGTCTAGCAGCTGATACATTACCAAATTAAGTCCTTAAAATTGCTGCCCCTTCAGTCGTCTATCCTTTATCAGTCCTAATCAACCACGCTATCTCTGAACAATATATACCCCATCTATGGAAAATATCACAGATCATTCCCCTACACAAGGGTGGCCCCTCTAAGGATCTAACTAACTACCATTCCATAGCCATACTCTCCCCTCTAGCCAAAATCTTAGAAAAATGCATTCATTCCCAACTCCTTGCCCACCTCCTTAATCACAAACTCTTCTCCCCCACACAACATGGTTTTAGGCCAAAACATAGTACCAGTACTGCCCTGCTATCTTTCACAGACACCATTCAAGATCTTATAAACAGAGGCCAAATGATCTCCTCCATATTCCTTGACATGTCAAAAGCCTTTGACACAGTCTCCCATCAAATCCTACTAAATAAACTATCATCCTATGGACTCAACACAACAGCCTTGTCCTGGTTCCATAGTTATCCCTCTGTCAGCAAGCCACCAAATGGGAGAACACCCTGTCCCCCTTCTACCCATCACTGCTGGTGTACCACAAGGATCCATAGTTGGCCCCCTTCTCTTTATAATTTCTACTAACAGCCTCAGCTTTTCAACCCAACTAGCCTCCATAGTCTAATACACAGATGACTCTACATTAATCTGCACAGCCCTCCCCCCCCCCCCAGGATCTACAAACAAAAATGCAATAATCTTTCCATGACATAGAAAACTACCTGACCAGCCATCAACTGATACTTAGCTCAAACAAAACCAGGCTAATTGTCTTCAATTATAATAAACCCAAAACATGTCTGACTTCACTTTCCATCCTTTCCACAAACAGAACCAAAATAGATCTCACCAGCCAAGCCAAACTTCTAGGTGTCACAATCGATGATAACCTAAGGTTTGACACCCACATCTCCCTCACCATCAAAAAAGTCCACTCCAAACTTGGCACCCTTCACAGAATTAAACCTTGCCTTACAGACAATGAAAGACTAGCCACTGCCCACACACACCTACTCTCCACCCTCCTATATGGCTCCCTATTATTTACAAACATTCATAAATCTGACCTGAATAATCTGGAATCATGCTACAACAAAATCACCAAATTTGCCACAGGCCACCCTTACAGAACCCGCCACTGCTCTGTACTCTCACAACATAAATGGTTAGAACTACCAAACCTTCTAACATTTAACCAACTCTCTATAGCCCACAAAATAATTCACAAACCTAATGACTGCCTGGCACTCACCAACCTAGTCCAACCCAACAGCAATCCTAGAGCTCTAAGATCCTCAAATAAACTATTGTTAAAGATTACCCAAGCCCACAACACACAGGGCACAGCCTTTTTTTCCCATAAAATTGCCAAACTATGGAACACACTTCCTCAACCTATGGCTAAAAGCCCCAGTAAAATACCCAGCCAACAAAACACTGGCTCTGCTCCTACATTACTCCTGGTCAAGCTACCTACGACCCCCTTACATTACCCTAAACTAGCTCATTCTCACAGCTACAACTATTAACTGCTGAAGGCCATCTTGTTTCTACACTTGGTTTCAGTTATCAATGTATACATACATACGGCTTTGTCTTTAACTGTTATGTAGACTGCATTTCTCTATCTTGCAATTACTGTATCACACTGTTCTCACTATTAACTCATGCAGCCAGTTTCTATCACTGGGCATTTTTTTTTATTAAATGTGTTAATTATTTGCTAATTATTGTTATATAACTAATTCCTTTACTGACTTGCTTTGTACAGTGTTGATTTATACGTGTTCAATTTGATTGTTTAATAATGTCTATTTTATGTATGGAGATTTTCTCCCCGAGCATCTGCTAAAATGGGCTTTGTGCCCGGCCGGATATTACCCGGTAAACAAAATAAATAAATAAATAATGGAATGGAATGGAAGAAATAGAAAGTGGTAGAAATTGTAGAGTTTTGTGATCTCAGATGTGCATGGTCAAGAATTGGTAAAAATAAACACATAATGAAAGAAGGAAAAAGAACAAGAAACTTAAATGGTAAAGTTAGTAAGAGAAAAGAAACTAAGCTGAAGCATAAGATATGGGAAGAACACATGACAATGAGAGAATTTTATGAAAACTCTTCTGTTTGGTGGGTGGTGTTTAAAGAAAACTGAAAGTTTTTTTTTTAATTGTAGAAAACAAAAATAAAAATAAAAAAAAATAAATAAGTAATGGAAGAGATTCAAATATAAATTGAGGAAAAAAGGAAACAGAATAATAGAGATAGAAAGAAAGCCATATAAAAAACACATAGAAACTTAAAAATATGTTATTTAGGTAAGAATGTTTCTTAAAAGATAAGAAAGAGGAGGTATCCTCTTTTTTAGTAAAACAAGTGAGAATGACAGAAGGAAAAATGAATGCATTATTTAATGAAGAGCGTGGCATTAGATATAAACAAAAAGAAATAATGGAAGTTCTGGAAATATTTGTAGATAAAATGTATGTAAAGGAAGAAGCTTAAAAACAGGAATGGTGTATTAAAACTATCTGGGTACTGCAGTGGGGCAGCAGTTAACATTGTCACCTCACAGCAAGAGGTTCTTCAGTTTGATTCTTAGCTGGGGTGACTTCTGTGTGGAGCCTGTATGCCCTCCCTGTGTTTGCGTGGGTTTCCTCCGGGTACTCCAATTTCCTCCCACATTCCAAAGACATGTTTCTGCAGCATTTCTCCCTGGGCATCCACTGAAAATAGGCTCTGTCCTAGTCAGACTTTCCCAGTCAACAAATGTTAAATAAATAAATAAATCTGAAGGTGGTAAGGCAAAACTGGAAAAGGAGATTACTATGAAAGAAATGCAAAAAGTAGTAAAAGCAGTGAGAAAAGCATCAGCACTATGATTCAACAGACAAAAATAGAAGTTTTATAAGCAAATTGAGATGGAAGAAAACATAGCTTTCTGTAAAGTATTAAATGAATGCATACAATGACTACAGATTTTTGCAGAATGCTCAGATTTTTGGCTCATATTTTTGGTCTGTTCCTCATAAAATATGTGGTTTTCTGGCAAATCACTGGGATGATCTGAGGAATGAAGTCACTAAATAATGACATACATTTGAATTTCAGACTTTAAATCCTTCAGAAAATGCATGTTAAAACAAATCCTGTTACTCTAAGAACATTCTAAGCTTATAAGAGTAATACTTAAAATATGTCCCTATTTGTGTGCCTTTGTCCCCCTATTTTGTTGGTCTTTGCCCACATTTCTTGCACTAAGAGGTTGAGAGGTATGAATAAATTATTACATAAAGGGATAGTGCAAAAAGAAGCATGTATTGGGATTTTAAAATTTATATTGAAATATGATGATAGGAAACCATATGAAAAAACTGGAGACCTATGACTATAGGGAATAACGATTACAAAATATTTATGAAAATAATACAAAAAATGATGCAAAAAATGTTGAATGAAGTAATAGGAAATGGTATGTTTGGTGTAAAAGGGAGAGAAGTAATGGAACTGTTTATAAATGTTAATAATAGTATAGGAAATAATAAGTATGATCTTGACAGAAAAAACGGTAAGATTGGTCGCATGGTGTTGAGAAAACATTTTATAAATCATAGAGTGATGTGTGAAATTTTAGAAGCATATGGAATAAATAAAAATAGCAGAAATTATAAAAACTTGTATAAAAATTCATAGGTGAAAAAAATGGTAAATGGATGTATGGGAAAAGCAATCAGTGTAAGAGAGGGAGTTAAGCAAGTGTGTCCCTTATGTATGTGTTTTCTTTTTCTAGTAATGAACGCAATTATTCAAACTTTTATGTCAGAAATGGATGAAGTATGTTGGAAGATGTTAAAAAAACTGCAATACTGGTATGTCTGTCTTATGTATTTGATTAAGATTTTATAGAAAAAAGGATGGATGAATGAATGAAAGTGTTATAAAAACTGAAAACTTATTTAAAAAGGTGGATTTAACATTGAATAAAGGAAAAAGATTTTGTGAAATAAAAAAAAATGAATGGAAATTAATATATAAGGTCTTACGTTTGGGGAATGTGAAAACATAATGAATTAGTGGAAAGTGAAATTGGAAGAAACACAAAAATCACCAACATGGTGGAAAAGTTTTAATTTATCATATAATAAAATATGTATATGTTAAATACATATATTTTGGGGAAATTTGCTTCCGTTGAAGGAGTTTATCTGTTTCCAGGAAAAATAAAAAAAAAAAAAGAATTGCTAGAAATATTGTTCAATTTATGGTGTTTGAGACTGAATCTTATAAAAAGAGGAATAACATACAATCAAAAAGAATAATCGTATTGTTTTTAACATCAACACACCTGTTTTATGGTTATTAATACTGTGAAAATCAGGACGAATAAATTGGTAGGAAAAGTGTTATATGAGAGTTATAAAGAGATACGGATACAAGTAAAAAGGAAAAGAAGGGGTGGAGAAGAGATTATGGAAAGAAAGGAATATGTAAATATGTAAATAAGGTAAAGTTATGGAAATTAAAATTGTCAATTGTAATGAGAAAAGGAATGCGTGATATAAAAAATATTCAAGATTTTGTCTTGTATATCCATGGAGTGATTTATCAGATGATGTTAATAATGCAGTAAAGAAAAGAAGGAAAAGGTTTGAAGATGTCTGTGAGGGGAATATGAAGCAATAGAAGAAAGACTGTGTTATGACTGCAATGTAGAGGAAACTGCAAAACATTGTCCTTTTACAATGTAAAATCAACACTCCTTTTTTGGGAAAAGTTTACAAATATATATAGTTGCAAAGGTTTCAATGAAATAAGTATGGAAATTATACTGTCTGGTAAACATGAAAAAGAAAGGATGAAATTCATAAATGGGGTAAAATATTATTTGTTTACAGTCTGGGTATTGTGGAAGAGAAGGTGTGAAGCGCTACTGTATAACAAAAAAAAAAGAAGGGAGGAAGTTGTATTAGCAGAAATAAGGAAATGATTATGGAAAAAGCAAGGGGGAGGATAGGTGAAAATTAAAGAAATGGTAATGGAAGAAGTATGTACAAAAACTATCACTGATGAAGAAATTAAAAAAAATATATGTAATGATGTAATAAGATTGACTTGTGCTTGCACAAACATGCAAATAATGTAAATATATAAATAATGTGCAAATAATGTATACACACACACACACACACACACACACACACACACACACACATATATATATATATATATATATATATATATATATATATATATATATATATATATATATATATATAAAGAGAGAGAGAGAGAGATAAAACAATCCCTCTTCTTTTAATTTCTGATTACTTGTGTGGCTGAAGGTGGTTTATCTAATGATAACCTTATTAGTCTGATATCTATGTCTCTCTCTCTCTATAGAAATATATATATATATATATATATATATATATATATATATATATATATATATATATATATATACACATACATACATACATATAGAGAAAGATGGATATCATATCATCCTAGAGACAGATAATGGAGGAAATTGATGCAGGGAAGGAGTTTTCTTGGCAATGACATTAGACATGCATTAAGGTCCTTCTTTTAATGTGCATTCTGTTTGGCAGTTGAAAGAGTGGAAACAGTGTTGAAAGAGTAAAAGAAGCCTAAACTTTTTTCAGCAGTGAATTCCAGTATTGTAAAAAATGGAATACAGGAGAAACCTAAAATATGACTATTAAAACCAACAAACTGCAGGTGTGAATTACATCAAAAAATTAGATTCCTATAAGCAGATATGAGGGATGAGATAAACTGGTTATTCCATTAGGTATAAATGTAAAAGATGTCTGACCCTTTATTCATACTGGGAGAGACATTTTTCTAACTCAACATTTGAGACTCCTCCAATTGCTGAAGACTTCCTTAATAAATGTGAATTGAATCAACAGTGCTTCCTGTGGGCTGACTATGAGCTTTCTGGCATTAACATTACTCAAAATGACACATAGTCTTACAGTTTCTGACTTCTCATATCAGTTGCTTCGATGTAAAACATTATTTTGGTTTGTATTGTGGAAATGTTTATGATGTTAAAGAAGGTTTGATAAATGGAATGTTCTGGAATGGAAGCCTGGAGAGTCTGATCATTCTAAAGAATGAAGAAGACATATTACATTATATTCCCAGTGTTGTAAATATTAATGGTTATTAGGTTAATATGATGTATAGAAAATTCATTTTTATGTAGATCACAAACTCATTAATGCATGTGATAAAAGAAGGTGCTCGTATTATAGAGAATTTGATCATGCCATTAAAAATTGTGGAAATACTTTAAGAAATGTAAAGCTTAAACTCATTTTTGGTTTGATAGTCCCCAACTGAAATTGAGAAATAGGAAAAATGTTGAATGACACAGGTAAAAAACTTGATAAAGCAGAAGTTTTATTACAGTCAAATAATGACTTCCACAAGCATGGCGAAGTCAGTGTGGATGGTGATGATGTACGCATAACATGTGCCAGGCAGAGATGATAATGACAGCGAACAAAACATAGCTGTTTTACATGGAAATAGGAATCAGATATGTCTTTTTTTTGGTAAAATAATTAAGAAAGAACAGTATATGATATATAATATAAAATATAGTAATGGTGATATAAATGTTATACAATCTGAGATACAATTAACAACAGAAAATTTTATAGAAGTTTTATATATATATATATGTATAAAGCATATTCTGTATATACTCACAGATTGGAAGATTAAATCATTCTCAGACATATGTCATTGCTTAATGTGAAGCACAGCCAAAACTGTTGTAGTAAATTTGCCATATATTGTGGTTGGGAGACACTTCGATATTTAATCATAACATGCTACGGTCTCCATTTCCCTTTCAGTTTTCTAGTGTAATTAAAGAAAACCTATTACTATAGATGAACTCAACTAGATTTTGAAAGAAGTGCCAAAGGATTCCTGATCTGGCCCAGATTGAATCCCATATACTTTCTATAATAAGTTGGATTTGTCTAGAAAACAGTTTTTTCTGAGAATGTTCAATGAATGGTTTCATGAAGGAAATAGGGGAAATGATATTTGTGAAAAACTCATTCGATTTATCTTTAAGAAGGAAGACAAAACTGACATAGCAAATTGGAGACCTTTAATGTTAAATAAGACCAACTACATTTTTTGCATAATTTTCCAAAATAGATTAAGTAATGTTTTAGTGCCTAAAGATTTATGATGGTGTATATGAAGTTAGAATTAAACTATCAAAGACACATTATTGCCAATAAGGGATGTAGTACATTGCATTAATAATACACATCCATCCATCTATCTACAACCAATTCTCCCATGTTTGCACACGGGGCTAGAGTGTCACATTAACACTGACAATCATCTATACGCAATGTTTGCACCACAGGTGGTTAGCCCTGCCACTGTTCCTCTTCCATATCACACAAACGTGTTCATGCTGACACCTACAGCACATTTGAAGTGTTCAATTAATCTACTGCATGTTTTTGGAAAGAGAAAAGAAACTGAAGCACTGGGATAAAACCCACAGTAACACAGGGAGGACAGACAGACTCTGCACAGAAGGCACCCCAGCTGAGAACTGAACAGCAGAACATTTTGCCGTGAGGAGACAACACTACCTGCAGCTCAACTGTGTCTACATTAACAATGCAAATAATCCAAAAATGTTATTGGCTTGTGACATTTGGAAAGCACACAATACTGTCTTTTATGATGCATTTTGATGTGTTTTACAAATCTATAATGTTAGTAACAAAATAAGTAGTGTTATGCAAAATGTATATCATCACTCATGGATTCATCTAGAAGTTAGTGTTTGGACTGGAAAACAATTCTAGTCAGAAGGGGAATGAAACAAGGGTATTCTGTGAGAGAGCTATTTAGGATGATTGTGTTGACTATTTTGGGAATTGTATGGCAAAGTTTAAAGAGGTATAAATGGAAATATCTCCATCTCTGAATATGTATATTTGTATACAGATGATCTAAGTCTTCTTCTTTCAGCTGTTCCTGTTTGAGGTCACCACAGTAGATCATCTGTTTCCATTTCTTCCTGTCCTCTGCATCTTGCTGTGTCACAACGACCACCTGCATGTCCTCTCTCACCACATCCATAAACCTTATCTTAGGCCTTCCTCTTTTCCTCTTACCTAGCATCTCCATCCTTAGCATCCTTAGCATCCTTTTCACAATATACCCAGCATCTCTCTTTAGCACATGTCCAAACCAATGCAATCTTGCCTCTCTGGCTTTGTTTCCAAATTGTCCAACCTGAGCTGACCCTCTAATAAACTGTTTCCTAATCCTGTCCATCCTCGTCACACCCAATGCAAATCTTAACATCTTTACCTCTGCCACCTCCAGCTCTAACTCCTGCCTTTTTTGATCACTGTCACCATCTCCAACCCATATAACAAAGCTGTTCTCACTACCCTCTTGTAGACCTTCCCTTTCACTCTTACTGGTGCCCATCTTTCACAAATCACTCTTGACACTCTTCTCCACCCACTCCACCCTGCCTGCACTCTCTTCTTCACCTCTCTTCCACACTCATTACTCTGAACTGTTGATCCCAAGTATTTAAACTCGTCACCTTTGCCAACTCTACTCCCTGCATCCTCACCATTCTTCTATCCTCTGTCTCATTCATACACATTTATTCTATCTTAGGCCTGCTGACCTTCATTCCTCTCCTCTCCAGAGAATATCTCCACTTCTCCAGGGTCTCCTCAACCTGTTCCCTACTCTCACTACAGATCATAATGTCATCCCCAAACATCATAGTCCATGGGGACTCCTGTATGATCTCATCTGTCAAACTGTCTATCACCATTGCAAATAAGAAAGGGCTCAGAGCTGCTCCTTGATGTAATCCCACCTCCACCTTAAATGCAAATGTCACTCCTACCACAGACCTCACCTCTGTCACACTACCCTCGTACATATCCTGTACCACTCTTACATACTTCTCTGCCACTCCCGACTTCCTCATACAATACCTCAACTCCTCTCTAGGCACCCTGTCATATGCTTTCTCTAAGTCCGCAAAGACATAATGCAACTCCTTCTGACCTTCTCTGTACTTCTCCATTAACACTCTCAGAGCAAACATTGCATCTGTAGTGCTCTTTCCTGGAATGAAACCATACTGCTGCCCACTAATCATCATCTCCCTTCCTAATCTAGTTTCGACTACTCTTTCCCATAACTTCATGCTATGACTGAGCAGTTTTTATCTCTCTGTAGTTACTACAGCTATGCACATTACCCTTATTCTTAAAAATCAGTGCCAATACACTTCTCCATTCCTCATGCATCCTCTCATCTTCCAAGAATTTGTTAATCTGGCTAAAAATCCCACTGCCATCTCTCCTACAGACCTCCATGCTTTCACAGGTATGTCATCTAGACCAACAGCCTTTCCTTTCTTCATCCTCTTCAGAGCTGTCCTTACTTCCTCCTAAGTATCATGCTAAATTCCTATCAATGGTTATGCAGTGTTTTTTAAAAATTTAGAACATTTTTCCATTTCTGAAATAATATTTTTTAAAATCTGGAAAAAAGTACAGGCTATGGATGTAAATATGGAGATACAATTATTTATTTTAGACAGGATGGCTTTAATGTCTTAGGCTTTACTTTTGGGAATGAACTGAAATGTCAGAAATGTTGGTATGACGTTATTGAGGTAGTTCATATTCAATTACGCAGATGGATAATTATCTGCTCAAAAAAAGTCTGTGTAATTCCTTTGTTGTTACTTTGGCAGTGTTTTTCCTTACCAAAATTGTAAGAAAAGAAATGATCAGAGGCGTTTTTTTAATGTATCTGTGGCAATACATTAAATCCAATAAAAATACGAGTTTTATATCGTAAAGTAGAGGAAGGCACTTTAGGACCATTAAATCCTTTCGTACATTTGGCTTCTCTTCATTTACATTGTATTTGAGATAAAGTCAGGAATGTAGATAAAATAATGATATAACTGGACATACATTTTGGAAAAAATACAAACACTAGTGAGAAATTTGATAACTGGAAAAAGGTAAAGGAGTCGTGACTATCTTAAAAAAATATGAATATTACATTAAAAATTGGAAAATAGATGTAATGGATGTTTTATCCAGTAGAAGATTATAGTAAAATGTGTCATGAATGCGTACTATTATGAAAGACCTTGTGTATCTCTAGATAAAACCTGTTGACATTCAGGAAAGGCATAATAGATTTCAAAAAGATTAAGAAATACATAATTTCCTTTGGAGGCTGATATTAGGCAAATTGGCAGTGAAAGGACATATGAAATATAAAATGGTACCTGAACGATTAAGTGATGTTTGTCAGATAGAAGAAAGAATGGAACATGTGCTTATACATTGTCCAATGTTACTGGAATACCAGAATAAAGCTCCGTATTTTAATGTATAGGATTATATTCTTACCTCAGAACAAGGAAAGGAATGATCATGATGGATTAATCGTCAGTGCATTATGGATTCTGTGGCTTGCAAGATATGATGCTTTATTATATAACAACTTATGGGATGAAGATCCTAAAATAAAAACTATGACATTCATTATGGCAAAAGGGGTGGGGAAATAACAAATTACATTCTGACTTTTAATAAATATTTGTATTTCTGTTCTAAGTAATCAGAATGCTTGTAGGTTATTTGGTTAACATAGGTCAATAATTGCTCTTTATTTTTTCTTCTTATTTATTTATATGGAATGCAATATATTCTTATTTGCATATCATTAATTTTAATAAAGTTCTTCTACTCTTTTGGGTAACTGCCCTGGGATCTTTTACATCCACCTGAGCTACCAGCTCAGGCATGTGGGCCCTTGGTTTAATGTCTCATCGAAGAATGGCACACTCAGGAGTTCAACAACCCCCCCTGATGTCACATTGCAGTAACAGTACTGGAAAATTAATCCAGTAAGCTGGTATGGAAATGGAACCCACAGCTTTCTGTTAGAAAAGGCAAGCACGCTACCTGTTGAGTTACTGAGACTGGCTTCTGCATATATTATAGATGGATATTCAGCCAAAATTACCTTTTTCTATCAATGTAACATACTATGGCTAAGAATTCACCAAAATTATCTCAGGAAATTATGTTTTAGTAACACAGTCTTCATTTATGTCTATTACTCCTGTTTATGACATATAAGTAGTAATGCTGATGTTATCCTTTGAAGGCATGATATATATGATATTTAGGAAGCACTAATGGAAGAAATGTTTCTAGTTTTCTCTAATGTTTAACAATAGCAAAAACAGCAAGTACAATTATGCAGTAGATTTTGAATATGTTATAGAACCACATATTATGTAAGTTTCTGGTGGAAGCTAAAAGTTTCTGATTTCTCAAATGTACTTCATTTGGACAGACTGAATGCATTGAACGCTTAAGTACAGATATTGTGTAACATGAGGTACAAATTCTATATGGGACTGCTTACTTTTAGAAATTACTTTTAGACATGATTTTCATTTAAAAGCAAACCAAAAGGTTCCGAACAAGCAGGTGTAAAACTCCAAAGGTTTATTAGGAAATATTTCGTCTCCCTTAGTAGGAAGACTTCTTCAGACAAAGTAAAAAAATCATCTAACACAATTTAAAACCTTAACCACAAGATTCTGCATGAGTTTTGTTTACCCTACGAAAATTTGTTGCTAAAATGTATTTTAAGGGAAACAAACCGTATTTATACTTGAATGTGTTCATAAATCTTCACTAAGACATCCTTTGTTACTTTTACCAAGTTTGTGTTTCTTTTTTTGAAAACTTTTTTATGTTTGGCACTTTGTCTATACAAAGTAGACATTTATTTCATGCTTTTAATGTAATACAACTTTAAATGTGAAGGTATGTCAGTGGGTTCAATTAAGGCAGCTGTTTGTAATTTTGTAATACACCCATTTTTTTGGCGCCGTTTTGGTTTTAAATTGTGTTAGATGATTTTTTTACTTTGTCTGAAGAAGTCTTCCTACTAAGGGAGACGAAAAGCGCTTTACTTTCATATTTCCTAATAAACCTTTGGAGTTTTACACCAGCTGGTTCGGAACCTTTTGGTTTGTTTTTTTTACTTCAATTTTGGAATGATTTTCATTTAAGTTATAGGGAGAGAAAAAGAGAGAGAGAGAGAGAGAGAGACACTGCAGATGCCTGAGACAGACAGAAATAGCAATAGAAGTTTCAGAGAAAGCAAGACACACGTTAGGATTGCAGACTATTTTATATCTCTGAAAAATGTTGCGGCTTTAACAAAAAGTGGCATAACTTAGATGAGATATTTTATTTTATTTATTTTATCCTATTTACATTTTGTTTACTGAGATAGAGTACGAATCACAAAATGACCCGTTTCAGTCTCAGCACAGATGTCATGCAAAGCAAAAATAAGAATGAAGCATACATACAGTAAAAATGTACAACCGTTTCCAGTACTTCATGTACAAAGGCAGTGTAAAAATGAAACCAACAGGCAACGACGTGCAGCAATTTGAAATACATGCAATATAATGGCAGATTGGTTACAAAAAGTTACAAAGTAAAAAAAAAATGTAAATATTTGCATAAACTCTGTGATAATAGTTCCGGATCAAATGGAGACGTTACACTGATAAGCCAGGGTCTACCATTGGTTGGAGTGCTGCATTAGTTATGTAATATGCTCTGAGATGATATTTACATTTATTTTGCTTCTGAAGAAATTGAATTAATAACTGAATTTTCAGTAGTTGCAGATTTCAGTAAGATGTGGGGGGAGAGATTCACATTTTTGGGGACAAGGACTAAGAAGCTATGATAACAGCAGTGTAGTTTGGTTGTGGAGGGTTCGAGTGCAGGTCCTGCTCTATATTGGATTCTAGAGTTATAGCTTAGGGTAGCTGTGAAGAATCTCATAGCTACAAGTGATGGGGCATGACGGCAGAATAATATGAACACCAGGAAACCCAAAAAGAGGTTTTCTCCATGCATTACTAGTAGCCTTTTGGCTTTGAATAGAGTAAGGCAATGATGTTCCTGTCTTTAATTTCTCCAGTACTTTTTGGTTTCTAATACCATGACAGGAATAGACCCCATTCTTAAGTCAAAGCATGATTACAGTTCATGAAATTAATATTGTTTCAATCTTTGATGTTAGCCAAAAGTACTCTTTGCAGCACATGTAATGTGCCCAGAAATGCTGCAATCCATATGGAATTACATGCATCGATAACATACATAAATACAAATGTAAATTCTTTTTTATGAGACCCATTGCTCCTACTACTGCTGGAACTGTCTGGGTATCCTTCTTCCACATTGCCTACAAATCCTGGTATTTTATGACTTTGTGTCTCTCTGCATGTAAGACACTGGTTGTAAAAATTTCAGTGAACAATGCTGTTTTTGTCTTCTATCATGGGCTACTATATCTGGTTTTCTCACATCTATTTTTTGAACTGTTGGTAATGGGTGGTCCCATGTGATGCAGACCATTATTTTCTATAATGCTCTGTGGCTCATGTTTCCAATGCTTCTCAGCTACTTCAATATTATAATGTTTGCACAATCCCCAATACAACTGTCTTGCCCAATTATATGCCTTTCAGTATTCAGGACATCTGCCATTAGTGTATCACACCCAGCAACAAGATGTGCAACTGTTTCCAATTCTCTTTTACAAAACCTGCATTTGTCGATTTCTCTAACATGTTCAATGGACTTTGAAAACCAACATGTATGTAGTCCACTATCCTGGGCTACCAATATTAACTTTTTGCCTTTTGGTTTAAATTCACCTCTCCCCGACCATTTCTGCATTCAATCCTGAACAACATGAGATTGTTCCAGAAGTTTTTGTATACTTGCAACTATATTTATGCATTTTCCACATTTCTTGCCTTCTCATCTGATCATTAACCTTATATTCTTTCATTTGTTTTTTGGCACATTCAGTTGCTGCCTGATTTTTATTACTTCTGGTTTGATTTCCATTCCCTCTTGACATATGATGACACATGACATACGACACATAGATATATAGATATATGTTTCTGCTAAACTAGGCAGAGAAGTCATCTTAGACTTGTTCTCCTCATGTTTTAAAACTTTCACTATGTCTGGATCTTTGAGGCCAGCAGTCCTACGATTGCAGATCTATACTTGTAATCAATTTCAAGGAGGCCCATACTTCCTTTAGAACAAGGAATATATAATCTTGGTATACAGATTGATTTTTATAAACCATTTGATAAGCATGACGCATTTTTCTTGTTTTCCCATCCAGCTGATACAGTACCTATTGGGGCCAGTCAGTCACTCCCAAAACTATAAGTTGGAACAGAAAGAGTAAAGTTGTTTATAGCTTGGACATTGGTCCTTGACCTTAGGGATGGTTTCAGTATTAATTTTAGTTTTCTGAAATATTCCTTACTAAGTTTTATTCACATTTGTTCATGTTTTATTGTTGGTTCTTCATCAGTTCCCAAGTTCTTGCTCGAGTTCCTGTCCCAAACTGGTATTTTCTTGGTGTTGCAGCTTCCCTGCTTTAAAGGTTGCTTTTGCACATTTAGCAAGACCAAATGGAATTCTTATATGATCTGAGGAAGTTTTGACCACTTGCAGTTGTGCTTTCAGTTCCTCATCTGATGAGCTATACAGTTTTAAATCATCCACAAAAAGGAGATGACAAGGCTTTACACTTCATTGTTTTCTGGGAACCAAATTGTAGCCATGACCTAATCTGTTAAGTAGACAACTTAATGTGCTAAGGTCAAGACAAAAGAACAGCGGTGACAAAGCGTCACCCTGGAATATCCCTCTTTGAATTTTTATCCCTGGGATAATAATTCTGCTATATCATGGCTTAGCCGCAATGTGGCTTGCTAGTGTTTCATGGTCACTGTAATATAGTTGACCTATGTAGGGTGTATCTTATACATTTGTAAGCACTCTTATCTATGAATGCTTTTTTGTAGTCTATCCATCCCATACTTAGATTCTTCCCCTTTTTACAATTCTCTATTATGACTTTATTTAACAACAAATGATCTTTTGTTCCACTTGACTTTTTGTGTTACCATTTTATTCTATGATATTATTGAGTTTTCTTCTAAATGACTATAAACTCTATCAGCATCAATTTCAGTGTTCAGTTTATACATCATCGGAAAGCCTAGTTATTGGTCTATACTTTTTTAGGATAGCTTGTAGGTTCACTCTTAAAGAGGAGTATCATTTTTTTCCTTTTGTTAACCAGGTAGGTGTCAGTTCAGAGTGTGCATACAAATAGTTCTTACTCATCACTAAATCTTCATGAAAAGATGATAATACTTTTAGCCATAAGTTAAGTACTGCATCTGGGCCTGGGGTTTTCCAGTTAGGAACTTTTCTTAATTTTGTTTCAATTTCTCTGGCCATTATTTAATCCCATTTCATATCCTATACATTTGAACTTCTTATTTTTTTCTTTTACTTCATCTATCCATTCAGGATCTTCACAGATATTTCACCAAAATATGTCTATTTCTTCCTTTTTGGTGATGCTTCTATTCATTTTGCCTTGTTTCCCAATTCTCTGTAAAACTTTTTGGGGTCATCAATAAACTGATTATTCTGTATATTTATCTGCATATCATCTAGGCACTTTTGTAGTGCATTGGTAATGAAGCAGCAGATTTTGTTGGAGATGGTTTTCAAAGTTGTACATTTTTTTACTGTAGCGGTGGCAATTAGTGGCAAGCCATATTCCAGTCATCAGTGTCAGATGCCTTTAACTATGGCTGGTCTTGCTTGTGGAGAGAGAGAGAACAGTACAGAGTTTTAGGCCCAGAATAGGAGGTAATTTACATATAACTTTCTCAATGTGTACTTGAAAGTTAAGTGATGGATTGAACCAGATGTCCAAGCATCTGAACCATGTGTTAAATTCTGTAGACTGTTGCATTGATCTGTGATCTGGTGGTGGTGGGGTATTTAGCAAGTCTATTTTTCCCCCAAAAAAAGAATGGCTTTGGTCTTTTATTGAGCTGAACAGGTGTTTTTTTTTCAAGCCATGTGTTTAGTTCAATGATGCCTATTTGTAATTGGATTTGGATGTCCAGGTATACAGGGCTACACATGTACCTGACCCTGCCATCTGCATATAGAAGGACAATACTTTGGGTAAGTCATAAAGTAGTTTATTTATGAGAATTGGAAAGAGTATGGGAGAAGCACTGAGTCCCGAGGGACACAGGAATGAAATGAGGGAGTCAGAAAGAGGGTAAGGCTAATTTTTACCCTAAAGAATCCACTGGTGATGAATTATTTGAGCCACTCAGTAGTTTGTGCACTGATATCAATGTATATCAGGTGTATTTTTAGAATGGAATAATCACCCATGTCAAAAGTTGTAGCTAGGCCAGCAAAAATAGCACCTTAGGATCATAGGATCCTAGGAAGTTACTAGGCTATTAGTCATGAGTCCGTTACAAGCCTAACCAAGAATTTAGCCCATGTTCCAACAAGTCAGAACCCTATGCCACTGTCCAGCAGGGACACAGGTGGAATCCCAGGGGTGTATTTTCTGTTCCTCATCCAGTTATCCAAGTTGCGCTTAAAAGGTTTAATGAGGTACTCTGCTTTACGTGGAGATGGAGTCTATTCCACAAAAGGGGGAGTCTCTGGAACACAAATCTATCACACCAACATGTCCTATTGATGTCACAGGCCAGGATGAGGTCTCGCATGTGGGTTACTAGAGTGGAGATTGACTTGTGGATATGCAGCAGTCCCATCAGGGTGGGGTCTGAGATTGCTGTAGGGGACTGAGTAGAGAGACAGGGCTTTTAGCCTATCTGTGTAGGGTAGATGTTTGAGGCCCTGGATTCTTCTGGTGAGGAACACCTGTGGTCTCTCCAGCTGCTACATGTGTTTTGTGAGGTACATGCTGAAAGGGGCATTGTACTCAATAATGGGCCTTATAAGGGAAGAATACAGGGATGTTATGACCACCTTGTCCCTGGATGAGATGCCCTTACTAATGAGGTGGGCCATGTAGAAAGCTTTCCATACAACAGAGGCAATATGGTGGTCAAAAGTCAGTTTGTTATCAATCTGGTGCCCAGGTCCCTCACGACTGATTGCGTGCTTAGTGCCTTACTATCAATGTGATCATTTGTGAGGACATCACTCTCCCCAAAAGGGATGATTATGCATTTTTTGGCATTCAGTTTGAGGCCACGTTTCTGAAACCAGCTATTTGTTTGGGTGAGACCCTCTTGGAGGATGTCCACATCACTAGACAGCACCCAGCTTGCAGTCATCTGCAAACTTGGTCAGCCATAGCCCTCTGCACCTCTGAGAAGTATATCCTAAACAGCAGAGGCCCCAAGACTGATCCTGGGGTACACCACTTGTTACAGGTCTACTACTTGAGATGGCTCCCCCTGTTTTGACTAGGTGTGTTCTATCAGTGAACCAGTTTGCTACCCATCTGGTAACATATGGATTGATGCCTAGTTGAGAGAGTTTATCTATTATACCTGAGTGGGGAATAGTATCAAAGGCTTTGACCAGGTCAAGGTAGGCAGTGTGCACCATCTTCCCCTCTTCTATGGCCTTGGTGACTGTCTCAAAGACGTCAACCAAATTTAACAGGTATGACCACCTCTTGACTAAACCAGACTGTGTGGGATCAAATGTCTGGAGTTTGACAATGTCCTTGTTAATGAGGTCCATGATAATCAGCTCCATGGCCTTGAGATCAGGCTAGTTAGGCTGATGGGTCTATAATTTCCTGGATCGATGGACGCTCCACCTTTGTGCAAAGGGATGACAGTAGCTGTCCTCCAGTCGGCTGGGTTGAAGCCAGTACTCAGGCTTTGGTTGAATAGGGTGCCTAATGGTGCTGCAAGTTCCTGCCTGAGTTCATGTAGGATGCAACCTGTGATGTTGTCGGGTCCCATGGAAGCTGTATTTTTTGCCTTTGAGAGGGCAGTGATGACTTGCTCCCTTGAGATAAGGGGAGGGGGCAGGTACTGGGGATGTCCTATTTTACTGATGGGCGACAGAGGAATGAAGTTTTCACTGAACCTGTCTGCCAGCATGTTGGCTATATCTACAGCATTTGTGTATGTAGTGTCCTTGACTACCAGTTCTGAGCACATCTGGGTGGTTCTTTTGAGATTGCGGACATATGTGAAGAAGGCCTTATGATTGTCTTTAGTAGATGTGGCTAGTTTGGACTCAAAGTTTGTTTTGGAGAATTTCACTATTGCTCTTATTTGCTTGTTCAGGTTAAGGAGAGATTGCTTCCAATTAGGCACCTGCTCCTTCTTTGCCCTGGACAGCAATTGTTTTCCTTTTTATTATAGAGTTTATTTATTATAGATGTCCACCAGACAGGTTTACTCTTCCTTGAGGAGGAGGATTTTGTCCTGTCAGGTATTCCTGATTCCATACAGCTATATAAATGCTCATATAGTACTTTGGTGTAGGTTTAGACATATGTGCCAGCTCCTATGGAGGTGGAGGGGGCTGTGAAGCTCTTTATACCTTCCCTCAGGAGGTTGTAATCAGCTTTGGAGAAGTTTTTTTGTTTGACCCTAGCTGGGGGGGAGGGGTCAGAGGTAGATGGCAACTTCTAAAGTGACCACTTTGTGGTCAGATCTTACCAGGGATGATGACACTGTAGGGGTGCTGCAGTGGTAACTCATGTTGGTTAATACCAAGTCCAAGATATTTTCACCTCTTATGGGTGTGTCAACCAATTGATCCAAGGCATTTACATTGACAAAATGAAGGATTTGTGTTTTGGCATGAGTATTTCTTCCAATCTATGGTTAGATAGTTAAAGTTGCCCAGGAACAAGGTAAAGGGTTGAATCTTAATAGATTCAAAGAGGTCCAGATAGGTGGAGTGGGCATCTTGAGTCAGAGTTGGAGGCCTATAGCTAGCTATGATTTGAATAGGGGTGTTGTCAATTGTTAACTGCACCTGGAGTGTTTCCTGTGCATCATACTGTTTGACCAACCTAGAGGTGTGTATGTCTTTTATGTATATTGCAACTCCACCTTCTTTTGTTTTGCTGCTCACAGTTTGGGGTCTGAATGAATGATAGGATGAGTAACCTGGTATAGCTGCGGTGCTCTCCGCAACTTTGAGCCAGGTTTCTGTGACTGCACAAATCTCAGTTTCTTCCAGGGTTAAGAATGCTTCCAATGAGTGCAGTTTCATGTTTAGACTCTTAGCATTTAGCAGCATGACCTTTAATTTACGTTTTGATGAAATTTTCATGTTGGTAGTTTTGACCTCATGGCATTGCCTAAAAAAGGCACTATGGGGGAGACAAGAGCTTTTGCTAGGAGCCTGAAGCCCAAGGGAGACAGATGTAGGCCATCCCTGGCAAAGCATCGTGGTTTGTAAATCATGTCATCCCAGGCTGTCAGATACTGGATCCCCTTGGAATGACATCAGAAACTAAGCCAATTGTTAAAGTCAATTATTTTCTGTTTGTATTGAGCCATCATTCTGGGTGATGGTAGAATGCTGCTTAAGGCTAGGAGCATACCTGTCTGGGACACATACTCAGTGAGCTTGATCATGCCTCTCTTCATATAGTCCAGGGAGGTATGTCTCAAGTCATTCGTTCCAACATGGACAATGACAGAGTCATAACAGTACCTGTTGAGAGACTTGAATGCATTGGTGATATGGCGGATTCTGGCACCCAACAAACAACTAACAGTGACATTTTCCTTATCCAGCCTGGTAAGGGGCACATCTGTGTGTCTCACAATGGTGTCACCTATAACTAATATGCTGGTTAAGATATCATCAGTTTATGGTCCAGAAGGCAGTCTCAGTACTTCTTTCTGAACAACAGCCATGTTGTTTATAGGAGAGTAAGTGATGTTTTTGAAGGTATGTGGTGAGTTGGTCATAGCTGAGTTTTTCTAGAAATTTGTCTAGAATAGGAGGTATAGATATTCTAGAATAGGGAGTATGAATATAGATCATTAGTAGCAGGTGGAAACAGGTTTAGTTTCTATTTGCACTGGTTTGAAAAAAATAGGATGTCTCTTTTTTTACCAATCACGGTGCCTTTTAGAAAGGAGAAGACAACATGTTTCTATGTCCCACTGATATCTCTTACTACAACAGTCTTTTTCCAGTCAATCCCATCAATCTATCCCCCACTTATTTAGCTGCTCCTATCCATGGCACACAATAGCAGCCCTCATCTCCCGCTTGTTTAGCTGTTCCTATCCATGGCACACAATAGCAGCCCTCATCTCCCACTTGTTTAGCTGTTCCTATCCACGGCACATGACAGCAGCCCTCATCTCCCACTTATTTAGCTGCTCCTATCCACGGCACATGACAGCAGCCCTCATCTCCCACTTGTTTAGCTGTTCCTATCCACGGCACATGACAGCAGCCCTAATCTCCCACTTATTTAGCTGTTCCTGTCCATGGCACATGACAGCAGCCCTCATCTCCCACTTATTTAGCTGTTCCTGTCCATGGCACATGACAGCAGCCCTCATCTCCCACTTATTTAGCTGTTCCTGTCCATGGCACATGACAACAGCCCTCATCTCCCACTTATTTAGCTGTTCCTGTCCATGGCACATGACAGCAGCCCTCATCTCCCACTTATTTAGCTGTTCCTATTCATGGCACATGACAACAGCCCTCATCTCCCACTTATTTAGCTGTTCCTGTCAATGGTACATGACAGCAGCCCTCATCTCCCACTTATTTAGCTGTTCCTGTCCATGGCACATGACAGCAGCCCTCATCTCCCACTTATTTAGCTGTTCCTGTCCATGGCACATGACAACAGCCCTCATCTCCCACTTATTTAGCTGTTCCTGTCCATGGCACATGACAGCAGCCCTCATCTCCCACTTATTTAGCTGTTCCTATCAAGGGCACATGACAGCAGCCCTCATCTCCCACACTTATTTAGCTGTTCCTATCAAGGGCACATGACAGCAGCCCTCATCTCCCACTTGTTTAGCTGTTCCTATCCACGGCACATGACAGCAGCCCTCATCTCCCACTTGTTTAGCTGTTCCTATCCATGGCACATGACAGCAGCCCTCATCTCCTGTTTGTTTATCTCTTACTATCCATGGCACACAGCAGCCCTCATCTCCTGTTTGTTTATCTCTTGCTATCCATGGCACACAGCAGCCCTCATCTCCTGTTTGTTTATCTCTTGCTATCCATGGCACACAGCAGCAGCCCTCATCTCCTGTTTGTTTATCTCTTGCTATCCATGGCACACAGCAGCCCTCATCTCCTGTTTGTTTATCTCTTACTATCCATGGCACATGACAGCAGCCCTCATCTCCTGTTTGTTTATCTCTTGCTATCCATGGCACACAGCAGCAGCCCACATCTCCTGTTTGTTTATCTCTTGCTATCCATGGCTCATGACAGCAGCCCTCATCTCCTGTTTGTTTATCTCTTGCTATCCATGGCACATGACTGCAGCAGCCCTCATCTCCTGCTTGTTTAGCTGTTTCCATCGATCCACTGTGCATGACAGCAGCCCATCCTCGTTTCCCACTTGTTTAGTGAAAGGGATTAAAAGCAGCTACATGGAGAGCAGAAACTCATGCAAGGATTGAAAGTAACTGCAACCTGCAGAGAGAGTAGTAGAGATATCAGCATTTCATTCAAGGAAGTGTGATCTTGTAAATAGCCAAGATTGGCCTTATCACCTCATCTCCCCACTCTAGCTGCAGGTGTCAAAAGTGTGTGTGTGTGTGTGTGTGTGTGTGTGTGTGTGTGTGTGTGTGTGTGTGTGTGTGTGTGTGTGTGTGTGTGTGTGTGTGTGTGTGTGTGTGCGTGTGTGTGTGCGTGTGTGTGTGTGTGTGTGTGTGTGTGTGTGTGTGTGTGTGTGTCTGTGTGTGTCTGTGTGTGTGTGTGTATGTGTGTGTGTGCGTGTGTGTGTGTGTGTGTGTGTGTGTGTGTGTGTGTGTGTGTGTGTGTGTGTGTGTGTGTGTGTGTGTGTGTGTGTGTGTGCGTCTGCCTGTGTATGTGTGTGTGTGTGTGTGTGTGTGTGTGTGTGTGTGTGTGTGTGTGTGTGCGCGTGTGTGCGTGTGTGCGTGTGTGTGTGTGTGTGTGTGTGAGTGCTCAGAAAATTGGACATCCTACATCCCCGGATTTACCTTGCAATAAGAGTCACCCACTAATCTGGACCCACATTTCTGGTAATGATAGACATTATGGTATCACACTACCTATCGTCCTGTTTTTTGTTCACAAAGGATGCTGTCTGGTTAAATGACTTGCTCAGTCACATTGTTGGCAAAATGAAGAAGAAAGAAAGAGTGAGAGAGAGAAAGAATCAAACCTAGTGCATTAACTACAGGAAGTAGGTCAGTAACAGGTTCGAGCCTCACTCCTCTGCACTAACTGCCACACCTTCATGAACTTCTTCGATTTTTGATAAATCACTAGGGTCTGCAGTCAGTCAATAATGCCAGTCATCAGAGTTTCATAGTTATTGTACAGAAAATGCATATTTCTGCAAAACCTGTTGTTCTGTTCCATTCCTTAAATGAATTTAAGTTCTCTTATCTGTCTCTGAATTTGCAGAACATATCAGGTTTTGCTTATTTCTTCTGTCAGATTACTAATAGAATAGTTACGCTCTTCATTAGAATTTCATAGCTGTTCTTTTTCACAAAATGCACGTCCTTGCAACAGCTATTGTTCTGTTAACAGTTTAAGTGAATTAGAGTAGTCTGACACTTAAGACTGTCAGATGTTAACAAGCTGTTTCATGTAGTCAGACGTACAGGATTAGAATCTTTCCACCTCCATTTGCCTTCTGTGTGACTTTGAGCAAGTCAGTTAACCAGATGGCACTCCCATAATCCCTCTGAAAAAGGCTGTTTGTCCACTGTGTTTACATAGTTAGCAAATAGTTAACATAATATTTAAAATGTGTCCTTTTTGTGGCCTTTGCCCCCCTCCCCCATTATTTTTGGTTTTGTCCAGAATTCTCGAGCAAAGAAGTTGAGAGGTGCATCAGTCTGTTCCTTCTAAAAAGATTGTAGTCACTAAATAATAATAGGCATGATTTTCAGACTTTGTATCCTTCAGAAAATGCATGGTAATGCAATGCTTGTTATTCCAGTGATGCTCTAATTATATGAGAATATTTAAAGGCTGTGCCTGGATTTCTGTTTCTGTTTCTGTTTCTTGGGCTAAGAAGTTAAGAGAGCAGAGGGGAATTGCAGAAGGTTGCACTGTAATGGTTCTGAACTGCAGAAGGTTGCACTGTAATGGTTCTGACAGCAGTGAGATGATATGTATTTCAGGGCCATGATTTATGAATTTATTTATTCACTTGATTTCAAGCAGATATCTGAGTGGTACAGCCATGCAAGTGACTATAACTAGTGTGTGTGTGTGTGTGTGTGTGTGTGTGTGTGTGTGTGTGTGTGTGTGTGTGTGTGTGTGTGTGTGTGTCTATCTGTCTGTGTGTGTGCCTGTCTGTCTGTGTGTGTGTGTGTCTTTCAAGTCAGACAACTGGACATCCCACATCCCTGGATTTACCTTGCAATAAGAGTCACCCACTAATCTGGACCCACTTTTCTGGTAATGATAGACATTATGGTATCACACTACCTATCGTCCTGTTTTTTGTTCACAAAGGATGCTGTCTGGTTAAATGACTTGCTCAGTCACATTGTTGGCAAAATGAAGAAGAAAGAAAGAGTGAGAGAGAGAAAGAATCAGCCCTAGTGCATTAACTACAGGAAGTAGGTCAGTAACAGGTTCGAGCCTCACTCCTCTGCACTAACTGCCACACCTTCATGAACTTCTTCGATTTTTGATAAATCACTAGGGTCTGCAGTCAGTCAATAATGCCAGTCATCAGAGTTTCATAGTTATTGTACAGAAAATGCATATTTCTGCAAAACCTGTTGTTCTGTTCCATTCCTTAAATGAATTTAAGTTCTCTTATCTGTCTCTGAATTTGCAGAACATATCAGGTTTTGCTTATTTCTTCTGTCAGATTACTAATAGAATAGTTACGCTCTTCATTAGAATTTCATAGCTGTTCTTTTTCACAAAATGCACGTCCTTGCAACAGCTATTGTTCTGTTAACAGTTTAAGTGAATTAGAGTAGTCTGACACTTAAGACTGTCAGATGTTAACAAGCTGTTTCATGTAGTCAAACGTACAGGATTAGAATCTTTCCACCTCCATTTGCCTTCTGTGTGACTTTGAGCAAGTCAGTTAACCAGATGGCACTCCCATAATCCCTCTGAAAAAGGCTGTTTGTCCACTGTGTTTACATAGTTAGCAAATAGTTAACATAATATTTAAAATGTGTCCTTTTTGTGGCCTTTGCCCCCCTCCCATTAGTTTTGGTTTTGTCCTGAATTCTCGAGCAAAGAAGTTGAGAGGTGCTTCAGTCTGTTCCTTCTAAAAAGATTGTAGTCACTAAATAATAATAGACATGATTTTCAGACTTTGTATCCTTCAGAAAATGCATGGTAATGCAATGCTTGTTATTCCAGTGATGCTCTAATTATATGAGAATATTTAAATGTTGTGCCTGGTTTTGTGTCTCTGTTTCTTTTTCTTGGGCTAAGAAGTTAAGAGAGCAGAGGGGAATTGCAGAAGGTTGCACTGTAATGGTTCTGACAGCAGTGAGATGATATGTATTTCAGGGCCATGATTTATGAATTTATTTATTCACTTGATTTCAAGCAGATATCTGAGTGGTACAGCCATGCAAGTGACTATAACTAGTGTGTGTATGTGTGTGTGTGTGTGTGTGTGTGTGTGTGTGTGTGTGTGTGTGTGTGTGTGTGTGTGTGTGTGTGTGTGTTTGTGTGTGTGTGTTTGTGTGTGTGTAGTGTAAATACTTGGTCCCTGCATCCTAGAGTAGTCAGGGTTTAAAGGAAGGAATAGATTGTAGTCAAGAGGAATTATATGGGTCTTGTTCTTTGGGCATGATCCATAGTTTCCCTGTTTTGTTGAATGCTGACAGTGTGTTTATTATTTAGTTGCAAATAAATTGAACATCATGAAGTCCACAAGTTTACTGTTTTAAAATATTTTAACTATGATATGAATGCATTTTAATTTAGCTTGTTTTCTGCAGGTTCCCTTCTACTCGACACTCATAAGACCCATTATAGAGTACAACTCCCCTTTTGGAGTGTACCTCACAAGACATCTGCAGCAGCTGGAAAGGCCACAGAAGTACCTCACAAAGAGGATTACCAGCCTCAAACAGATGCCCTATGCAGACCATCTCAAAAAACTCCAGCTTTACTCCATCACATATTGCCTACTCAGAGGCGATCTCTGCCTAACATATAAAGCTATGTCAAACCCAGAGCTGTTGGACATGCTCCACTTAAAGAAATCCCAATCCCTCTGAGCTACACGCTCTAGGGACCTAAACCTTTTTCACCACAATAAACAGGACATGCTGGAGGGATAGATTCCGGTCCCAGAGACTTCCCATACTCTGGAACAAGCTGCCCATCTATGTCAAGCAAAGTTCCTCATTAGCACTGTTCAAGAAAAATCTTGATAAGTGGATGGGAAATAGGAAATACACCCTGGGGATCACTTCTGTGGCTCTGCTCGACAGGGGCACAGGAAAATAACTTTCCTGGGTGGCGTAAGCCAGGGAACCTTGTTGGCTAGGCTTACTTAGGCCCTTGGGCCGATAGCCTAGTACCTACCTATGAACCTATGAAATGCACTTTGTTTGGCTACAATGATTTGTCTGGCACTTAATACAAATGGGTAATGCTTTGAGCTGTTACTGATAACAAGCTGCTTCCTGTAGTACAGGGTTTGATTCCCCCAGCCTTTGTTTGCCTTCTGTGTGACTCTGACAAAGTCACTTTATCAGACAGTACACCTGGACTTCTAAGAAGAGACATTTGCATTCAGTGGGCTGCCCCAGGCTGTTAGCAAAAGATTTATACATTTGTCTTTTGAAATCCTGCACTAGTCACATAGTCCCGACACTGTATGCTACTTGACTAGGAATCCCATCAGGTCTCTTGTAAATTAATGGATTGCCAGATGCATTTTCAATTCAAGGGAATTGCAAGGGAAGAGAGGTTTACTGTTGCTCATGCTAAGTCTGTTTACAATGTCAGAGTATTTTGCTTTATTTAGCAAATGTCTCTCAGTGTTTTTTCTCTAAACTTTGAGTTTTAAATATAATCTAAGCAAGTCAGATTAGTGCAAAACAGGTACAGCTTGCTGTTTATTATGAGATTTGTTTTCTCTTTTTCACCTTGGACTGAGGCACAAATGTCTTTTTTCCACTCTCCCGCTTCTGTTGTATTGTTAGCTTTAGACTTGATTTGTTACATTGTAACCAGCTAGTTCATCCTAACCACAATCCTTGAGCAGGACAAATTTATTCTCTTGGTTGTGCATATTTCCAGGATATGTAAATACATTATTAGACTGCGATATTTATTGTTTTTCCATAGGTAGTTACTAGGCTTACAGTACAGAAGGCCATTGAGGAGCCTAGCCCAAATTCCCAGTAAGCCCCAAGCACTGCGTTTAAATGACTTGGGTAAAGTCACACAGTAGGCAAATGAGGGCTTAGGGAGTCAAACCCTGTACCACAGGTACTACAGCTTACAGTCTTAACCATTTGCACCAGCTGTTGATTTCTCGTGTTTAACAATGGACTGCAAGTGAAGTGTTCTGGCCCTGTCATGTCCCAGTTACTGGCCCTGTTGTACCCCACCAAGAAAGAAAATATGAGACTGGTTGTACGGCAGAGGTTATAGAGATGAGATAATAAAGTAACGAAATAGCCTCTGCAGTGCTATAAAAAACATGGGCAGACACTGAGTCCACTGGTAAGTCACGTGGAATATGTTCTAGCAAGGGTATGATCTATTTTGTAGTTATTCTACTAATGTAGAAAGAGGGTAGATATTCTGGGGAGCAGTGGTCACTCTGGAGGGAAGTGGAGTGGGTGGCAGGAAAGCTAAAGAATTCCTTGAGAAAGTCAGCAGTAGATAGGTTGCTTGTTGGATGTGGTATGCAGTTTTCTGTGTACACTTCCTTAGTTAAGCTTATAAAACTAAAATTTACTAGATTTGCAAAAGAGAGCATCCATTCAAAAGGCCAGTAATGAAAGCAGCGCGGAAAATGAAGGCAGATGAGGCATGTTAGTGAAAATGCTCATGATTCAGAAAGTGCTGTCACTGTTGTTATAGAAAAAAAAGATGAAAGAATATACAGCTCTGGAATAATTTCAGCAAAACTCATACTAGAAGGCACACATTTGTAGATATAATTTGATACAGGGGGAATAGTTAATGGTTTGTTTGGCAAAATAAGAACATCTTTAAACATTTCAAAATGAATCCTAGAAATAAAAATAGTACCGTTTAAGACCCATTAAGATGAGAAAGTTGTGCCATAATGACTGTTGGCAGTTAAAGCTGAATCTAATGGACAGCTGCAGAGACAACTGATTTATGTAGCACTGGAATTCCTTGACTGCTGTTTGACAGAGATTGCTTGCATGAAATCAGATTAAGGTACCATAACCTGAAATTTGGTATGCTATGCAAACAATGACAAGTGAAACAAATAAAAAGTTGCAGCAGTTGTTACACTGATAAGGAAAAATGTCACTTCAGAAAGCCTTGGACGCAATAAGGACTTTAAAATATCAGCACTGTAAGGAAATGAAACAGTCATGTTCTAAAGGAGATACTAGTACCCTATTCTCTTATGCCCAAACTAGAAGTTGAATTGAAAAGACTGATACTGAGAGAAAAGTTGTTTAAATATACAAATATCAATGGCTTTAAATAACAGTAAATAGAGTCCAATAGATAGACTGTCAACCCATACCAATACATGATGGCATTTCTGCTGCATTGTCAGAAAGACAACTGTTCTACAAAATATAACTAAAACAAACAAACGTTTCTGCTTGTACAACAGCAAAGTAAAGAGGTACTGGTATGGGTTCCTGGGGAACCGTAGCTCAGAAACAAGTGCAGGAAGCTATGGTATTAGTCTGGGACTGTAAACTGAGCACATGCTAGGCACCAAAATGCCAAAGAAACTCTTGCATTTAGTTGCCAGAAAGTTTCAGGTGTGCGTGAGGGAGATGATGGCATAGAGGAAGCATAGTAACCTGCCTTTAAGGTATGTAAAACATTTATCATTGTACTACAGCTATACAGGTCATCAGTTAGGTTTGCAGGGGGAAGAGCCATGCCAAAAATTCACCCCAGTTACAGAGAGATGGTAGCTGGCAGTACAGGCAGTCTGACTCCTTCCCTGTTGAGGAAGTAATGCTGGGGAAAGAGAAATTGTCAGTAGGATAGCAAAGCAAAAGTGGATGAAGATTGCAACTGCAACAATTAATGCATGCGGTTGTCTTTACTTCTGCAATTATCTTGCATTTGGAATTGCATCGCCATCAACTACTGAGCAAAGTACACTGACCAGTTACTATAAGACATCTCAAAATATGATGTGTTCTAGAAAAGCTGAACCACGAGGATCTTGAATAAACTTCTATCCCAGTCCTCCCTCTACTCTTAAATCAGACCCAAAGAAATTCTGGAGCTCTAGTAAACAGACTCTTCATCCAGGAAACCCTTCCTCTCCTAACCCATGTCCCAATGCAACACCTGAAGACATACAAATTTAACAATCATTTTATAAACTCAGTAACCTGCATAATAAATTCTCTCCCCCCAGAAACAACACTAGCACCCGCACAAACTTTATACCTCTTCCAAACCCTCCTAACTCCTTCTCTCTAAAAGCAGTATCAACTATCTATGTAAAGTCATTACTCTCTAAACTTAAACCTTGCTCCCCATCTCTTGACAAGCTACCCTCTTACTTCCTGCAGATTGCCTCTGAACCTCTTGCCTATCCTGTATCCATCTTAATCAACCGATCCATTTCTGAATCCTATGTCCCCACTGTATGGAAGAATTTCTTTGCTCTACCCATTCACAAAGGGGGCAACTCCTCAGACATATCCAACTTCAGACCGACTGCCATACTCTCTCCACTCTCAAAAATCCTAGAGAAATGCATTCACAAGCAGGTAATGCATTACCTTCACCAGGAAAACCTTCTCACACGTCAGTCACCCTGCTAGACAGGGGTCCAGGGAAGTAAATAGTATGGGAAGAAATAGCAAGGGAATTGTTATGGCTAGGCTTGTATAGGCCCTAGGGCTGATAGCCTAGTACCAACCTATGAACACCCACAAAGCATGGTTTCTGTCCCAAGCATAATACAACTACTGCACTCATATCATTCATCAACATAGCCTCCCTAGCTCGTGATAACAATAAACTTGTCTCATGCCTATTCTTTGACCTTTCTAAAGCTTTGACGCTGTCTCTCACTCACTCCTAGATAAACTCACTAACTTACATTTCTCTCCCCCTACTATCTCCTGGTTCTCCAGCTATCTCTCTACCCACCAGCAATCAGTTAAATGGCTCTATGCACTGTCCTCCCCTCTCACTGTACAAATGGGAGTTCCCCAAGGGTCCATACTTGGACCACTACTCTAATATTTTCACCAACTTGCTCTACTCCTCTTGTTCCCAGTCATTGCTTGTGCAATATGCTGATGACTCAACTGTTATAACCATTGCTGACAACCCATCTGACCTCCACTTAACTACCCAGGCATCCTTCCACACCATTGAGACTTGGCTTAGTGATAACAAACTAATACTTAATCCAAAAAAAACTAAGCTCCTACTCTTCATCCCTAAAAACATCACCACACTCAAAAGTACATTTACCAACTTATCCTGCAACAACACTATCATCTCGGCTGAATCTATTACTAAATTGCTAGGTGTTACAATAGATGATCAGCTTAAGTCTGATCTCCATATTACTAACTCGGTAAAAAAAACTCATTAGAAACTTGGACACCTTTTCCATAGCAAGAAATACTTAACTAACACTGCTCGAATAACTCTCCTCCAGGCTTTATTACTCCCAACATTCCTGTACAGCTGCCACATATTCAGAAACCTAAATTCTACACTTATTTCCAAGCTTGAAACTACCTATAATAAGATCACCAGATTTGCAGCTAACCAAACCTACAAGTCACACCACTGCTTAACACTACAGCAACTAGACTGGCTAGAATTCCCTCAGCTGTTCCAACTATACCAACTACAAATCATCCACTCTATCCTCTAGCTACCCTCCTTCTGCCCCAGCCCCTCCACTATCATATCCAAATATTCCCCTGCTAGGATGCTACGCAACTCAAATCAAGAATTATTATACAGCTACAAACCCAAAACCAAAAATAGGCTGCCTTCTCTATAACTATAACCCAGCTACATCCTGCAACCAACTCCCCTTAGAAATAAAATCCCTCCAGTATAGCAAAAGTTTCAAGTTAGCCACAAGGAAATACCTAAAAACAAAGTGGTCTTGCCACTGTAGCCAACCACCCTGAAACCACCATCCTTTCACCTATTTCACCACCTCACTCTTAATGTATCTCTAACACTATTCCCCTGCCTCTTCTACCTCTTCCCTTCATCTATCTCCAACCACTCTTAATTCTTACAGTCTCAGAACAACCTACCTGTCAGTCTGTCTCCTATACTCTACCTCCCCTACATCTCCTACTAGCCATTCTTACTTTCCTTTCTTGTTTACAACTCCTATACAACTAGATCCTACCCACTTTAAATAAACATCTGCCTATTAACTCATTTTGCTCTAAGCATCTTAAATAATATTGTAAATAGTCACATTTTCTTCTGCTAATTGTTCAAAACCTTGTTTGTAACAACTCACAGACTAGTCTGCCAATTGTTAATACTCTGTGTAACTGAATTGCCTGAGGGGCTTTTTTTCTCTCCAGGTCTCTGCTTGTCAGATCCTATAGATGATTGTTACTACTATGTTACTAAAATTTAATAAATTGTTTTCTAGTCCTGAGGAGCTTTTCTCCCCGGGTCTCTGCTGAAAATGAGCCAAAAGCTCAGCCAGACTAGCCTGGTTAACAAATGTAAAATAAATAAATTAAAAATAAATAAAATTAAATACAGAATTTTCTACTGAATGGTTGGACTTTAAGAAGATCTAAAGAAAGATGTATTTTTCAATGGTCAGATGATTTCTGGGCATACCTCTCAACCTCTTAGAGCAAGAAATCTGGACAAAGCCATAAATAAAAGTGGAATAAAGGCCCAAAATAGGGACAATTTTTAAATATTGCTCTTACAATGTTAGAAAGTTGATAGAGTAACAGGTTTTGCATTAGCTTGAATTTTCTGAAGGTTATGAAGTCTGAAACTCAAATGTCTGTCACTATTTTCTGACTTCAGTCTTTAATAATTCGCCACTAATTTGCCAGAAAACCACAATTTTATGAAAAGTGAACCAAAAATATGAGGCAAAAATCTGGACTTTCTGTGAAAATCTGTACAGTTGAGAGGTATGTGTCTGGGCCAATGACAAACTTAAAAATTTGATGCAAAAGCTACAAGGGAAGTGTGATGTTGTTTCTAATGCTCCAAAGCAAATGTTCACTTAAAATCAGTTCTTCCTTGGACTAAAATAATGTTGGTTCCCAAAGTATGTTCACAAAGCTGTAGTAATGCAAGAGTAGGACAGAGTAATAGTCAACAGAACACTGTGAAGCTGCTTTCTGAAAAGTAAAATGATAATTTTTGATCAAGAGATGGATGTCCTGTAATATCATGAGTAGCATGGCATGTACCGAACAACTGATAACCTAAACCAAAACACTCCAAAAGTAAAAAAAAAAACTGGAAGGAAACACACCAGGAATGCCAGCCAAGAGAACCTGTATTCAATTAAGCACTTTTGTCTGTATATATATCCAAGACTTCATCAGATAGCCCTCTCCCAGATCACATGCCTCAAATAAACTAATAAAATGCAAGACAATTCTAACAGGTACATAGGTTAATAAAAAAATGTTTTTTTCAACTATAAAATATCAAACACATATTTCAAAAATAGATAGTGCTTGTTAAATATAGTGGTTGAAAATATGTTTATAAAAATAAGTACAAATCAAGAAATCAAAAAATTACACTGCATAAGACCTTAATCTCAAAATACTAGCTATGGAAATGTTTTCATTCAATCCAGGTGGCACCAGATGTGGTATTTGTCCACAATGTAAGTTTATTTTTGAAAGCAAGGAAGTTTTGGTTAATGGTATGTGGATTCAAGCCACTGTACCTGTAACTCTGTGAGTATTGTCTATATTGCAGTTTGTCAACAGTGCAATGCATTTATGTGAGAAAAACCCAGAGAGGATATGCTTAATATTAGAAATAAAAAAAGAGCATAACGCCCTTACAAACACATTTCGGGTTTTCCATCTCATAGTTTTAGATTTTTTTTTTTAGATATTGTGTACAAGGATATCCGAGGGGGACCAGGGGAGGATTTAATTAAGGCTTTGAATTAAAGTGTCAGATTAGACTCAACTTGCTGGTGCCACCTGGAGGGGGGAATTGCTGACATGCAGGAAAACGCAGTTAAAATTCAGAACAGCATCCTCTAGTGGTTGGCTAAGGAGGAAAGACCAGTTTATAGAGCCAAGTATATTGTTAACCTCTTCTGCATTGAAGCTGGTGAGACTACGGGATTCTTTACATGTGTGTTACCTGCTGTGTTGTAGAGAAAGTCTTTGAACATGGTTAATGAGGTGGTCACTGATAGAATCTGGAAATGTTTTATGGTTGTAATACAAGCTAGGATTTGATTCTAGGATCCAGTCAAGGATGGAAACTTTATTGGAGGATTTGTTGTAGTGGGTACAAGTGGAAATTAATAGTGAAGCCATGCGGATTTATACTAGAGGTAGGGAAGTCAGTGGTCAGGATTTACCAGTCAACTTTGACATCACCAGAATTTATAGTTTCTTTTAAGATATTGTTGGAGGTCCAGCAGAGAGCTTTTTCTAGAGTTGGGATATTATTCCCTGGGGGATATAAATTCCAGTGATACGCAGTGTTTTGTAGTTGTTTAGTTTGCAGTTGGATAGTATGAGTTCTGCAGGGTAAAAGTTGTGGAGTGATATAGACAGTGGTATGATGTTAAGATGGTTTGAGTAATGGACTACTATGCTGCTGGCTTTTTTGTGTATTCTATCAGTTTGGATGATGTCATAACCGGAGGAAGAGATTCAGTGTCTGTGATATGAAGATTAATCCAAGTTTCCTTGAGTACAACTATGTCAGGTAGGTAATGGGCAATCCGTGCATGATTCACAGATTTTGTTTAAGAGGCTACGAATATTCATAGAGATGATAGTTAGACTTTTGCTGGGTGGTATAGAATTTAAGATAGTAGGGGGTATGGAGTTGGTGTCATTATTGGAAGAGGTGTTGGGGTCAGGTTTAGGGTTTATATCTCCACATAAGAATATATTTTTGGAACTAGCATACAGTACAGGAGATTTAAATTTATGAGTAAGGTGATTGAACTTTGTTTTGTGAGAGTGGGGGTTGGTGTCGAAGAGTTTGTCTTTGTGCATGAAAAAGGTAGGTGCATTAAATTGGTAAGATGTTATTATGACATGGTAGGGTTTTTCAATGTTAAAATCCAGGTGGCTAAGAGTGGGTGGTGGATTGATGGGACAGATATTTTTTATAGCAGGTAAGGAGAGATAGTAGAAGAAGTGAAGGAGTAATGAGATATATAGAGATCATGTTTGGGGAAAAGAAGAAAGGAAGTGGATTGATGACAAAAAAGAAGTGGTAAGGGATGATGATAAACAGTGGGAAAAGTTAGCAAAGGACTTCTTCTTCTACTTCTTCTTCTTTCGTCTTTTCCCGGTCAGGGGTTGCCACAGCGGATCATCTGTCTGCTCATGATTGACAGTGGAATTATACTGTGTCGAGTAGCCAGCCTGGCGCCCAACCTTCCACAGAAGGCACACACATGCACACACTCATGCATAGGGCCAATTTAGAGTGTCCAATCCACCTACAGCATGTCTTTGGGATGTGGGAGGAAACCAGAGCACCCTGAGGAAACCCACGTGACCACAGGGGAGGACATGCAGACTCCGCACAGAAGGCACCCCAGCTGAGAATTGAACCGGAGAACTTCTTGCTGTGAGGTGGCAATGTTAACCGTTGCACCACCGTGGCCACCCAAAAGTTAGCAAAGGACTAGTAGGTAGAAAAAGTAACTGGAAAGAAGGTGATGTGGGTGATGGTGGATAAAACACAGGGAGAGAGAGATAGAGGAATAGGATGTACTGTATGTGTATATAGGTGCAAAGAAAAGATTAGTATCATGGCATGTACCTGTAATATAATGACTACTGTAGGCATGTACCTGTAATATCATTATTAACATGGCAAGTCCCTGTAATATCATGAGTAGCATGGCATGTGAAATTGTGTCACAAAAAACATAGCATATACCAGCAATATCACCGGTAGCATGGCATGTACCTGTAATATCATGAAAACATAGCATGTGCCTGTGATATAATGAGTACCTTGTGCATGTACCTGTAATATCATGAGTAGCATGGCATGTCCTTGTAATATCATAAGTAGCATGGCATATACCTGTAATATCATACGTAGCATGGCATGTCCCTGTAATACCATGAGTAGCATGGCATGTGCCTGTAATATCATAAGTAGCATGGCATGTGCCTGTAATATCATGATTAGCATGGCATATACCTGCAATATCATAAGTAGCATGGCATGTATCTGTAATATCATAAGTAGCATGGCATTTACCTGTAATATCATAAGTAGCATGGCATGTGCCTGTAATATAATGATTAGCATGGCATTTGCTTGTAATATCATGAATAGCATGGCATATACCTGCAATATCATAAGTAGCATGGCATGTGCCTGTAATGTCATGAGTAGATTGACATGTGCCTGTCATATCATGAGTAGCATGGCATATACCTGTAATATCATAAGTAGAATGGCATGTGCCTGTACTATCATGAGTAGCATGGCATGTGCCTGTAATATCATAAGTAGCATGGCATGTGCCTGTAATATCATGAGTAGCATGGCATGTGCCTGTAATATCATGAGTAGCATTGCATGTGCCTGTAATATCATATGTAGCAAAGCATGTGCCTGTAATATCATGAGTAGCATGGCATGTGCCTGTAATACCATGAGTAGCATGGCATGTCCCTGTAATATCATGAGTAGCATGGCATGTGCCTGTAATATTATAAGTAGCATGGCATGTGCCTGTAATATCATGAGTAGCATGGCATGTGCCTGTAATATCATAAGTAGCATGGCATATACCTGTAATATCATGAGTAGCATGGCATGTGCCTGTAATATTATAAGTAGCATGGCATGTGCCTGTAATATCATGAGTAGCATGGCATGCCCTTGTAATATCATGAGTAGCATGGCATGTCCCTGTAATATCATATGTAGCATGGCATGTGCCTGTAATATCATGAGTAGCATGGCATGTGCCTGTAATATCATGAGTAGCATGGCATGTGCCTGTAATATCATAAGTAGCATGGCATGTGCCTGTAATATCATGAGTAGCATGGCATGTGCCTGTAATATCATGAGTAGCATGGCATGTGCCTGTAATATCATGAGTAGCATGGCATGTGCCTGTAATATCATGAGTAGCATTGCATGTCCCTGTAATATCATGAGTAGCATGGCATGTGCCTGTAATATCATAAGTAGCATGGCATGTGCCTGTAATAGCATGAGTAGCATGGCATATACATGTGATATCATAAGTAGCATGGCATGTGCCTGTAATATCATGAGTAGCAGGCATGTCCCTGTAATATTATAAGTAGCATGGCATGTCTCTGTGATATCATGAGTAGCATGGCATGTGCCTGTAATATCATAAGTAGCATGGCACGTGCCTGTAATATCATAAGTAGCATGGCATGTGCCTGTAATATCATAAGTAGCATGGCATGTTCCTGTAATATCATAAGTAGCATGGCATGTGCCTGTAATTTCATGAGTAGCATGGCATGTGCCTGTAATATCATGAGTAGCATGGCATATACCTCTAATATCATAAGTAGCATGGCATGTGCCTATCCGCGGTGGTGGTGCTGCGGTAGCATTGCCGCCTCACAGCAAGACATTGTCCCGTTCGATTCTCAGCCAGAGCATCTTCTGTGGAGATGTGGAAGAATACCCGCCGTTGAAGGTAGTTAGGGCCGGCGGCAACAGCATGTAAAATCAACTGCCATTATTAGCGGACCACAGAGTTCGTGGCGACGACAACGGGGAAAAAGGCGAAAGACACAACAACAAGCATGGCATGTGCCTGTAATATCATGAGTAGCATGGCATGTGCCTGTAATATCATGAGTAGCATGGCATGTCCCTGTAATATCATACATAGCATAGCATGTGCCTGTAATATCATGAGTAGCATGGCATACACCTGTAATATCATAAGTAGCATGGCATGTGCCTGTAATATCATGAGTAGCGTGGCATGTGCCTGTAATATCATGAGTAGCATGGCATGTCCCTGTAATATACGCAGCATAGCATGTGCCTGTAATATCATAAGTAGCATGGCATGTCTCTGTAATATCATGAGTGGCATGGCATGTGCCTCATAAGTAGCATGGCATGTGCCTGTAATATCATGAGTAGCATGGCATATACATGTGATATCATAAGTAGCATGGCATGTGCCTGTAATTTCGTAAGTAGCATGGCATGTGCCTGTAATTTCATAAGTAGCATGGCATGTGCCTGTAATATCATAAGTAGCATGGCATGCGCCTGTAATATCATGAGTAGCATGGCATGTGCCTGTAATATCATGAGTAGCATGGCATGTCCCTGTAATATCATATGTAGCATAGCATGTGTCTGTAATATCATGAGTTGCATGACATGTGCCTGTAATTTCATAAGTAGCATGGCATGTGCCTGTAATATTATGAATAGCATGGCATGTGCCTGTAATATCATGAGTAGCATGGCATGTCCCTGTAATATCATGAGTAGCATGGCATGTGCCTGTAATATCATAAGTAGCATGGCATGTGCCTGTAATATCATGAGTAGCATGGCATATACGTGTGATATCATAATAGACAACAACCTTAACTTTGATACCCATATTAACAACATTATAAAATCAGTTAACAGAAAAATGGGCTCCCTGTATAAAATTAAACCCTTCCTAACACCAACAACAAGAACTACCATTGCCCACTCCCATCTAATCTCTACTCTTCTCTATGCCTCACCAATGTATACCAACCTTTCCAAAAATAATCTTCTCAAACTAGCTACCTCCTATAACAACATTGTCAAATTTGCCACAGGTAAACCCTTCAGAACCCATCACTGTCATAATCTCAAACAGCTCAGGTGGCTTGAACTACAAAATCAGCTGCAAATCAACCAACTTACTACTGCCAATAAGATCCTTTACCAACCTAACAACACTCCAATACTCCTGGACCTCATTACCCCTTATAGAAATCTTAACACCTTGCGTTCATCAAATAAACTACTAATTAACATCAATAAGGCAAACAACATAGCAGGAGACTCTCTGTTCTCAAATTCAGTTCTGAAAAAGTGGAACCTTCTACCTAGTGAACTTACTTCCCTTCCTTCCTTATCACTCTTCAAACAAAAAATTAAAATCTTCTTGAAAACAAACTGGCTTTGTCCCTGTAGTAACCCTGACTAAACAATCATTACTGCTTCTAGTATCTTTACTAACTCCACTAACTCTTCTAATTACTGTTTAGTGCAATATGAAAGTACATATGCAAAAAATTTGAAGCTGTATTAGCTACTAGTAAATGTAAAAAATTAGCTCTAAATATTGTAATTAGTCTTTATGAAATGTGTAGAAATATTTACTCTGCGTCTGTTGTTTTTGTAACATTATTGATCTTGTCTGATCATGAATGTTTTGGAGCTATTTCCCGGGCCTCTACTGAAAATGAGCATATATCCAGTAGACTAGCCCAGTCAACAAATGTAAAATAAAAATAAATAAAAATAAAAATAAATAAATAAGTAGCATGGCATGTCCCTGTAATATCATGAGTAGCATGGCATGTGCCTGTAATATCATAAGTAGCATGGCATGTGCCTGTAATGTCATGAGTAGATTGACATGTGCCTGTAATATCATGAGTAGCATGGCATATACCTGTAATATCACAAGTAGAATGGCATGTGCCTGTAATATCATAAGTAGCATGGCATGTGCCTGTAATATCATGAGTAGCATGGCATGTGCCTGTAATATCATAAGCAACATGGCATGTGCCTGTAGTATCATGAGTAGCATGGCATGTGCCTGTAATAGTAATATCATGAGTAGCATGGCAAGTGCCTGTAATATCATGAGCAACATGGCATATATCTGTAATATCATAAGTAGCATGGCATGTGCCTGTAATATCATGAGTAGCATGGCATGTGCCTGTAATATCATGAGTACTGTGGCATTATTTATTTATTTATTTATTTATTTATTTATTTATTTTACATTTTTGACCGGGCTAGTCTAACTGGACATATGTCCATTTTCAGTAAACCAAGGAAAAACTCAAACAAACCACATGTGCCTGTAATATCATGAGTAGCATTGCATGTCCCTGTAATATCATAAGTAGCATAGCATGTGTCTGTAATATCATGAGTTGCATGACATGTGCCTGTAATATCATAAGTAGCATGGCATGTATCTGTAATATCATAAGTAACATGGCATGTGCCTGTAATATCATAAGTAGCATGGCATGTGCCTGTAATGTCATGAGTAGCATGGCATATACCTATAATATCATAAGTAGCATGGCATGTGCCTGTAATATCATTATTACCATGGAAAGTATCTGTAATATCATGAATAGCATGGCATGTAAGTAGCATGGCATGTCCCTGTAATATCTTAAGTAGCATGGCATGTGCATATAATATCATAAGTACCATGGCATGTGCCTGTAATATCATGAGTAGCATGGCATGTCCATGTAATATCAGAAGTAGCATGGCATGTGCCTGTAATATCATGAGTTGCATGACATGTGCCTGTAATATCATAAGTAGCATGGCATGTGCCTGTAATATCATGAGTAGCATGGCATGTGCCTGTAATATCATGAGTAGCATGGCATGTGCCTGTAATATCATGAGTAGCATGACATGTGCCTGTAATTTCGTAAGTAGCATGGCATGTGCCTGTAATATCATGAGTAGCATGGCATATACGTGTGATATCATAATAGACAACAACCTCAACTTTGATACCCATATTAACAACATTATAAAATCAGTTAACAGAAAAATGGGCTCCCTGTATAAAATTAAACCCTTCCTAACACCAACAACAAGAACTACCATTGCCCACTCCCATCTAATCTCTACTCTTCTCTATGCCTCACCAATGTATACCAACCTTTCCAAAAACAATCTTCTCAAACTAGCTACCTCCTATAACAACATTGTCAAATTTGCCACAGGTAAACCCTTCAGAACCCATCACTGTCATAATCTCAAACAGCTCAGGTGGCTTGAACTACAAAATCAGCTGCAAATCAACCAACTTACTACTGCCCATAAGATCCTTTACCAACCTAACAACACTCCAATACTCCTGGACCTCATTACCCCTTATAGAAATCTTAACACCTTGCGTTCATCAAATAAACTACTAATTAACATCAATAAGGCAAACAACATAGCAGGAGACTCTCTGTTCTCAAATACAGTTGCGAAAAAGTGGAACCTTCTACCTAGTGAACTTACTTCCCTTCCTTCCTTATCACTCTTCAAACAAGAAATTAAAATCTTCTTGAAAACAAACTGGCTTTGTCCCTGTAGTAACCCTGACTAAACAATCATTACTGCTTCTAGTATCTTTACTAACTCCACTAACTCTTCTAATTACTGTTTAGTGCAATATGAAAGTACATATGCAAAAAATTTGAAGCTGTATTAGCTACTAGTAAATGCAAAAATTAGCTCTAAATATTGTAATTAGTCTTTATGAAATGTGTAGAAATATTTACTCTGCGTCTGTTGTTTTTGTAACATTATTGATCTTGTCTGATCATGAATGTTTTGGAGCTTATTTCCCCGGGCCTCTACTGAAAATGAGCATATATCCAGTAGACTAGCTCAGTCAACAAATGTAAAATAAAAATAAATAAAAATAAAAATAAATAAATAAGTAGCATGGCATGTCCCTGTAATATCATGAGTAGCATGGCATGTGCCTGTAATATCATAAGTAGCATGGCATGTGCCTGTAATGTCATGAGTAGATTGACATGTGCCTGTAATATCATGAGTAGCATGGCATATACCTGTAATATCACAAGTAGAATGGCATGTGCCTGTAATATCATAAGTAGCATGGCATGTGCCTGTAATATCATGAGTAGCATGGCATGTGCCTGTAATATCATAAGCAACATGGCATGTGCCTGTAGTATCATGAGTAGCATGACATGTGCCTGTAATATCTTAAGTAGCATGGCATGTTCCTGTAATATCATGAGTAGCATGGCATGTGCCTGTAATATCATGAGTAGCATGGCAAGTGCCTGTAATATCATGAGCAACATGGCATATATCTGTAATATCATAAGTAGCATGGCATGTGCCTGTAATATCATGAGTAGCATGGCATGTGCCTGTAATATCATGAGTACTGTGGCATTATTTATTTATTTATTTATTTATTTATTTATTTTACATTTTTGACCGGGCTAGTCTAACTGGACATATGTCCATTTTCAGTAGAGGCCCAAGGAGAAAAGCTCCAAACAAACCACATGTGCCTGTAATATCATGAGTAGCATTGCATGTCCCTGTAATATCATAAGTAGCATGGCATGTATCTGTAATATCGAAAAAATTGCTAATACTAGTAAACAAAAACAGAAACGAGGGAACTACTGAAAACGGATTCTTTATTCACACTTGGTAAGCGCTTTCACTGACTGTAATATGCCAGCTTCCTCAGACCAACAAACACAATTAGAATCCATAAAAAAGTTTCAATGAAAACTTTAAATACAAATTAATTGCTTACGTCTTAATTGGCCATGTGACCAACTACTTTTGAAACCTTATAAGATCACTATCTTATAACAAAAACTGCTGAACCTAAGTATTGCATTTCGTTCACATACACCAAACATATTGGTAACAAATAATAATTTTAAAAAGAAATTGAAGGCAAATCTATGTTCCTAGTATTTTATTTTTATATTTAAATAATTTTCGAGTATATTTTAATAAGAGTGGTGGTTTAAATAAGTGGTTGGTAGGATAGGCATAAGTCCCTGGAATTTTAGTGTTAATGACACAGTTAACAATTGTAAAATTGTATATTTAATGGTTAAATGTATGTTTAGTGTTTTTGTGTATAATATACTTTTAATATTTGTTACCAATATGTTTGGTGTATGTGAACAAGCTAATACTTAGGTTCAGCAGTTTTTGTTATAAGGTAGTGATCTTATAAGGTTTCAAAAGTAGTTGGTCACATGACCAGTTAAGACGTAAGCAATTAATTAGTATTTAAAGTTTTCATTGAAACTTTTTTATGGATTCTAATTATGTTTGTTGGTCTGAGGAAGCTGGCATATTACAGTCAGTGAAAGCTTACCAAGTGTGAAAAAGAGTCCATTTTCAATAGTTCGCTCGTTTCTGTTTATGTATCTGTAATATCATAAGTAGCATGGCATGTGCCTGTAATATCATGAGTAGAATGGCATGTGTTTATAATATCATGAGTACCATGGCATGTGCCTGTAATATCATGAGTAGCATGGCATATACCTGTGATATCATAAGTAGCATGGCATGTGCCTGTAATATCATAAGTAGCATGGCATGTGCCTGTAATATCATAAGTTGCATGGCATGTGCCTGTAATGTCATCAGCAGCATAGCATGCACCTGTAGTATCATGAGTAGCATGGCATATACCTGTAATATAATTAGTAGCATGTCATGTGCCTGTAATATCATGAGTAGCATGGCATGCGCCTGTAATATCATGACTTGCATGGCATATACCTCTAATATCATAAGTAGCATGGCATATACCTGTTATATCATAAGTAGCATGGCATGTGCCTGTAATATCATGAGTAGCATGGCATATACCTGTTATATCATAAGTAGCATGGCATGTGCCTGTAATATCATAAGTAGCATGGCATATACCTGTAATATCATAAGTAGCATGGCATGTTCCTGTAATATCATGAGTAGCATGGCATGTGCCTGTAATATCATGAGTAGCATGACATTTACCTGTAATATTATAAGTAGCATGGCATGTTCCTGTAATATCATGAGTAGTATGGCATTATTTATTTATTTTACATTTTTGACCGGGCTAGTCTAACTGGATATATGTCCATTTTCAGTAGAGGCCCGGGGAGAAAAGCTCCAAACAAACCACATGTGCCCGTAATATCATGAGCAGCATTGCATGTCCCTGTAATATCATAAGTAGCATGGCATATACCTGTAACATCATAAGAAGCATGGCATGTGCCTGTAATATCATGAGTAGCATGGCATTTGCCTGTAATATCATGAGTAGCGTGGCATGTGCCTGTAATATCATAAGTAGCATGGTATGTGCCTGTAATATCATGAGAAGCATGGCATGTGCCTGTAATAACATAAGTAGCATGGCATGTGCCTGTAATATCATACGAAGCATGGCATATACCTGTAATATCACAAGTAGCATGGCATGTGCCTGTAATATCATAAGTAGCATGGCATATACCTGCAACATCATGAGTAGCATGGCATGTGCCTGTAATATCATGAGTAGCATGGCATATACCTGTAATAGCATAAGTAGCATGGCATGTGCCTGTAATATCATGAGTAGCATGGTATGTGGCTGTAATATCATAAGTAGCATGGCATGTGCCTATAATATCATGAGTAGCATGGCATGTCCCTGCAATATCATGAGTAGCATGGCATGTCCCCGTAATATCATAAGTAGCATGGCATGTGCCTGTAATATCATGAGTAGATTGACATGTGCGTGTAATATCATGAGTAGCATGGCATGTGCCTGTAATATCATGAGTAGCATGGCATGTCCCTGTAATATCATAAGTAGCATGGCATATACCTGTAATATCATAAGTAGCATGGCATGTGCCTGTAATATCATGAGTAGCATGGCATGTGCCTGTAATATCATGAGTAGCATGGCATGTGCCTGTAATATCATGAGTAGCATGGCATACACCTGTAAAATCATAAGTAGCATGGCATGTTCCTGTAATATCATGAGTAGCATGGCATGTGCCTGTAATATCATGAGTAGCATGGCATGTCCCTGTAATGTCATACGCAGCATAGCATGTGCCTGTAATATCATGAGTAGCATGGCATACACCTGTAATATCATAAGTAGCATGGCATGTGCCTGTAATATCATGAGTAGCGTGGCATGTGCCTGTAATATCATGAGTAGCATGGCATGTCCCTGTAATATCATACGCAGCATAGCATGTGCCTGTAATATCATAAGTAGCATGGCATGTCTCTGTAATATCATGAGTGGCATGGCATGTGCCTCATAAGTAGCATGGCATGTGCCTGTAATATCATGAGTAGCATGGCATATATGTGTGATATCATAAGTAGCATGGCATGTGCCTGTAATTTCGTAAGTAGCATGGCATGTGCCTGTAATTTCATAAGTAGCATGGCATGTGCCTGTAATATCATAAGTAGCATGGCATGCGCCTGTAATATCATGAGTAGCATGGCATGTGCCTGTAATATCATGAGTAGCATGGCATGTCCCTGTAATATCATATGTAGCATAGCATGTGTCTGTAATATCATGAGTTGCATGACATGTGCCTGTAATTTCGTAAGTAGCATGGCATGTGCCTGTAATATTATGAATAGCATGGCATGTGCCTGTAATATCATGAGTAGCATGGCATGTCCCTGTAATATCATGAGTAGCATGGCATGTGCCTGTAATATCATAAGTAGCATGGCATGTGCCTGTAATATCATGAGTATCATGGCATATACGTGTGATATCATAATAGACAACAACCTTAACTTTGATACCCATATTAACAACATTATAAAATCAGTTAACAGAAAAATGGGCTCCCTGTATAAAATTAAACCCTTCCTAACACCAACAACAAGAACTACCATTGCCCACTCCCATCTAATCTCTACTCTTCTCTATGCCTCACCAATGCATACCAACCTTTCCAAAAATAATCTTCTCAAACTAGCTACCTCCTATAACAACATTGTCAAATTTGCCACAGGTAAACCCTTCAGAACCCATCACTGTCATAATCTCAAACAGCTCAGGTGGCTTGAACTACAAAATCAGCTGCAAATCAACCAACTTACTACTGCCAATAAGATCCTTTACCAACCTAACAACACTCCAATACTCCTGGACCTCATTACCCCTTATAGAAATCTTAACACCTTGCGTTCATCAAATAAACTACTAATTAACATCAATAAGGCAAACAACATAGCAGGAGACTCTCTGTTCTCAAATACAGTTGCGAAAAAGTGGAACCTTCTACCTAGTGAACTTACTTCCCTTCCTTCCTTATCACTCTTCAAACAAAAAATTAAAATCTTCTTGAAAACAAACTGGCTTTGTCCCTGTAGTAACCCTGACTAAACAATCATTACTGCTTATAGTATCTTTACTAACTCCACTAACTCTTCTAATTACTGTTTAGTGCAATATGAAAGTACATATGCAAAAAATTTGAAGCTGTATTAGCTACTAGTAAATGTAAAAAATTAGCTCTAAATATTGTAATTAGTCTTTATGAAATGTGTAGAAATATTTACTCTGCGTCTGTTGTTTTTGTAACATTATTGATCTTGTCTGATCATGAATGTTTTGGAGCTTATTTCCCCGGGCCTCTACTGAAAATGAGCATATATCCAGTAGACTAGCCCAGTCAACAAATGTAAAATAAAAATAAATAAAAATAAAAATAAATAAATAAGTAGCATGGCATGTCCCTGTAATATCGTGAGTAGCATGGCATGTGCCTGTAATATCATAAGTAGCATGGCATGTGCCTGTAATGTCATGAGTAGATTGACATGTGCCTGTAATATCATGAGTAGCATGGCATATACCTGTAATATCACAAGTAGAATGGCATGTGCCTGTAATATCATAAGTAGCATGGCATGTGCCTGTAATATCATGAGTAGCATGGCATGTGCCTGTAATATCATAAGCAACATGGCATGTGCCTGTAGTATCATGAGTAGCATGGCATGTGCCTGTAATATCATGAGTAGCATGGCAAGTGCCTGTAATATCATGAGCAACATGGCATATATCTGTAATATCATAAGTAGCATGGCATGTGCCTGTAATATCATGAGTAGCATGGCATGTGCCTGTAATATCATGAGTACTGTGGCATTATTTATTTATTTATTTATTTATTTATTTATTTATTTTACATTTTTGACCGGGCTAGTCTAACTGGACATATGTCCATTTTCAGTAGAGGCCCAAGGAGAAAAGCTCCAAACAAACCACATGTGCCTGTAATATCATGAGTAGCATTGCATGTCCCTGTAATATCATAAGTAGCATAGCATGTGTCTGTAATATCATGAGTTGCATGACATGTGCCTGTAATTTCGTAAGTAGCATGGCATGTGCCTGTAATATCATGAGTAGCATGGCATATACGTGTGATATCATAAGTAGCATGGCATGTGCCTGTAATTTCGTAAGTAGCATGGCATGTGCCTGTAATTTCGTAAGTAGCATGGCATGTGCCTGTAATATCATAAGTAGCATGGCATGCGCCTGTAATATCATGAGTAGCATGGCATGTGCCTGTAATATCATGAGTAGCATGGCATGTCCCTGTAATATCATACCTAGCATAGCATGTGTCTGTAATATCATGAGTTGCATGACATGTGCCTGTAATTTCATAAGTAGCATGGCATGTGCCTGTAATATTATGAATAGCATGGCATGTGCCTGTAATATCATGAGTAGCATGGCATGTCCCTGTAATATCATGAGTAGCATGGCATGTGCCTGTAATATCATAAGTAGCATGGCATGTGCCTGTAATATCATGAGTAGCATGGCATATACGTGTGATATCATAATAGACAACAACCTTAACTTTGATACCCATATTAACAACATTATAAAATCAGTTAACAGAAAAATGGGCTCCCTGTATAAAATTAAACCCTTCCTAACACCAACAACAAGAACTACCATTGCCCACTCCCATCTAATCTCTACTCTTCTCTATGCCTCACCAATGCATACCAACCTTTCCAAAAATAATCTTCTCAAACTAGCTACCTCCTATAACAACATTGTCAAATTTGCCACAGGTAAACCCTTCAGAACCCATCACTGTCATAATCTCAAACAGCTCAGGTGGCTTGAACTACAAAATCAGCTGCAAATCAACCAACTTACTACTGCCAATAAGATCCTTTACCAACCTAACAACACTCCAATACTCCTGGACCTCATTACCCCTTATAGAAATCTTAACACCTTGCGTTCATCAAATAAACTACTAATTAACATCAATAAGGCAAACAACATAGCAGGAGACTCTATGTTCTCAAATACAGTTGCGAAAAAGTGGTACCTTCTACCTAGTGAACTTACTTCCCTTCCTTCCTTATCACTCTTCAAACAAAAAATTAAAATCTTCTTGAAAACAAACTGGCTTTGTCCCTGTAGAAACCCTGACTAAACAATCATTACTGCTTATAGTATCTTTACTAACTCCACTAACTCTTCTAATTACTGTTTAGTGCAATATGAAAGTACAAATGCAAAAAATTTGAAGCTGTATTAGCTACTAGTAAATGTAAAAAATTAGCTCTAAATGTTGTAATTAGTCTTTATGAAATGTGTAGAAATATTTACTCTGCGTCTGTTGTTTTTGTAACATTATTGATCTTGTCTGATCATGAATGTTTTGGAGCTTATTTCCCCGGGCCTCTACTGAAAATGAGCATATATCCAGTAGACTAGCTCAGTCAACAAATGTAAAATAAAAATAAATAAAAATAAAAATAAATAAATAAGTAGCATGGCATGTCCCTGTAATATCATGAGTAGCATGGCATGTGCCTGTAATATCATAAGTAGCATGGCATGTGCCTGTAATGTCATGAGTAGATTGACATGTGCCTGTAATATCATGAGTAGCATGGCATATACCTGTAATATCACAAGTAGAATGGCATGTGCCTGTAATATCATAAGTAGCATGGCATGTGCCTGTAATATCATGAGTAGCATGGCATGTGCCTGTAATATCATAAGCAACATGGCATGTCCCTGTAGTATCATGAGTAGCATGGCATGTGCCTGTAATATCATGAGTAGCATGGCAAGTGCCTGTAATATCATGAGCAACATGGCATATATCTGTAATATCATAAGTAGCATGGCATGTGCCTGTAATATCATGAGTAGCATGGCATGTGCCTGTAATATCATGAGTACTGTGGCATTATTTATTTATTTATTTATTTATTTATTTATTTATTTTACATTTTTGACCAGGCTAGTCTAACTGGACATATGTCCATTTTCAGTAGAGGCCCAAGGAGAAAAGCTCCAAACAAACCACATGTGCCTATAATAGCATGAGTAGCATTGCATGTCCCTGTAATATCATAAGTAGCATAGCATGTGTCTGTAATATCATGAGTTGCATGACATGTGCCTGTAATTTCGTAAGTAGCATGGCATGTGCCTGTAATATCATGAGTAGCATGGCATATACGTGTGATATCATAAGTAGCATGGCATGTGCCTGTAATTTCGTAAGTAGCATGGCATGTGCCTGTAATTTCGTAAGTAGCATGGCATGTGCCTGTAATATCATAAGTAGCATGGCATGCGCCTGTAATATCATGAGTAGCATGGCATGTGCCTGTAATATCATGAGTAGCATGGCATGTCCCTGTAATATCATACCTAGCATAGCATGTGTCTGTAATATCATGAGTTGCATGACATGTGCCTGTAATTTCATAAGTAGCATGGCATGTGCCTGTAATATTATGAATAGCATGGCATGTGCCTGTAATATCATGAGTAGCATGGCATGTCCCTGTAATATCATGAGTAGCATGGCATGTGCCTGTAATATCATGAGTAGCATGGCATATACCTGTAATATCATAAGTAGCATGGCATGTGCCTGTAATATCATGAGTAGCATGGCATGTGCCTGTAATATCATGAGTAGCATGGCATGTGCCTGTAATATCATGAGTAGCATGGCATATACCTGTAAAATCATAAGTAGCATGGCATGTTCCTGTAATATCATGAGTAGCATGGCATGTGTCTGTAATATCATGAGTAGCATGGCATATACCTGTAATATCATAAGTAGCATGGCATGTCCCTGTAATATCATGAGTAGCATGGCATGTGCCTGTAATATCATGAGTAGCATGGCATGTCCCTGTAATATCATATGTAGCATAGCATGTGTCTGTAATATCATGAGTTGCATGACATGTGCCTGTAATTTCGTAAGTAGCATGGCATGTGCCTGTAATATTATGAATAGCATGGCATGTGCCTGTAATATCATGAGTAGCATGGCATGTCCCTGTAATATCATGAGTAGCATGGCATGTGCCTGTAATATCATGAGTAGCATGGCATGTGCCTGTAATATCATGAGTAGCATGGCATATACGTGTGATATCATAATAGACAACAACCTTAACTTTGATACCCATATTAACAACATTATAAAATCAGTTAACAGAAAAATGGGCTCCCTGTATAAAATTAAACCCTTCCTAACACCAACAACAAGAACTACCATTGCCCACTCCCATCTAATCTCTACTCTTCTCTATGCCTCACCAATGTATACCAACCTTTCCAAAAATAATCTTCTCAAACTAGCTACCTCCTATAACAACATTGTCAAATTTGCCACAGGTAAACCCTTCAGAACCCATCACTGTCATAATCTCAAACAGCTCAGGTGGCTTGAACTACAAAATCAGCTGCAAATCAACCAACTTACTACTGCCCATAAGATCCTTTACCAACCTAACAACACTCCAATACTCCTGGACCTCATTACCCCTTATAGAAATCTTAACACCTTGCGTTCATCAAATAAACTACTAATTAACATCAATAAGGCAAACAACATAGCAGGAGACTCTCTGTTCTCAAATACAGTTGGGAAAAAGTGGAACCTTCTACCTAGTGAACTTACTTCCCTTCCTTCCTTATCACTCTTCAAACAAAAAATTAAAATCTTGAAAACAAACTGGCTTTGTCCCTGTAGTAACCCTGACTAAACAATCATTACTGCTTCTAGTATCTTTACTAACTCCACTAACTCTTCTAATTACTGTTTAGTGCAATATGAAAGTACATATGCAAAAAATTTGAAGCTGTATTAGCTACTAGTAAATGTAAAAAATTAGCTCTAAATATTGTAATTAGTCTTTATGAAATGTGTAGAAATATTTACTCTGCATCTGTTGTTTTTGTAACATTATTGATCTTGTCTGATCATGAATGTTTTGGAGCTTATTTCCCCGGGCCTCTACTGAAAATGAGCATATATCCAGTAGACTAGCCCAGTCAACAAATGTAAAATAAAAATAAATAAATAAGTAGCATGGCATGTCCCTGTAATATCATGAGTAGCATGGCATGTGCCTGTAATATCATAAGTAGCATGGCATGTGCCTGTAATGTCATGAGTAGATTGACATGTGCCTGTAATATCATGAGTAGCATGGCAAGTGCCTGTAATATCATGAGCAACATGGCATATATCTGTAATATCATAAGTAGCATGGCATGTGCCTGTAATATCATGAGTAGCATGGCATGTGCCTGTAATATCATGAGTACTGTGGCATTATTTATTTATTTATTTATTTATTTATTTATTTATTTTACATTTTTCACCGGGCTAGTCTAACTGGACATATGTCCATTTTCAGTAGAGGCCCAAGGAGAAAAGCTCCAAACAAACCACATGTGCCTGTAATATCATGAGTAGCATTGCATGTCCCTGTAATATCATAAGTAGCATGGCATGTATCTGTAATATCGAAAAAATTGCTAATACTAGTAAACAAAAACAGAAACGAGGGAACTACTGAAAACGGATTCTTTATTCACACTTGGTAAGCGCTTTCACTGACTGTAATATGCCAGCTTCCTCAGACCAACAAACACAATTAGAATCCATAAAAAAGTTTCAATGAAAACTTTAAATACTAATTAATTGCTTACGTCTTAATTGGCCATGTGACCAACTACTTTTGAAACCTTATAAGATCACTATCTTATAACAAAAACGGCTGAACCTAAGTATTGCATTTCGTTCACATACACCAAACATATTGGTAACAAATAATAATTTTAAAAAGAAATTGAAGGCAAATCTATGTTCCTAGTATTTTATTTTTATATTTAAATAATTTTCAGTATATTTTAATAAGAGTGGTGGTTTAAATAAGTGGTTGGTAGGATAGGCATAAGTCCCTGGAATTTTAGTGTTAATGACACAGTTAACAATTGTAAAATTGTATATTTAATGGTTAAATGTATGTTTAGTGTTTTTGTGTATAATATAGTTTTAATATTTGTTACCAATATGTTTGGTGTATGTGAACGAAACGCAATACTTAGGTTCAGCAGTTTTTGTTATAAGGTAGTGATCTTATAAGGTTTCAAAAGTAGTTGGTCACATGACCAGTTAAGACGTAAGCAATTAATTAGTATTTAAAGTTTTCATTGAAACTTTTTTATGGATTCTAATTATGTTTGTTGGTCTGAGGAAGCTGGCATATTACAGTCAGTGAAAGCGCTTACCAAGTGTGAAAAAAGAGTCCATTTTCAATAGTTCGCTCGTTTCTGTTTATGTATCTGTAATATCATAAGTAGCATGGCATGTGCCTGTAATATCATGAGTAGAATGGCATGTGTTTATAATATCATGAGTACCATGGCATGTGCCTGTAATATCATGAATAGCATGGCATATACCTGTGATATCATAAGTAGCATGGCATGTGCCTGTAATATCATAAGTAGCATGGCATGTGCCTGTAATATCATAAGTTGCATGGCATGTGCCTGTAATGTCATCAGCAGCATGGCATGCACCTGTAGTATCATGAGTAGCATGGCATATACCTGTAATATAATTAGTAGCATGTCATGTGCCTGTAATATCATGAGTAGCATGGCATGCGCCTGTAATATCATGACTTGCATGGCATATACCTCTAATATCATAGGTAGCATGGCATATACCTGTTATATCATAAGTAGCATGGCATGTGCCTGTAATATCATGAGTACCATGGCATATACCTGTTATATCATAAGTAGCATGGCATGTGCCTGTAATATCATAAGTAGCATGGCATATACCTGTAATATCATAAGTAGCATAGCATGTTCCTGTAATATCATGAGTAGCATGGCATGTGCCTGTAATATCATGAGTAGCATGACATTTACCTGTAATATTATAAGTAGCATGGCATGTTCCTGTAATATCATGAGTAGTATGGCATTATTTATTTATTTTACATTTTTGACCGGCTAGTCTAACTGGATATATGTCCATTTTCAGTAGAGGCCGGGAGAAAAGCTCAAACAAACCACATGTGCCCGTAATATCATGAGCAGCATTGCATGTCCCTGTAATATCATAAGTAGCATGGCATATACCTGTAACATCATAAGAAGCATGGCATGTGCCTGTAATATCATGAGTAGCATGGCATTTGCCTGTAATATCATGAGTAGCATGGCATGTGCCTGTAATATCATAAGTAGCATGGTATGTGCCTGTAATATCATGAGAAGCATGGCATGTGCCTGTAATAACATAAGTAGCATGGCATGTGCCTGTAATATCATAAGTAGCATGGCATATACCTGTAATATCACAAGTAGCATGGCATGTGCCTGTAATATCATAAGTAGCATGGCATATACCTGCAACATCATGAGTAGCATGGCATGTGCCTGTAATATCATGAGTAGCATGGCATATACCTGTAATATCATAAGTAGCATAGCATGTGCCTGTAATATCATGAGTAGCATGGTATGTGGCTGTAATATCATAAGTAGCATGGCATGTGCCTATAATATCATGAGTAGCATGGCATGTCCCTGCAATATCATGAGTAGCATGGCATGTCCCCGTAATATCATAAGTAGCATGGCATGTGCCTGTAATATCATGAGTAGATTGACATGTGCGTGTAATATCATGAGTAGCATGGCATGTGCCTGTAATATCATGAGTAGCATGGCATGTCCCTGTAATATTATAAGTAGCATGGCATATACCTGTAATATCATAAGTAGCATGGCATGTGCCTGTAATATCATGAGTAGCATGGCATGTGCCTGTAATATCATGAGTAGCATGGCATGTGCCTGTAATATCATGAGTAGCATGGCATATACCTGTAAAATCATAAGTAGCATGGCATGTTCCTGTAATATCATGAGTAGCATGGCATGTGCCTGTAATATCATGAGTAGCATGGCATATACCTGTAATATCATAAGTAGCATGGCATGTGCCTGTAATATCATGAGTAGCATGGCATGTGCCTGTAATATCATGAGTAGCATGGCATGTCCCTGTAATATCATATGTAGCATAGCATGTGTCTGTAATATCATGAGTTGCATGACATGTGCCTGTAATTTCGTAAGTAGCATGGCATGTGCCTGTAATATTATGAATAGCATGGCATGTGCCTGTAATATCATGAGTAGCATGGCATGTCCCTGTAATATCATGAGTAGCATGGCATGTGCCTGTAATATCATAAGTAGCATGGCATGTGCCTGTAATATCATGAGTATCATGGCATATACGTGTGATATCATAATAGACAACAACCTTAACTTTGATACCCTTATTAACAACATTATAAAATCAGTTAACAGAAAAATGGGCTCCCTGTATAAAATTAAACCCTTCCTAACACCAACAACAAGAACTACCATTGCCCACTCCCATCTAATCTCTACTCTTCTCTATGCCTCACCAATGTATACCAACCTTTCCAAAAATAATCTTCTCAAACTAGCTACCTCCTATAACAACATTGTCAAATTTGCCACAGGTAAACCCTTCAGAACCCATCACTGTCATAATCTCAAACAGCTCAGGTGGCTTGAACTACAAAATCAGCTGCAAATCAACCAACTTACTACTGCCCATAAGATCCTTTACCAACCTAACAACACTCCAATACTCCTGGACCTCATTACCCCTTATAGAAATCTTAACACCTTGCGTTCATCAAATAAACTACTAATTAACATCAATAAGGCAAACAACATAGCAGGAGACTCTCTGTTCTCAAATACAGTTGGGAAAAAGTGGAACCTTCTACCTAGTGAACTTACTTCCCTTCCTTCCTTATCACTCTTCAAACAAAAATTAAAATCTTGAAAACAAACTGGCTTTGTCCCTGTAGTAACCCTGACTAAACAATCATTACTGCTTCTAGTATCTTTACTAACTCCACTAACTCTTCTAATTACTGTTTAGTGCAATATGAAAGTACATATGCAAAAAATTTGAAGCTGTATTAGCTACTAGTAAATGTAAAAAATTAGCTCTAAATATTGTAATTAGTCTTTATGAAATGTGTAGAAATATTTACTCTGCATCTGTTGTTTTTGTAACATTATTGATCTTGTCTGATCATGAATGTTTTGGAGCTTATTTCCCCGGGCCTCTACTGAAAATGAGCATATATCCAGTAGACTAGCCCAGTCAACAAATGTAAAATAAAAATAAATAAAAATAAAAATAAATAAATAAGTAGCATGGCATGTCCCTGTAATATCATGAGTAGCATGGCATGTGCCTGTAATATCATAAGTAGCATGGCATGTGCCTGTAATGTCATGAGTAGATTGACATGTGCCTGTAATATCATGAGTAGCATGGCAAGTGCCTGTAATATCATGAGCAACATGGCATATATCTGTAATATCATAAGTAGCATGGCATGTGCCTGTAATATCATGAGTAGCATGGCATGTGCCTGTAATATCATGAGTACTGTGGCATTATTTATTTATTTATTTATTTATTTATTTATTTATTTATTTATTTTACATTTTTGACCGGGCTAGTCTAACTGGACATATGTCCATTTTCAGTAGAGGCCCAAGGAGAAAAGCTCCAAACAAACCACATGTGCCTGTAATATCATGAGTAGCATTGCATGTCCCTGTAATATCATAAGTAGCATGGCATGTATCTGTAATATCGAAAAAATTGCTAATACTAGTAAACAAAAACAGAAACGAGGGAACTACTGAAAACGGATTCTTTATTCACACTTGGTAAGCGCTTTCACTGACTGTAATATGCCAGCTTCCTCAGACCAACAAACACAATTAGAATCCATAAAAAAGTTTCAATGAAAACTTTAAATACTAATTAATTGCTTACGTCTTAATTGGCCATGTGACCAACTACTTTTGAAACCTTATAAGATCACTATCTTATAACAAAAACGGCTGAACCTAAGTATTGCATTTCGTTCACATACACCAAACATATTGGTAACAAATAATAATTTTAAAAAGAAATTGAAGGCAAATCTATGTTCCTAGTATTTTATTTTTATATTTAAATAATTTTCGAGTATATTTTAATAAGAGTGGTGGTTTAAATAAGTGGTTGGTAGGATAGGCATAAGTCCCTGGAATTTTAGTGTTAATGACACAGTTAACAATTGTAAAATTGTATATTTAATGGTTAAATGTATGTTTAGTGTTTTTGTGTATAATATAGTTTTAATATTTGTTACCAATATGTTTGGTGTATGTGAACGAAACGCAATACTTAGGTTCAGCAGTTTTTGTTATAAGGTAGTGATCTTATAAGGTTTCAAAAGTAGTTGGTCACATGACCAGTTAAGACGTAAGCAATTAATTAGTATTTAAAGTTTTCATTGAAACTTTTTTATGGATTCTAATTATGTTTGTTGGTCTGAGGAAGCTGGCATATTACAGTCAGTGAAAGCGCTTACCAAGTGTGAAAAAAGAGTCCATTTTCAATAGTTCGCTCGTTTCTGTTTATGTATCTGTAATATCATAAGTAGCATGGCATGTGCCTGTAATATCATGAGTAGAATGGCATGTGTTTATAATATCATGAGTACCATGGCATGTGCCTGTAATATCATGAATAGCATGGCATATACCTGTGATATCATAAGTAGCATGGCATGTGCCTGTAATATCATAAGTAGCATGGCATGTGCCTGTAATATCATAAGTTGCATGGCATGTGCCTGTAATGTCATCAGCAGCATGGCATGCACCTGTAGTATCATGAGTAGCATGGCATATACCTGTAATATAATTAGTAGCATGTCATGTGCCTGTAATATCATGAGTAGCATGGCATGCGCCTGTAATATCATGACTTGCATGGCATATACCTCTAATATCATAGGTAGCATGGCATATACCTGTTATATCATAAGTAGCATGGCATGTGCCTGTAATATCATAAGTAGCATGGCATATACCTGTAATATCATAAGTAGCATAGCATGTTCCTGTAATATCATGAGTAGCATGGCATGTGCCTGTAATATCATGAGTAGCATGACATTTACCTGTAATATTATAAGTAGCATGGCATGTTCCTGTAATATCATGAGTAGTATGGCATTATTTATTTATTTTACATTTTTGACCGGGCTAGTCTAACTGGATATATGTCCATTTTCAGTAGAGGCCCGGGGAGAAAAGCTCCAAACAAACCACATGTGCCCGTAATATCATGAGCAGCATTGCATGTCCCTGTAATATCATAAGTAGCATGGCATATACCTGTAACATCATAAGAAGCATGGCATGTGCCTGTAATATCATGAGTAGCATGGCATTTGCCTGTAATATCATGAGTAGCATGGCATGTGCCTGTAATATCATAAGTAGCATGGTATGTGCCTGTAATATCATGAGAAGCATGGCATGTGCCTGTAATAACATAAGTAGCATGGCATGTGCCTGTAATATCATAAGTAGCATGGCATATACCTGTAATATCACAAGTAGCATGGCATGTGCCTGTAATATCATAAGTAGCATGGCATATACCTGCAACATCATGAGTAGCATGGCATGTGCCTGTAATATCATGAGTAGCATGGCATATACCTGTAATATCATAAGTAGCATAGCATGTGCCTGTAATATCATGAGTAGCATGGTATGTGGCTGTAATATCATAAGTAGCATGGCATGTGCCTATAATATCATGAGTAGCATGGCATGTCCCTGCAATATCATGAGTAGCATGGCATGTCCCGTAATATCATAAGTAGCATGGCATGTGCCTGTAATATCATGAGTAGATTGACATGTGCGTGTAATATCATGAGTAGCATGGCATGTGCCTGTAATATCATGAGTAGCATGGCATGTCCCTGTAATATTATAAGTAGCATGGCATATACCTGTAATATCATAAGTAGCATGGCATGTGCCTGTAATATCATGAGTAGCATGGCATGTGCCTGTAATATCATGAGTAGCATGGCATGTGCCTGTAATATCATGAGTAGCATGGCATATACCTGTAAAATCATAAGTAGCATGGCATGTTCCTGTAATATCATGAGTAGCATGGCATGTGTCTGTAATATCATGAGTAGCATGGCATATACCTGTAATATCATAAGTAGCATGGCATGTCCCTGTAATATCATGAGTAGCATGGCATGTGCCTGTAATATAATAAGTAGCATGACATGTGCCTGTAATATCATGAGTAGCATGGCATGTCCCTGTAATATCATAAGTAGCATGGCATATACCTGTAATATCATAAGTAGCATGGCATGTGCCTGTAATATCATGAGTAGCATTGCATGTCCTTGTAATATCATGAGTAGCATGGCATGTGCCTGTAATATCATAAGTAGCATGGCATGTGCCTGTAATAGCATGAGTAGCATGGCATATGCGTATGATATCATAAGTAGCATGGCATTTGCCTGTAATATCATGAGTAGCATGGCATGTCCCTGTAATATCATAAGTAGCATGGCATATAACTGTAATATCATAAGTATCATGGCATGTGCCTGTAATATCATGAGTAGCATGGCATGTGCCTGTAATATCATGAGTAGCATGGCATGTGCCTGTAATATCATGAGTAGCATGGCATATACCTGTAAAATCATAAGTAGCATGGCATGTGCCTGTAATATCATGAGTAGCATGGTATGTGCCTGTAATATCATGAGTAGCATGGCATATACCTGTAATATCATAAGTAGCATGGCATGTCCCTGTAATATCATGAGTAGCATGGCATGTCCCTGTAATATCATAAGTAGCATGGCATATACCTGTAATATCATAAGTAGCATGGCATGTGCCTGTAATATCATGAGTAGCATTGCATGTCCTTGTAATATCATGAGTAGCATGGCATGTGCCTGTAATATCATAAGTAGCATGGCATGTGCCTGTAATAGCATGAGTAGCATGGCATATGCGTATGATATCATAAGTAGCATGGCATTTGCCTGTAATATCATGAGTAGCATGGCATGTCCCTGTAATATCATAAGTAGCATGGCATATAACTGTAATATCATAAGTATCATGGCATGTGCCTGTAATATCATGAGTAGCATGGCATGTGCCTGTAATATCATGAGTAGCATGGCATGTGCCTGTAATATCATGAGTAGCATGGCATATACCTGTAAAATCATAAGTAGCATGGCATGTGCCTGTAATATCATGAGTAGCATGGTATGTGCCTGTAATATCATGAGTAGCATGGCATATACCTGTAATATCATAAGTAGCATGGCATGTCCCTGTAATATCATGAGTAGCATGGCATGTCCCTATAATATCATAAGTAGCATGGCATATACCTGTAATATCATAAGTAGCATAGCATATGCCTGTAATATAATGAGTAGCATGGCATGTGCCTGTAATATCATGAGTAGCATGGCATATACCTGTAATATCATAAGTAGCATGGCATGTCCCTATAATATCATAAGTAGCATAGCATATGCCTGTAATATCATGAGTAGCATGGCATGTGCCTGTAATATCATGAGTAGCATGGCATGTCCCCGTAATATCATAAGTAGCATGGCATGTGCTTGTAATATCATGAGTAGATTGACATGTGCATTTAATATCATAAGTAGCATGGCATGTGCCTGTAATATCATGAGTAGCATGGCATGTCCCTGTAATATCATAAGTAGCATGGCATATACCTGTAATATCATAAGTAGCATGGCATGTGCCTGTAATATCATGAGTAGCATGGCATGTGCCTGTAATATCATGAGTAGCATGGCATGTGCCTGTAATATCATGAGTAGCATGGCATATACCTGTAAAATCATAAGTAGCATGGCATGTGCCTGTAATATCATGAGTAGCATGGCATGTGCCTGTAATATCATGAGTAGCATGTCATATACCTGTAATATCATTAGTAGCAGGCATGTCCCTGTAATATCATGAGAAGCATGGCATGTGCCTGTAATATCATAAGTAGCATGCCATGTGCCTGTAATATCATGAGTAGCATGGCATGTCCCTGTAATATCATAAGTAGCATGGCATATACCTGTAATATCATAAGTAGCATGGCATGTGCCTGTAATATCATGAGTAGCATGGCATGTACCTGTAATATTATGAGTAGCATGGCATGTGCCTGTAATATCATGAGTAGCATTGCATGTCCCTGTAATATCATGAGTAGCATGGCATGTGCCTGTAATATCATAAGTAGCATGGCATGTGCCTGTAATAGCATGAGTAGCATGGCATATATGTGTGATATCATAAGTAGCATGGCATGTGCCTGTAATATCATGAGTAGCATGGCATGTCCCTGTAATATCATAAGTAGCATGGCATATAACTGTAATATCATAAGTAGCATGGCATGTGCCTGTAATATCATGAGTAGCACGGCATGTGCCTGTAATATCATGAGTAGCACGGCATGTGCCTGTAATATCATGAGTAGCATGGCATGTGCCTGTAATATCATGAGTAGCATGGCATATACCTGTAATATCATAAGTAGCATGGCATGTGCCTGTAATATCATGAGTAGCATGGCATGTCTCTGTAATATCATAAGTAGCATGGCATATACCTGTAATATCATGAGTAGCATGGCATGTGCCTGTAATATCATGAGTAGCATGGCATGTGCCTGTAATATCATGAGTAGCATGGCATATACTTGTAAAATCATAAGTAGCATGGCATGTGCTTGTAATATCATGAGTAGCATGGCATGTGCCTGTAATATCATGAGTAGCATGGCATATACCTGTAATATCATAAGTAGCATGGCATGTCCCTGTAATATCATGAGTAGCATGGCATGTCCCTGTAATATCATAAGTAGCATGACATATACCTGTAATATCATAAGTAGCATAGCATATGCCTGTAATATCATGAGTAGCATGGCATGTGCCTGTAATATCATGAGTAGCATGGCATATACCTGTAATATCATAAGTAGCATGGCATGTCTCTATAATATCATGAGTAGCATGGCATGTGCCTGTAATATCTTAAGTAGCATGGCATGTGCCTGTAATATCATGAATAACATGGCATGTGCCTGTAATATCATAAGTAGCATGGCATATACCTGTAATATCACAAGTAGCATGGCATGTGCCTGTATTATCATGTGTAGCATGTCATGTGCCTGTAATATCATGAGTAGCATGGCACATGTCTGTAATATCATGAGTAGCATGGCATTTGCCTGTAATATGATGAGTAGCATGGCATGTGCCTGTAATACCATGAGTAGCATGGCATATGCCTGTAATATTATGAGTATCATGGCATATACTTGCAATATCATAAGCAGCATGGCATATACCTGTAATATCATAAGTAGCATGGCATGTGCCTGTAATATCATGAGTAGCATGGCATGTGCCTGTAATATCATGAGTAGCATGGCAAATACCTTTAGTATCATGAGTAGCATGGCATGTGCCTGTAATATCATGAGTAGCATGGCATGTGCCTGTAATATCATGAGTAGCATGGCATGTGCCTGTAATATCATGAGTAGTATGGCATGTGTCTGTAATATCATGAGTAGCATGACATATGCCTGTAATGTCATAAGTAGCATGGCATGTGCCTGTAATATCATAAGTAGCATGGCATGTGCCTGTAATATCACGAGTAGAAAGACATATGCCTTTAATATCATGGGTAGCATGGCATATACCTGTAATATCATAAGTAGCATGGCATGTGCCTGTAATATCATGTGTAGCATGGCATGTGCCTGTAATATCATGAGTAGCATGGCATATGCCTGTAATATCATAAGTAGCATGGCATGTGCCTGTAATATCATGAGAATATGGTATATCCCTGTAATATCCTAAGTAGTATGACATGTGCCTGTAATATCATGAGTAGCATGGCATGTGTCTGTAATATCATGAGTAGCATGGCATATACCTGTAATATCACCAGTAACATGGCATGTTCCTGTAATATCATGAGTAGCATGGCATATACCTGTAATATAATGAGTACCATGTGCAAATACTTGTAATATAATTAGTGGCATGTACCTATAATATCATTAGAAGCATGGCATGTGCCTCTACTATTATGAGTACTGTGGCATGAACTTGTAATATAATGAGGACCATGTGCCTGTACCAGTAATATGAGTAGCATGGTGTGTGCCTGTAATATCTTGAGTAGTATGACATGTGCCTGTAATATAATGAGTACCATGTCCTTTACCAGTAATATCATGAGTAGCTTGGCATGTGCCTGTAATATAATGACAACATAGCATATGCCTGTGGTATGAGTACCATGTGCACGTACCTGTAATATCATGAGTAGCATGCCATGTCCCTGTAATATCATGGGTACCATGGTATAAACCTGCAGTATAATGAGTACTATGTGTATGCACCAGTACTATCATGATTAACATGGTATGTACCTATAACATAATGAGTACCATGTGCACATACCTGTAATATTATTAGTATCATGGCATGTGCCTATAATATCATGAGTACCATGGCATAAAACTGCAATATAATGTGTACATTGTGCATATACCAGTGATATCATTAGTGACATGGCATGTACCAGTATTATCTTGAGTAGCATGGCATGTACCCTCAATATTATGAGAAGCCTGTCATTTACCAGAAATATGAGTAGCATGACATGAATAGTATGGCATTCACAGTTTAATATCATGACTAACATAGTATGTGCCTGTAATACCATGAGCAGATGTATGTACTAGTAATATTAGTAGCATGGTATGTGCCTATATTATGAGTAGCTTGGCATGTACCTGTAATGAGTATCATGACATGTAGAAGTACTGAATATCATAAGTAGCATTGCATGTACATGTAATACCATACACAGAATGCATGTACATGTGCTGATCATTATGAGTAGCAATGCATGTACATGTAATACCATACACAGCATGCATGTACATGTGCTGATCATTATGGGTAGCATGGCATGTACATGTAATACCACACACAACATGCATGTACATGTGCTGATCCTTATCAGTAGCATGGCATGTACATTTACTACCATACACAGCATGCATGTACATGTGCTGATCCTTATCAGTAGCATGGCATGTACATTTACTGCCATACACAGCATGCATGTACATGTGCTGATCATTATGAGTAGCATGGCATGTACATGTAATACCATACAGAGCATGCATGTACATGTGCTGATCATTATGAGTAGCATGGCATGTACATGTAATACCATACACAGCATGCATGTACATGTGCTGATCATTATGAGTAGCATGGCATGTACCTGTAATATCATGAGTAGCATGGCATATACCTCTTCTAAATATAAGCAGCATGGTATGTACCTGTAATGTCATAAGTAGAATAGCATGTACCAGTAATAACATGAGTAGTATGGCCTGTACCATTACTGAATATCATGAGTAGTATGACATCAAACTGTAATACCAGGAGTAACACAGTATGTTCCATTATTATCATGAGTACATTTGCATGTACCAGTAATATCATGAGTATAATGATATGTGCCAGTAATATCATGAGTACCATGGCATGAAGCTGCAATATAATGAGTACCATGTGCACATACCTGTAATATTATTAGTGGCATGGCATGCATGTAATATCATGCGTAGCATGGTAAGTGGCTGTAATATCATAAGTAGCATGGCATGTGCCTGTAATATCATGAGTAGCATGGTATGTCCCTGCAATATCATGAGTTGCATGGCATGTCCCTGTAATATCATAAGTAGCATGGCATGTGCCTGTAATATCATGAGTAGATTGACATGTGCATGTAATATCATGAGTAGCATGGCATGTGCCTGTAATATCATAAGTAGCATGGCATGTGCCTGTAATATCATGAGTAGCATGGCGTGTCCCTGTAATATCATAAGTAGCATGGCATATACCTGTAATATCATATGTAGCATGGCATCTGCCTGTAATATCATGAGTAGCATGGCATGTGCCTGTAATATCATGAGTAGCATGGCATGTGCCTGTAATATAAGTAGCATGGCATGTGCCTGTAATATGATGAGTAGCATGGCATGTGCCTGTAATATCATGAGTAACATGGCATGTGCATGTAATATTATGAGTATCATGGCATATACTTGCAATATCATAAGCAGCATGGCATATACATGTAATATCATAAGTAGCATGGCATGTGCCTATAATATCATGAGTAGCATTGCATGTGCCTGTAATATCATGAGTAGCATGGCACGTGCCTGTAATATCATGAGTAGCATGGCATATACCTGTAGTATCATGAGTAGCATGGCATGTGCCTGTAATATCATGAGTAGCATGACATATACCTGTAATATCATAAGTAGCATGGCATGTGCCTGTAATATCATAAGTAGCATGTCACGTGCCTGTAATATCATGAGTAGCATGACATATGCCTTTAATATCATGGGTAGCATGGCATATACCTTTAATATCATAAGTAGCATGGCATGTGCCTGTAATATCATGTGTAGCATGGCATGTGCCTGTAATATCATGAGTAGCATGGCATGTGCCTGTAATATCATAAGTAGCATGGCATGTGCCTGTAATATCATGAGTAGCATGGCATATCCCTGTCATATCATAAGTAGTATGGCATGTGCCTGTAATATCATGAGTAGCATGGCATGTGCCTGTAATATCATGAGTAGCATGGCATATATCTGTAATATCGCCATTAACATGGCATGTTCCTGTAATATCATGAGTAGCATGGCATATACCTGTAATATAATGAGTACCATGTGCAAGTACTTGTAATATAATTAGTGGCATGTACCTATAATATAATTAGAAGCATGGCATGTGCCTCTACTATTATGAGTACTGTGGCATGAACTTGTAATATAATGAGGACCATGTGCCTGTACCAGTAATATGAGTAGCATGGTGTGTGCCTGTAATATCATGAGTAGTATGACATGTGCCTGTAATATAATGAGTACCATGTCCTTTACCAGTAATATCATGAGTAGCTTGGCATGTGCCTGAAATATAATGACAACATAGCATATGCCTGTGATATGAGTACCATGTGCACGTACTTGTAATATCATGAGTAGCATGCCATGTCCCTGTAATATCATGGGTACCATGGTATAAACCTGCAGTATAATGAGTACTATGTGTATGCACCAGTACTATCATGATTAACATGGTATGTACCTGTAACATAATGAGTACCATGTGTACATACCTGTAATATTATTAGTATCATGGTATGTGCCTATAATATCATGAGTACCATGGCATAAAACTGCAATATAATGTATACATTGTGCATATACCAGTAATATAATTAGTGACATGGCATGTATCTGTAATATCATTAGTAGTATAGCATATGCCTGTAATATCATGGGTACAGTGGCATGGGCTTGTAATTTAATGAGTGTCATGTGTATGTACTAATAATATCATGAGCAGCATTGCATGTGCCTGTATTATAATGAATATCATGTGTATGTGCCAGTAATATCATGAGTAGCGTGGCATGTGCTCTAATATCATGACTAAAATGACATGAACCTGCAATATAATAAACACTGTGTACATGTACCTGTAATATCATTAGTGGCATACCATGGCATGAATCTGTAACATAATGAGTACCATACCAGTAATATTATGAGTAGCATGGCATACCTGTAATAGTATGCGTAGCATGACATGCACCAGTAATATCATGAGTACCATGGCATGAACCTGTAAAATAATGAGCACCATGTGTACATTGAACCCGCAGTGGTGGTGCTGCGGTAGCGTTGTTGCCTCTCAGTAAGACGCTGTCCAGTTTGATTCTCAGCTAGAGTGTCTTCTGTGTGGAGACATGCGTGAATGGGCGTACCTTCGTTGAAGGTTGTGTGTCAGGGCTGGTAACTCGGCATGTAAAAATCAACTACCAATCATTAGTGGACTGGAGTTCCACTGTGGCGACCCCTAACCGGGAAAAGCCGAAAGACACAACATGTGTACATACTTGTAATATCCTTAGTGGCATGGCATGTACTTGTAATATTATGAGTAGTTTGGCATGTACCTGTAATAGCATGAGTACCATGGAATGGACCTGTAATGTAATAAGTACTATGTGCACATACCTGTAATATCATTAGTGGTATGGCATGTACCTGTAATATCATGAGTAGTATGTCATATGTCTGTAATATCATGAGTACCATGGAATGGACCTGTAATATAATGAGTACCATGTGTATTTACCAATAATATCATGGGCACCATGGCATGAACCTGTAATATAATAAGTACCATGTGCACATACCTGTAATATCATTAGTGGCATGGCATGCTTCTGTAATATCATGAGTAGTATGTCATGTGCCTGTAATATCATGAGTACCATGGAATGGACCTGTAATTTAATGAGCACCATGTGTACATACTTATAATATCATGCGTGGCATGGCATGTACTTGTAATATCATGAGTAGTATGGCATGTGCCTGTAATATCATGAGTACCATGGAATGGACCTGTAATATAATGAGCACCATGTGTACATACTTATAATATCATTAGTGGCATGGCATGCACCTGTAATATCATGAGTAGTATGTCATGTGCCTGTAATATCATGAGTACCATGGAATGGACCTGTAATATAATGAGTACCATGTGTATTTACCAATAATATCATGGGCACCATAGCATGAACCTGTAATATAATAAGTATCATGTGCACATACCTGTAATATCATTAGTGGCTTGACATGTGCCTGTAATATCATGAGTAGCATTGCATATGCCTATAATTTCATGAGTACCATGCAATGAACCTGTAATATAATGAGTACCATGTGCATGTACTGGTAACATCATGAGTAGCATGGCATGTGCCTGTAATATCATGGCATGTACCTATAATATCATGATAAGAGTGGCATGTACCTGTAAGATCATGACTAGTATGGCATATACTGGAACTGAGCATAATAAGTCGCATGACATGAACCTGTAATATCATGAGTAGCATGGCATGTAACTGTACTGAATATCAAACGTAACAATGCATGTACCTGTAATATCATAAGTAGCATGCCATGTACCTGTAACATCATGAGTAGCATGGCATGTACCTGTAATAGCCTGCATGTCATGGCATGGACCTGTAATATCATGAGTAACATGGCACGTACCTGTAATATCATAAATAGCATGGCATGTACCTGTAACATCATGAGTATCATGGCATGTACCTGTAATATCATGAGTATCATGGCATGTGTCTGTAACATCATAAGCAGCCTGACATGTACCTGTAATATCACAAGAAGCATTGCATGTACCTGTAATAGCACAAGAAGTATGGCACGTACCTGTAATATCACAAGAAGCATGGCATGTACCTGTACTGAACATCAGAAAGAACATCAAGTATCATCCACCATGGTGGAATAAAAATAGCAGTAGACTCCATTGTATGAAATGACATCATTGGTAAGTACACAGAAAGTTTACATCTGAAGAAATTAAAGACTTAAAATTCTACTAAAAGTTGGGTAAGACATTACAAGTCTGGAAAGCAATATGTGAAAAGGATTTATCCATAAACTCACTAGATAAACAAAAATGTTTTCTGGGACTATAATACAAATAGGTTCATAGGTTCATAGGTTTTTGCTAGGCTAATGACCACAAGGGCCTTTATAAGCCTAGCCATGCATCCAAAATCTCTAACAAGTTCTGATACCCTTGATAGGTATAAGCATGGGCCTGGGAGATGAACCATTTACAAGTTACCTGTGTCCATTAGCAACAAATCAGGGATGAACTTCTGGTTTCCCATCCAATTGTCCAAGTTGCACTTGAATTGGGTTAGGGAGTAATTCTGTTTCACATGGATGGGGAGCCTGTTCCATAGATGGTGTAGTCTCTGGGATATACACCTATCCCTCTAGCACGTCCTATTAATATCACAGGCAAGGTTTACGTCTTTAGAATGGATAATTCTGGTGCTGTTTGTTTTGTGGATATGCATGAGGGCCATCAGAGTGAGGTCTGACAATGCCCTGTATGCCAGGCATAGATCACCCCTCAAAAGCCTGTAGGAGACATAATACGAGGAAAGGCCCTTGAGGCAGTCTGCATAGCACATTTTATGTATGCCTTGTATTCATTTAGTGTGGAACCTCTGTGGATGTTCCAATTGTTGGATATGCCTGGTTAGGTATATAACAAAGGGGGCGTTGTACTCAATAACAGGTCTGATGAATGCCGAATACAGTGGAACAATGACTTCCTTGGACTTAGATGCCATACCTTTGTTTATAAGTTGCACAACATAGAATGATTTACTCACCACCAATGTGATGATCAAAGGTTAGATTACTGTCTATATGTGTCCTGAAGTCCCTAACTACTGGGTCAACTCTAAGGGGTGTATTGTCAATATGATAGTTACCAGGGATGGATGACTTCCTAAAGGATACTATTATGCATTTCTTGGCATTTAGTTTTTGTCCATGGCTCTCACACCAGTTGTTTGTCTGTGTCAGCCCCTCCTGGAGAACATTTATGTCAGTGTGAGATTTAATGACAGCTCCTAATTTGCAATCATCTGCAAATTTAGTCGGCCAAAGACCACTGACACTGGCCTTGACTTCTGAGAAGTAAATGCCAAAAAAGAACAGTCCAAGGATTAATCCCTGAGGGACTCCACTTGAGACTGACCTCTTTGTAGAGGCGGACTTCCCAATTCTAACTTCCTGGGTCCTGTCTGTGAGTCAGTTGGCTATTTACCGGGTGACATACGGGTTTGTACCTAACCTCTTGAGTTTCTCAAAAATGCCCGAGTGGGGTATTGTGTCAAATGCCTTGGCCAGGTCAAGTTAGGCAATGTGAATGATTTTGCCCTCATCTATTGCTTTGGTGACCTTCTCAAAGAAGTCCACTAGATTGACTAGGCATGATCTGCCCTTGACAAAACCAAACTGGGTTGGGTCCAGTGTCTGGAGGTTTACTATAGCTCTACTGATCATCTCTATGATAATTCTTTCCATGGCTTTACATATAAGACTAGTGAGACTTATGGGTCTGTAGTTTCCAGGGTCTGTAGATGGGCCACCTTTGTGCAGAGGGATGACTGTTGCCTTTCTCCATTCATGAGGCATGAAGGCTGTTTGGAGGGTACAGTTAAATAGTAATTCCAGAGGTCCTGATAGGTCATGTTTCATGCTGTTTAGAAGGCATCCATGGATATTGTCTGGGTCCATTGATGCAGTGTTCTTGGTCTTATAGAGAGCATTAAGGACCTGTTCCCTAGTGATAGTAGGGGAATTATATTTGATAATATTTTATGAGGGAAGGTTGAGGGGGAGAGAAGGGTAAAGTTGGAGCTGAATTTGTCAGCCAGGAGGTTTACTGTGTCTTCTGGCTCAGTATAGGTAGCTCCATTTACAATGAGCTCTGCACACAATTGTGTATTACCTTTGAGGTTGCGGACATAGCTAAATAATGCTTTGCAGTTGTCCTTGGCCTGGGAGGCCAAATGTACCTCAGATTTGGCTTTGGTAGACTTTATTTGTCCTCTGAGTTGTTTGTTTATTTTGATGAGAGTGCTTTTATCCTGCTGGGTGTTGCACCTCCTAATTTGTGCCGTGATTTTCTTCCTCCTGTTTTACAGCCTATTGATTTTGTGATTCCACCAGGGTGGCTTGTTTTCTGAGTTAGTTCTGTACTTCTTCCTGGTGGGTACAGCTGCCTCTATGCAGCTATTAACATGCTTGTACAGGGATTCTGTGAACAGTTCTGCATAGGCAGCAGTGTTCTCAGGGTTTATGGGGGTTTGAAATTTTGCCAGGTTCTCACTTAATAGCAGGAGGTTAGCCTTAGAATAGTTACTGAATATTCCAGGTTTAGCTGAGGGTCCAGGTTTTATTTTTACTTCAAAGGAGACCATTTTTGGGTCTACAATACCAGGGAAGGAATTACAGTAGGGTGTGTGCAGCAGTCTCCCATATTAGTGAGGACCAGATCCAGTAGGGTTGCACCCCTGGTTGGTGTATTGACTATCTGGTTCAGGGAGTTTGTGTTAACAAAATCCAGGAATCTCTGTGCATGTATGTTTGGTGTTGTATAGCATTCCCAGTTAATATTGGGGTAATAAAATTCACCCATTAATATGGTATTGGGTTAGATAGTGTTTCTAATAAGTTTACATACATGGTATGGGTTTCCTGGGTCATATAGAGGGACCTATAGCTTGCAAGGAAGTGATACTGGATTTTACCTATGATAATTTGAACATGGAGTAGCTCAAGTTCATGGTCCTGTTTGACCAGCCTTGAAGTGTATTTATTTTTGATGTTAATAGAGACACCTCCACCTTTAGTCCCTGCCTGTGAAGTAGCTGGCCTAAATGTGTGGAAGGCATTATAACCCCACACTGTTGGTGTACTGTCCGCGGCTTTAAACCAGTCAGGAAATACTGTGCAACTTGTGGATAAGAACATGGTAACTTTGATACCTTTGGTTGCACCATCATCCAGGTTACCTTAGGCCCTACAGACTTTGTCAGAGACAAATGCTTTACTATTTCAAAAAGATTAGTAGCAGAAACACTCAGTAGTTGCAGGACCAGTTGTTACTTTTTGCATATTTATAAGGAAACTGAGTAATAGCCTACCTCCAGTAATTGCTACTACTTTTAGTTTATATCAAGAACAGGCTTTGTACCTGAGGCATGAAAATCTTCCATAGTGATATAAATATATAAAAAGGAGGATATGCAGAACTTGGGAAACTACAGGCCAATAAGCCTGTCATGTATTATCAGGAAATTATTTGAATAGGAGTTTTTACAGCTTTTATTCCATTAAACTTGAGTTGGAAGAAATAAATCAACACAGGTTTATCATTGGGGTATCATATATTTCATATCCTAATCAGTTTTATAATACTACTGTTGATATAATCAGGATTTTCTTGCCAGTTTATATGCTTTGTTTAGCCATCAGGAAACCTTGTGGTAACATACCTCATGAAGCTATTATTTCCCTGATACCTAAAATAGAATTTCATTGTCATACATTTCAATGAATTAGAAATTGGATAAGTAGTCAACCTTTTTTGGTTAATATGGGAGACAGTGTGTTTTGTCTTGATATGCGCTTCTGGGGGATTCCTATGCTCATTTCTGTTCAACTTGTTTATGAATATGTTATCCTTGCAACATACAACCTAGTGAAGAGCATCTGAAGAAAATACAAACTTGCTATTACCAATAAAAAGTATTTATGACCAGAATAATGTACAGACTCAAATAGGTGAACACATTAAATGCTCTTATTGGCACAATATTAAATTAAAAACCAAGACATGTGCAACTATCCATTTTTGGATAAATAATGATGCTCTACATCCCTGCTGTTAATTATAAGGACTTGTTTATCTGATTTCTAAAGAACTTTTATTTGATATTCAGGTATGAAAGATCTGTAAAAATACCAGCAATATTATGAGAAGAGGAACTGAACCATTTCTTAGAGAATGGCTGTTTTGGTTCCAATCAACATAGACTTTCCTAAGACCACACACTGATTATATTGAGTCATTTTATGTGCCTTATTAAGAAAGTTGGAAAGTATTCATCCTTCATTCACTAAAAAGATTAACAAGGTGAAAATAATGAATCATGGCACCTGCTCACAGACTTTGAACTTATTTTCTTTTTATTATAGATTTGTAAGATGTGACCTAATAAAGGATTTAGGAGCCTTCACAATCATCTCACATGAGATTGCCTTAAGCTGACTTATAACAGCCATACCTTTAAAAAAGTAGTATTATCTATATAAAAAGTAGTATTACCTATATAAAAAGTAGTATTATCTATATAAAAAGTAGTATTATCTATATAAAAAGTAGTATTATCTATATAAAAAGTAGTATTATCTATATAAAAAGTAGTATTATCTATATAAAAAGTAGTATTATCTATATAAAAAGTAGCAGCATCCTTGACCTGGTCATTTCTAACATGGGTGACCGTTGCTTTACACCAATAGTCAGCTCTTCCCTGGTTAGATCTTACCACAAACTAATCACCTTGGAAAGCCACATCCCTCCCACCCCACCCACCCCATCGCAAAGATAACCACCATGAAAAATTTCTCAAAAGCTAACTTTGGGCTCCTAAAAACAGAGGTGGCTAACTTCGCAGCACCCATGCAAATGGAGAATAGTTGCATGACTGCTGAATCATACATCAATGCACTGTACGAACACATACACAAATGCATGGATCTCGCCATACCCAAGAGAGCCAAGATGCTCTCCTCCAAAAAAAGGAAGCCAATCTGGTGGTCTCCTGCCATAAACAAATTCTACAACAGAAGGAGGAAACTGATGTGGAATAAGGTGAAGTCCCAAGACTGGAAAAACTCCCTTATCATCCTCAACAAAAAGTTGAGATACCGCATCAAATCCTCTAAAGCTAGCTATGAAAACAGAATTGCATCAGATAGTAAAGACAACCACAAGGCCTTCTACAGTTATGTAAAGAATCTCCATGGCAATACCTAGATTTGCTTTGAGCTACTGCACAATGGTACCTTCTATACCGAGCCAACAGATATTGCCAGTATACTGGATGACAGATTCAGTGCCAAATTTACCCCTCTCCCCCCACCCAAAGGACCAATCACAATACCAGTAGATTGCCAGACACACAGTATTACTGCTGCACAGGTTAAAACAGCACTTTCTAAGGCCAAAAATACAGCTTCTATGGGACCTGACAATATCCCTGATTGTGTTCTACATGAACTACAGAGTGAACTGGCACCTCACCTGTGTGTCCTGTTCAGTCACAGCCTCACCTCAGGCTTTGTCCCTACCAAATGGCGCACTGCTACAGTCATCCCTCTCCACAAAGGAAGAGCGACTACAGACCCTGGGAACTATCACCCCATTAACCTGACAAGTCTAATATGCAAAGCTATGGAACGTATCATCATGGACCTAATAAACAAGGATAATGGTAATCTCCAAACTCTGGATCCCACACAGTTTGGTTTTGTGAAGGGTAGATCATGCCTGCTCAACTTGGTCGACTTCTTTGAGTCAGTTACCAGAGCTGTGGATGAAGACAATGTGGTTCATACAGCCTACCTTGATCTGGCCAAGGCCTTTGATACCATCCCCCACTCAGGAATCATGGAAAAATTCACTAAGCCGGGCATCAACCCCTATATCACTAGGTGGGTTGCAAACTGGCTCACAGACAGAGCTCACAGTGTGAAAGTAGTGGACTCCAAGTCAGACAGCTGACTAGTCACGAGTGGAGTACCACAGGGTTCGGTCCTGGGTCCTCTCCTGTTTGGTATGTGCTTCTCTGAAGTCCAGGCTAACACAAAGGGACTCTGGCTGACAAAGTTCACAGACAATTGCAAGTTGGGAGCTATTATTAATCCCCCAAGTGATGTTGACATCCTACAGAATGGCCTCACTGAGACCAATGACTGGTGTCAGAACCATGCCATTAGGCTCAATGCCAAAAAATGTGTCATCATCCCCTTTGGGAAAAACCTGGTTCCCATGAATTACCACATTGATGGTAGTCCACTGAACACAGAAGGCGTTATAGGAGATCTGGAAACACAGATTGACAGCAACCTCTCTTTTGATCACCACATTGCCACTGTGGTCAGAAAGCCCTTCTATATGGCACATCTCATTACTAAGGATTTTGTAGCCAGGAAGAAAGAGGTCATTGTCTCCCTCAACTCTTCCCTCATTAGGCCAATCATCGAGTACACTGCCCATTTGGCATGTACCTCAGTAGACACCTGCAACAACTGGAGAGGCCACAAAGGTACCTCACAAAGAGGATCCTAGGCCTTAAACACTTGTCCTATATGGACAGACACAAAAAATTCCAACTATTCTCTGTCTCATATCGCCTACATAGAGCAGATCTTTGCTTGACTTACAAAGCCATGTCTGTCCCAGTTCTGTTAGGAATGCTACATCTAAAGAAATCCCAATCTCTTCACACTACACACTCCAGAGACCTCAACCTCATTACCACAATTAACAGAACATGCTGAAGGGACAGGTTCATAACCCCGAGACTGCCCATGCTATGGAACAGACTACCCATACATGTCAAGCAGAGCACCTCACTGACCCTCTTCAAGAGAAATCTTGATGAGTGGATGGGAAACAGAAAATTCACTCTGGGGATAACTCCAGTGGCTCTACTCGACAGAGGCACTGGGAACTAGGTCGGGTGGCACTATGCCAGGGTAATCCTATGACTAGGCTTGTAAAGGCCCCAGGGCCATTAGCCTAGTACACACCTATGAACCTATGGGAAATTAAACTGCCTACATACAAATCTGCTTTTAAAAACAAGTAAGACATATGTTTTAGTGGCTGCAAGTTTACTCCACTTAAAATGATGCAGAATCTATGATGGTCCATATTAGGTTTTTGAGACTTAGACAGACCTTTGATCTTTAAACAGTAAAGTACAAAGCCATGGATACATATTAAGTCTGAGGTTGTAGCATCTCAGAGAACATCAGAAAATTTAACGGTATGCCAGTCATATTGGTGGTACATATAAATAGCAGACACATGGAAAGCTCACCCAGACTATGCCACAACTTGCTGTGAGGGAAAGTTTAGTTTGCTTTTACTTTCTTTTATTTTGATTTACTTTATTGCCTTCTTCTATTTTGTATATTGTGATTTGTTTTCTTTACACTATGTTTTGCTTGTATTCTGCTTTTAATTGCGTATTAAAACTAGGAAAGAGACCACAGTTGTGTCTCTTGTGAGTCACACAGAAATTAAAATTGTCCACCTTCCCACCCTGGTGATGTTGTGTTCTTAAACTCAACTATCTTTCTAGTTGCCTGCCCCTTATGTTAATTTAACCACACATCTCCTTCCCTCTCTTCTTTCATTGGCTGTTATGGGTAAGCACAAAAGTATTATTTTGTGAAATCTCTCTCCTTCAGCTATTTAAATTTATTTGCCATCCCACTAATTCCATAGAACCAGAATGCAAAGTGCCCACTCACTTTCAATCTATCTCATTCTTTTATAATTAATGGTTCTCCACTTAGACAGCTAAAGCTTAAGTTGCCCCTTCTTTCATATCTAACTGCTTAGTGCACACGGCAATGCTTAGGATATTAACCCATTTTTTCCATCTTACCATTAAAATCTGCAACATCTATTGCAAGACCACCAATTACTGGACATCCCAAATTCTGCCTATCATTAGTCATCTTGGGATTAGTGCTTCTGTTTTCTCCTGGTGAGAGAAGGAGCACAGGGACATTATTTTCTGGACACTGCTGATCACCAAAAAGCATAATAATTGCTTCATAGGTGACAGCGTGGAATTTGTGCTTATACTCTACTCCTGGTGAAATAAGCAGGAGAGTGCATTGATTCCTGACTGCTTCTGGTTGGGCAGTGTGTGTCTGTGCTTGATGTTGCTGATTGGTCTGGTTGCTGCTCAAGGCATCTACCAGAAAAGGCTAACACAGGCCTACAGACCCTTGCATCATCTGGAACAAGACTGTGGGTCACCAAATAGGCTGTGGCCTGCTTCTCATCTTGAGATTGGTGCTATTGTTTTGCTTCTGGTGAAAGAGGAAGCAAAGGAGCATTGTATCCCAGCAGAGGTAAGCTGTTGTAAGACCAGCACTAGTAATAGCCAGGCAGTAGCCAGTTATGTGACTCCCCTTTTTTCATCATTCTTGACAAGTTAATTCTTTGTTTTCAGTAAGTACTACTTGATTTGTTTCTAACTTCGGAATATCTGCCTAAAAACTATCCTTACATTTTCAGAGTCTACTTATTAGTTTCCCATCAAGTGTTTGGCTGTGCTCTGTATAGACACAGAAAACCTGAGTGGCATTTTTCCTGTAAAAGCACAATTGAAATTTCACTAATACCTAGCTGCACATAGGACAACTAGTTTGCAGTGCTAAGCACTGTCCTCGGAGCTGCAAACCAGATATTCCTGACACTGCTTTATATTTTCACTCCAACTGTCTAATCAATAAAAAATGGTCTGTTACTACGGGTATGAACTTCCAACTATCTCCATTACCAGCTTGATGGATATAGGCATCCTGAGGCAATGTAGAAATTGCCTAATATTTGCTGACAGCCAGTTAATTCTCAAACTGATATGCTATGTGAGAGATGTATTTACATAATGTCACTGGAGGCAAAGCTCTCATATAAAAGTACTCCTAATGTCAATAAAATTGTCAGTAGTACAAACACTGCACCCATCATACACAGTTCAAAGCAGCCATATAAACCCACATATGCTGAAGCACTTAGATGTAACATTCCTAAACCCCAAAGACCTCCTAGATGAAGTACACATAACAAATACCCTCAGTAGCCCCGAATGCACTCTTTCAAAATAACACCCACATCAACACATACAGTCACATCTCACAAAGCCTCTACTTCAAAGCTCTTATGGCAAGCCACCAGACAATCCAACATTCTGGTCATTGGAGACTCCATTGTGAGACACACTGATGTCTCTCACCAGGCTGAGTAAAGGGAAAGTCACAGTCAGTTGCTTATGGGGCTAGGATCCACCACATTACACACACACACAGGTCATTGGACCACAAGTACCAGTATGATCCAGTCATAGTCCATGTGGGTGTGAATGACCTGAGATGTACCTCCTGTGATGCCCCTGCACTGGCTCAGTAATCATAGAGCCTCAAGCATCACCTCTGGCAACAGTGGGGGATGTACACACTGGGAGGATGACAACTAGACACACAGTAAAGTGCAATTTTCCTTAAGAGTACACAGAGACCATAGTCAGTCTGGGGCTGGTTTCTCCCTCTTTGTCCAGATCCCCAGTAAGACTCACCACTGGCACAGCTCTAGGGTTGAGATCACAGTTGAGTGGCCAAATCAAGACCTCCAGCACCCTCTCTGTCCAGCCAGTGCTTTGTGTCCCTGCCCAGGTAGCTCACACACACACACACACACACACACACACACACACACACACACACACACACACACACACATTGAGGTTTGATTTATACACACATCTGGAAAAGGCTGGCACAGGTTTGCTTGGTATGCCCCCTTCTGCCCAGTCTATAAAGTAGTTATCACTGCCACCAACCACTACTTATCAGCTACTTTAAGGCCCTTAGCAAAGGGTGTCCGATATTACTTTGTAATGTTACTATTAATCCAAATGGTAGTTTGACCAAGAGCCAAACTATTAGGAGTGGCCTGTATAGTGTCACCAAATAGATATGCAAGTACTCTAAGAGCATAAATATCTCTAAACAGACCAGCCACAATTGAAAGGTTTTAGTATATTTAATAATAAATAATAAAAGAACAAGACAACACTAAATATGTATTCACAGTGCCATCAGAGTTCAGAATCACTGGAAATACTTAAAACAACATTACAGGACAGTCTCAAATAAATACAGAAACCATCTAAACTAATCTTTACTATGTTCCTAACTGAATCTAAGAGAAATTACTGTACCCTAGTTGACTTACTTACAGCAAGGCACGCACAGAAGTGGTGAGTGGATGTTGTCAGGCCTAAGACAAATACAAGATATTAATTCTCTCTCTCTCTCTCTCTCTCTCTCTCTCTCTCTCTCTCTCTCTCTCCCTCTCTCTCACTCTCTCACTGCTGGGGTAGATGGCAGGATGACATCACATTTTGTCACCTGACTTTAGTTCCCAAGCTAAACCCCCATTGTCAGAAACTACTAGCATTTAGCATCTCCCAGTGAAACATATAGCCTTCAGATGTTTGCAGCTGGTAGAAGACATAAAACAATAAAACACTTGCAATACAATGCAGTAGGCTCCCTAGTTCTAGACATTATGTCTCCTATTGCATTGAAACTGAAAGAGAACATCTCTTTTATTACATGGTTATAAAACAATTTAATTTCAACAATTTTCTTGAAGTTTTGCAAGTTAACCCTCTATGTTCTAGTTCACAAGTTAAAACATATACATTTACACAGGTACAATAGTTTATATACATTTCTGTTCTTTTACAGTAGGGTACACTGTGGACACATCCTTAAGCTTAGTACTTTACACACACTTCTGTACCAGCAGCTTGATATACAGACAACATACAGTTCTAATATAGTAGTAACACAAGCAATTGTATCATGCTGATATTCACAAATGACATGTAATTATTTACAAAATTCCAGACAGCTGTACTGGCAGTATCTCCTTCTGTCACACTTCTATATAAATCATATGAGATTATCCAAGTGCAACTAACTCTGGGCAAGACTGCAATCCAAATTGTAACTTGCTACAGATCCCCTACCATGCCCAGGATTCCCACTCCTCATTTCTTGATACACTGGAAAATATTAGGGTACAACCCAACACCCTAATAATGGGCAATTTCAACTACCCCACCATTAACTGGGAAAACTACTCATGTACCAACGGTTTTGCCCAACGTTTTCTGGAATTCATAAATTCCAGTGCCTTGGATCAACTTATCCACACCCCCACCAGGGACAGCAATATCCTAGACCTGGTCATTACCAACATGGGCGACCAGTGTTCCGCACCAGAGATCAATTCCTCGTTAGTTAGATCCAACCACAAGCTAATCAGCCTAGACATCCACATCCCACACCCATCCCCCATTAGGGAAACCACTGTAAAAACCTTTACTCCAAAGCCAACTTCATGCTTCTTAAGACAGAAGTGGCAAACATCACAACACCCATGCAGACGGACAATAAAGATACGATGGCTGAATCCTACACAAATGCACTTTATAAGCACTTACACGAGTGCAAGGTTCATAGGTTCATATGTAGGTACTAGGCTATCGGCCCTAGGGCCTATACAAGCCTAGCCAAAAAGGTACCTTGGCTTTCACCACCCAAGAAATGTTTTTTCCTGTGCCCCTGTTGAGCAGAGCCACAGAGGTGATCCCTGGGGTGAATTTCTTGTTTCTCATCCAATCTTCAAGATTTTTCTTGAAGACTGCTAATGAGGAGCTTTGTTTGATATAGATTTGTAGTTTGTTCCAGAGTATGGGAAGTCTCTGGGACAGGAATCTATCCTTCCAGCATGTTCTGTTTATTGTAGTGACAAGGTTTAGGTCCCTAGAGCATGTAGCTCAGATGGATTGGGATTTCTTTAAGTGTAGCATGTATCATCATGTATCCCTATCAGAACCAAGATGCTCTCCTCCAAAAAAAGGAAGCCAATCTGGTGGTCTGCTACCATAAACAAACTCTACAACAGAAGAAACTGTTGCAAAAAAGAGTAAAATCCCATGACTGGAAGAACTCCCTGGTCAGCCTCACTAAGAAGCTGAGATCCCTCATAAAATCCTCCAAAGCTAGTTATGAAAACAAAATTGCCACTGATTCTAAAAACAACCACAAAGCATTCTATAGCTATGTCAAGAATCTCAATGGCAACACTCAGATCTGCTCTGAGTTACAGCACAATGGCACTAAATATACAGAACCAACTGATACTGCTAACATCCTGGCAGATAGGTTCAGTGCTAACTTTACCCCCACCACCTAAAGGGCCCATCTCTATACCGGAATAAAGCAAAGTTCCTGTAATCATGGCTACACAGGTAAAAAACACACTCTCAAAGCCAAGAACACAGCATCCATGGGACCTGACAACATCCCAGGCTGCATTCTACATGAACTACAGAATGAACTAACACCCCACCTAAGCACCATGTTCAATCATAGTCTCACCTCAGGCTTTGTGCCCACTGAATGGAACACAGTGATAGTTATCCCACTCCACAAAGGGGAGCCACCAAGGAACCCAGGAACTACTGCCCCATTAGCCTAACAAGCCTGGTCTGCAAGGCAATGGAATGTATCATCATGAAACTTATAAACAAAGACATTGGTAATCTCCAAACTCTGGACCAAACCCAGTTCAGGTTTGTAAAAGGCAGATCATGTCTCCTAAACCTGATTGACTTCTTTAAAGCCATCCCCAAGCCGTAGACGAGGGTAAGGTGGTTCACACAGCCTATCTAGATCTCGCCAAGGCTTTTGACACCATCCCCCACTTTGGATTTATAGATAAACTCAGTAAACTAGGTATAAATCCCTATGTCACAAGATGGGTTGCCAACTGGCTCACTGACAGAACCCACACTGTGAAAGTAGCAGACTCCAAATCCAACTTCAGACCAGTAACAAGTGGAGTACCACAGGGTTTAGTCCTGGGTCCTCTCCTGTTTGGTATCTACTTTTCTGAAGTACAGGCTAACACAGAAGGTCTTTGGCTAATGAATTTCACAGATGACTGCAAACTAGGAGCCATACTTGAAAGTCCTAATGATGTGGACATCCTGCTAAAGGGCCTCACTGAGACAGATGCCTGGTGTGAACGCCATGGCCTCAAGCTCAATGCCAAAAAGTGCATTGGCATCCCCTTTGGTAAAAACTCTGTACCCATAAGCTACAACATAGGTGGTAGTCTACTTAACACCGAAAGTGTGATAAGAGACCTTGGGACACAGGTGGACAGTAGTCTCTCCTTTGATAATCACATCGCCACAGTAGTCAGGAAATCCTTCTACATGGCACACCTCATCACAAAAGGTTTCTCATCCAGGAAAAAAAGAGGTCATCGTTCCCCTCTACTCATCACTCATTAGATCCATTATAGAGTACAACGCCCCTTTTGGTATATACCCCACAAGACATCTACAACAACTGGAAAGGCCGCAGAAATACTTCATAAAGAGGATTACCGGCCTCAAACAGATGCCCTATGCAGACCGTCTCAAAAAATTCTAGCTTTACTCTGTCGCATATCGCCTACTCAGAGGCAATCTCTACCTAACATACAAAGCTATGCCAAACCCAGAGCTGTTGGACATGCTCCACTTAAAGAAATCCCAATCCCTCTGAGCTACATGCTCTAGGGACCTAAACCCTGTCACTACAATAAACAGAACATGCTGGAGGGATAGATTCCTGTCCCAGAGACTTCCCATACTCTGGAACAAACTACCTATCTATATCAAACAAAGCTCCTCATTAGCACTCTTCAAGAAAAATCTTGAAGATTGGATGAAAAACAGGAAATTCACCCCAGGGATCACCTCTGTGGCTCTGCTCGACAGGGGCACAGGAAAATAATTTTCTTGGGTGGTGAAAGCCAAGGTACCTTTTTGGCTAGGCTTGTATAGGTCCTAGGGCCGATAGCCTAGTACCTACCTATGAACCTATGAACCTATAATATTCACAAATGATATATAATTATTTACAAAATTCCAGATAGATGGGCTGGCAGTATTCCTTTTTGTGACACCTCCGTAGACTATATGAAGAGAGACATCATGGAGCTCTCAGAATATGTTTCCCAGGCTAATATGAGCCTAGCATTGAGTAGCATTTTACCTTCTCCAAGGATGATGCCACAATATGAACAAAAGATGACTGACCTTAATAAATGGATTAGTTTCTGGTGTCATTCTGGGGTGATGCAATATTTGTCAGCATGGAAGGAGATGGTTAACAGACCACACTGCTTTGCCAGAGATGGGCTGCACCTCTCTCCTCTAGGCTTTTGAATATTAGCTAAAACATTGTCTTCCCCCGTAGTGCCTTTTTTTAGGCAATGTCAAACTGAAGGTACTTCTGACATAGCAAATCAAAACCAAGAAATTCTAAAGGTATTACTGCTTAATGCTAAGGGTCTAAACAAAAAACGCCGCTCCCTAGAAGCTCTCTTCACCCTACAGAATCATGATGTCTGTACGGTCACTGAGACAAGGTTTAAAGCCACGGAGAGCACATCAACAGTGCAAGGATATAATGCCTTCCACACATTTAGACCAGCTACTACACAGACAGGGACTAAAGATGGAGGTGTCTCGATTTACATCAGAAATAAATATATCACACAGCTGGTCAAGTAGGACAATGCACTTGAGCTACTACATGTTCAGATCACCACAGACAAAATCCAATACCACTTCTTTGCAAGCTATAGGTCTCCCTTTATGACCAAAGAAACCCATACCATCTGTTTAAACTTACTGGAAATATTCACCACCCAAACGAATACCATATTCAGGGATGACTTTAATTACCCCACTATTAACTGTGAATCTTATATGACACCAAACGTGCAGGCACAGAGATTCCTGGATTTTTTAAACACAAACTCCCTGGATCAGATCGTCAGCACATCAACCAGGAGTACAACCATACAGGATCTGGTCCTCACTAATGTCTTTTCTGGTAAGGTCAGACCACAAAATTGTCTCCTTTGAAGTAAAAATAAAACCTGGATCCCCAGCTAACCCTGGAATATTCAGCAACTACTCTAAGGCTAACTTCCTGCTATTAAGTGATAACCTGGCAAAATGTCAAGCCCCCATAAACCCTGAAAACTCTGCTGCACATGCAGAACTGTTCACAGAAACCCTGTACAAACATGTTAATAGCTGTATAGAGGCAGATGGATCCCCAATGAAGAAGTACAGAACTAACTAAAAAAACAAGCCACACAGGTGGAATCACAAAATTAATAGGCTGTATAACAGAAGGAAGAACATCATGGCAAAAATTAAGAGATGCAGCACACAGCAGGATAAAAGCACTCTCATCAAACTAAACAAACAACTCAGAGGACAAATAGTGTACCAAAGCCAAATTTTAGGTAAAAACCACAAAGCATTCTTAGCTATGTCCTTAACCTCAAAGACAATACACAATTGTGTGCAGAGGTCATTGTAAAGATATAGCAAACCTACTGGCAGACAAATTCAGCTGCAACTTTACCCATCTCTGCCCCGCACCCTTCCCTCAGGAAATACCATCAAATATAGCCCCCCCCCCCCCGCTACCACTAGGGAAAGCATCCTTAATGCTTTCTCTAAGGCCAAGAACAGTGCATTAATGGGCCCAGACAATATCCCAGCATGCCTTCTAAATAGCATGAAACATGACCTATCAGGGCCTCTGGAATTACTATTGTAAAATTTGAAAGGTCAAAAGCAAGTGCATTGAAGGTTAAGAGTATGTGATTGCACGTGAGTAAGTAAGCACTGTGATCAAAAAGTTATGTGGTCAAGGAAACAAGTCTTTATATGGACTTATGTCCGATTTTCTCTTTCTACCTAGCAATAAGTTAGAACAACAAAACAGTCCTGGATAGAACGCCTCTGAAGAATAATAAGTAAATCCAAAATCCAACGAAAGAGGCAACAGCACAGCTTGTAGCAAAAACGTTTAATAATCCAAGTCAATCAGATAAAAGTAGTGAGCGCGTTCACATTTCAAAGAACGTTTCATCAGACTTTATCAATTCAGTATTCACCTAACTATGTTAAATACCATTACTCATTTCATCTGCTACAATCAATTACAGAAATTGCTCATGGCATCACCAAACAATTAAATAAACATTTAAAGCTCAGTCCCACTCACACATATCAGTTAAAAAACACAATGCATATAGTACAATATTAAAAACAACCTACCTAAAATTTTCCTAAAATATATATGTGTATATACTTACATATATCAATAATACATTCATAAATAAATATATTAACTAACACTTTAAAACTTCATATAACTTAAAAAACTCTGCTGCATATGCAGAACTGTTCACAGAAACCCTGTACAAACATGTTAATAGCTGATGGATCCCCAATGAAGAAGTACAGAACTAACTAAAAAAACAAGCCACACAGGTGGAATCACAAAATTAATAGGCTGTATAACAGAAGGAAGAACATCATGGCAAAAATTAAGAGATGCAGCACACAGCAGGATAAAAGCACTCTCATCAAACTAAACAAACAACTCAGAGGACAAATAGTGTACCAAAGCCAAATTTTAGGTAAAAACCACAAAGCATTCTTAGCTATGTCCTTAACCTCAAAGACAATACACAATTGTGTGCAGAGGTCATTGTAAAGATATAGCAAACCTACTGGCAGACAAATTCAGCTGCAACTTTACCCATCTCTGCCCCGCACCCTTCCCTCAGGAAATACCATCAAATATAGCCCCCCCCCCCCCGCTACCACTAGGGAAAGCATCCTTAATGCTTTCTCTAAGGCCAAGAACAGTGCATTAATGGGCCCAGACAATATCCCAGCATGCCTTCTAAACAGTATGAAACATGACCTATCAGGGCCTCTGGAATTACTATTGTAAAATCTGAAAGGTCAAAAGCAAGTGCATTGAAGGTTAAGAGTACGTGATTGCATGTGAGTAAGTAAGCACTGTGATCAAAAAGTTATGTGGTCAAGGAAACAAGTCTTTATATGGACTTATGTCCGATTTTCTCTTTCTACCTAGCAATAAGTTAGAACAACAAAACAGTCCTGGATGGAATGCCTCTGAAGAATAATAAGTAAATCCAAAATCCAACGAAAGAGGCAACAGCACAGCTTGTAGCAAAAACGTTTAATAATCCAAGTCAATCAGATAAAAGTAGTGAGCGCGTTCACATTTCAAGGAACGTTTCATCAGACTTTAACAATTCAGTATTCATCTAACTATGTTAAATACCATTGCTCATTTCATCTGCTCCAATCAATTACAGAAATTGCTCATGACATCACCAAACAATTAAATAAACATTTAAAGCTCAGTCCCACTCACACATATCAGTTAAAAAACACAATGCATATAGTACAATATTAAAAACAACCTACCTAAAATTTTCCTAAAATATATATGTGTATATACTTACATATATCAATAATACATTCATAAATAAATATATTAACTAACACTTTAAAACTTCATATAACTTAAACCATTCCACTCCAGTTTTTAAGGCATAATCATACCTTTAATGTGTATATGGACGGGCTGCTAAAAATGGTTGTATTGTTATTTTATCATTCAACCCATGTGTCCTATGTGACTGAAGCTGCATTATCCATCTGTTTTCCTGTTCTTCTGTGTAGTTCTTGATATTACCTTGTCTACCTGTTTTATTTACTAATTCTATAGCCATAAACTCGAATTTATGCATCGTGCCATTATTCATAACGTGTCGTGCTAGTGCATTACCTTCGTCTTCCTTATTTATGGCATATATATGCCCTCTGACCATTTTCTAAGTGTTCTATTTGTTTTGCCCACATAAAATGATTTGCATACCTGACACTGTGCTAGGTAAACCAAATCCCATGTTCTACAATCAGCATAGTGCCTAAATGTATACTCACGTCCAGTATCTGGATGTACAAACTTATTACCAGTCAAATATACATACACTAGTTACAGTGTCGACAAGAGAACGTTCCTTGTCTTTGAGACCGTTGTTCCTTTTTCTTGTCCTATTCATAACATAATAACCTTTTAAGTGATTTAGTATTCTTGTATGTAAAACTGGGCTTATTTCCTACCAACTCAGATACCCTCTCATCCGTTGTTAACAACTTCCAATTGTCATTAATGATTTTAGGTAGGTTGACTTGGATTATTAAACGTTTTTGCTACAAGCTGTGGTGTTGCCTCTTTCATTGGATTTTGGACCTAGCAATAAGTATTTAGGTGTTTCTTAATGCTTACGGGGAATGACCTGATTGGTATATGCAAATCCTTTATTGTCCATTGGTGTACTTAGTCGACTTAGTATCAGTATTATCTAAGCGTATATAAGCTCACAGTTTCTTTTGTTCGGGGAGAATCCCTGTGTTGACTTTGAGTCTCCCACATGTGTTAATAAAAGTGTCTACGAAAGAGAGAACTTGTGCTGCATATTCTTTAACTCTCAATTAAATATTTGAGTAGAAATTGTATTATCAATCGATATTTCTTAACAATTGGCACCCCGACTCGGATCAGAAATCCGGGGATGGCTTCGGGCAGACCTCCCAACCGTTCCGAATTACTCGGTTTTTACCGAGTTTTGGGGTGCAAATGAAGGGGTGCCACGATTCCCGAGTGGCACCCCTTCATTTCCGATTTTTCTTTACATTTTTAAAATTTTCGCGCTGTCGGAGCTGACGTCATCACGTGCGCAATGACGTCAGCTCCGCCAGGCTACCAGCCAGTCGGAATTGAGCTCAAGGAGCTCACATCATCATTTCCGGCTGGCTGAAACGGCAGGAATTTGAGCTGCAATTAATGGCAGCGGCCGGGCAGCAAGTCAGCAACACTAGGAGGAAAGCTGAGCAGTTCGCCTGAAACAGCTGGAATTATAGCGGCGGCCGGGCAGCAACACTAGGAGGAAGGATTAATTGCGCGAATGAACAGAAGAAGGGCTTGTAGTTTGTCCGTCAAGCCGAACAAACTACTCAGGCAGGTAAGGACAGAAGAGTGTGTGTGTGTGTGTGTGTGTGTGTGTGTGTGTGTGTGTGTGTGTGTGTGTGTGTGTGTGTGTGTGTAAAACTCCTCAGATGCGTAACCTTGGAGAAAAAGAATAGGTTTTGTGTGTAGCACTGTTCAGAGGTTTTTTTGGTCCCAGAAAAACGTACCAGAAGAATTGCAGGCAAAGTCCTGTGTCTTGCCTCCACTGAGCCTTGTGGTATAAGGAGTTGTATCCTGTATGTAAACTTGGAAATTGAGAGCATGTGCAAAAAACTTGATACATTATGATTCTAATGTAGTTCCTACTTTTGAATTAAGGCTCATTTTCAAGCGGGATGAGGATGCTTCCCCCAGTCTCAGGGAATTCTTATTCATTCAGACATGTTTCACTCACACCTACTTTCAGGCATGCACTCTGATTAAGTCCAGGTTTTCTACTTGTTAAAAAAAAAAGTTGTATTCTTCTCTGGCTTTAACGGCTATTGAAGAGTGCTGAGATATTTTTACACCTCAGAAGTGTTGAACGGCAGCTTTAATAAGTAGTTAAAATAACACTCAGTATTTTTAGGTGTAAGCTGTACTTTATAGTGATGGAATGATCCGTGCTTAAGTGCTGTTTTACTTTCAAGTTAAATTTAATTTTAATGTGGCGGCATTCCAACTTAAGCCTTTATCCTTGACAGCTGTCATTTGTAAATCTTGTTTTGTTAATGCACAATGCTGGATTTGGGGCACATCATGGAAGTGATTGCAGATTGAAAAAATATGTAGAACTTACTGTCGTGGTGTTAAAGTCTGCGATAGTCTTTATCACGTTGTAGTTGTGGTAGCGCTGCTATTGTAGTTTATGCCAAAATAGTAATACTATTAAAATCTCACCCAACAGCAAAACTAATTGTATAAAAACGTGGAAGTGCATTTGTAAGACAGCACTTAATCATCTGCTGGTGCCATCTGTGTTTGAAATGTTGTGTCTCACTGTTCATATGGCCGTGCTGTGATTTATTTGGAATGATGCAGTTTCAGATCCTACCATGCTGCTATGCTACAAGATGTACTTGTTTGTGTTTTAATTGGTGGTGCACGTGGACTTCTAATTAAATGAAAAAAAAACAGCTTAATAAGCTATATTGTGGAGATAAAGTTATTTTTACTCAAAGTCCCTGTGTGTGAAGTGGTGGATGTGTGGATAGGGCCATATGAGGAGAAAGCCCTGGTTATACAGGGTGGATGTCTGTGATGATGTTGCCCCACTCCCAACACTATGATCACTGTTTGATATTCTGTGATTATATGTAAGCTTGGTGCAGTATTAGCCCATCTGTGCATATTGCATCTTTGTGTGCCTAGGGTCTGGGTGGCCTATATTTACAGAAATGTTTGTAATAAGGACACATCACATATAGTTTGTGTTAATAGCAAGGGAATGCATTGGTATTTACAGAAATGTTTGTAATAAGGACACATTTACATATAGTTTGTGTTAATAGCAAGGGAATGCATTGCTGTTTACAGAAATGTCTGTAATAAGGACACATTACATATAGTTTGTGTTAATAGCAAGGGGATGCATTTATATCAACCCTTTGCACTAAATGAGCAGTCCATTTATTTGGTACCATGTAGTTCAGGGGATGGTGTCATAATAGCCAAAATGTTTTTGAGTTGTGATAAATGCCGACTTGAAATGTGATGAAGTTCACCTCTTGAGTGAGTGAAGCTGAGTAACTGGGATACTTGTGCAACTTGTTAGTGACCTGTACAACTAATAGTTATAGTGTTCCAACTACACCTGAGCTAATGCACGCTTGGTTGACATGAGTGGCATTGATCATTGTGATATTTAGGTGGAAAGAACACTAAATTCCAGAACCCCCCCATTCATTTTGTCCATGTGCCCTGTTTGGGCCTTCTACCAGCTGCACTTTTCAATATTTTGTTTAGAAAACCATATTGCACTAACTTTTTTTCAATCCAGCCATGTTTCAGTTTTTGTACATGAGGACTATGTGACATTGTGCTACAGTATTTTCAATACTGAGTACTGATGCAGTGATTTTTAAAACTGTGTGCTAACTTTGTTTTCTGTTAAAATTCATTCTGTTAAGCCTGTTTTACTTTGCTTGCTTGCTGAAACCTGAAACACAGTAGTTTGGCAGTAATGCTATGGGCAGTCAATTCACTTAAACTGAAACAGGCCCGGTTGCGTGCTGAGAATTGAAGGCATGTGTGAGTGAGAGAAACTGGCAGAGAGTCTCTACAGCTGTTTTACTTTGCCTGCAAATGCATTCTCTGTTCAGCTAATGGCAGTCCTTCTCTAAAGCTGAAATGGCAGTCAGTCTAATTTCATTGTGAGACCGTATTGCTTTGTTTAGCAGATGTCTATTACTGTTTCTGCATTGTGCTATAAAATGTAAATATAAACTCCAAATAATCATTGTAGAAGCAAAGCAGTATGCACATTAGGGTTTATGGTAATTGGGGTGAAATAGCCTGGTAATGGGACATTGGAATGGCTGCAGGGGGGACTCTGGTGCCATATTATGGTTGTCTGTTCTTCAGTTTGCATTTGAAAGCTGGTATCCCACAATTCCATCGGAGTGGGCGGGGTTCTGTAATTATGTATGCAAATTTATGCTAATTAGTGTACAGATTTGTACCTATTTTTCATGGGCCTTGTCCAGATTTGTGATGTTTCCAGGCTGAGAGGTATGCAGATGGCTGACGTCTCATTAATGGGCCCGCAGATGGTTTTCTGTCTTTCGGGATCTCAGCCATTTGCAAGTGCTTATTTACATTATAAGTTTTCTTTTTCTCTCTTTCATGGAACTTTCAAAAGGTAAATGGCATGACCTGTTACTGAATGAGTGAGGGTTAAATGATAATCTGGCAACGTACGTGTGAGTGTGGGTTACCGACTGTAGTTCGGTGTTGTTTGTATTTGAATCATTGGGTTACTCTCACCAAGAATAATGGGAAATTATGCTTCCCAGCCAATGGCAGTTTTGACAGAGATGTGCTGGCTAATTTACAAAAGAAACTAAGAAAAAGGGAGAAGGGTACCACCAGGATGTTGGGCGGCGTTTAATGATTGACAAGCAGAATCAAAAGATAGGGAAAGGACTCCATAGTAAGAAGCTGAAAATTTAATCAAGAAAAATTAAAAGGCCAGTTAAAGGCATTGAATCATACAGCATATAAGATGGGAATAGTAGAAGGAAAACCCTTAGAGACACCACCATACAAAGGATTGTACCCCATAGTGGGCTTAAGTCAGTTAAATATAGCCTCAACTGAATCTTCTGAGGAAGAATATGTTTTTACTCTGCCTCAACCAACTGCACCACGTGCTTATGAAATAGAGGGCCAGGTGCAGGCACATGAGCCACTGGCTCAACAGCAGGTGCAACAACCTGCCATCCCCCAGCCTGTCCAGTAAACCACCAATGATACTGTTCGACAACCACAGTCGCTGCAAGGTGCGGGTCAGCTAACACCTACAGTAAGTGATTCCCAAGTTACGTCTACCTCAGATGGTGCAGCTAGTCAAAGCACAGAGCAGCATGACCCCAGACCTCATCTCAGAGATGAATCCACACCTTATACTGGCCCAGAGATGCATACTAGATCTAGGGATCCAAATTTGATGTTTTTTTAATTTCTTAAGAGCGACAAGAAGCACGGCTCAAAAGCCATGCGTAAACTGCTAGAGCATTTCCCAATTCTCATTGACACTGGAAAAGGGTATTTAAGACCAGATAAGTTCAATCCTGATTCTGATCAGGATACTTCTTCCTCCTCTTCATCCAAAGAGGATGATGAAAAGGGTATTTCCCCTTACGAGAAGTCCCAAGCCCTGCACATGGTAGAGGCAAAACTGCACCTTCTACCATAACTGTCACTAGACCGTGGTCAGCAGTAGATTTTTAAGCGATTGTAAAGTCACTCCCACCCATACGGTCTAATCTGGCAAAATTCCAACAGATTTTGGCAGGTCATGTCAGTCTTCAGAACCTCACTATTGAGGAAGTAAAGGCTGTATTGCAATATGCTGTTCTGGCTGATCTTTTAAAACGAAAATGGGGACAATCCAAATGTCCCAAATCCCATTCCACAGCATGGAACAGCAGGGAAATGATGGCTTTAAGTTGGTCAGGAGCCGTATATTGGATGCCATCACAGTTATCTGTCTCCCTCTTCCCAACTGGTCGAAAATTAAGGCCATCCAACAGCTGGAAGAAGAACCAGTGGACTCCTATTTGTCACACCTTACTGATGCCTTCAAAGCCTACGGAGGGTTTCCCGAGCCGATGGAAGGTCCCGCAGCCAGTGAGCTGTCCGCTACCTTTGTAGACGGTCTTCTACGCCTTGTTCAAGATCAATTGAAGAAAGTGTGTTTGAACTGGCCCAGCCTAGGCTTGCATGAGCTAGTAACCCAGGTGCAGTATCTGTCTGACCTTATGGTAAAGGAAATACAGAACCAACTTCTTCAGGCCCCATTACATATGTTCTCTCCCTTTGGGCAATGGCGCTGAGTAGGGAGAAATCGCTGAGGAAGATGAGGCCTTAATGGACAAGGATTTTGAGAGCAAGGTCCCTCTCAGTGACCCCCTGCAAATAATGGCTTCTGACAACACATTCGAAGGCAAATGGGGGATGGTGGTGGAAATAGTAATCTCTGTTTCAACTGTGGACAGGCTAGTCATTGGAGAGACAATTGTCCTTACCTAGCACAACACAACCACCACTCTCTCAGGAATTTTCACCAAGCAACCCCTTTAGGCCAGGGGAACAGTCTCAGTCAGGTCAGAATCAACCTTGGGACTCCTCTTGGACCCCTTCCATCTGGCGTGATGCCCAACAATCACTATAGGGCTCCCCTGAACAGACACAACAACTTTTCCCATTTGTTCCAATTTACCAGCAAGGTCCACCCATAACATTAACCATGAAAAATAATCCTTTTCCTTTCTTAGTAGATACAGGGGCCACCAAATCTATACTTACATTGAGAGCTGCTAAAAGCCTTCCCTTCACTGGCAGTATCATTAAAGGCGTGAGGGTTTCTGGAGTCCCCGTAAGTTACCCCGAAACAGTCCAGGTACCAATGAGTCTGGGTCCTTTAACAGAACAACATGCCTTTTTAGTCAGCATGTCAGCACCATTGAACCTACTTGGCCGTGATCTGCAGTCCAGGTACCAATGAGTCTGGATCCTTTAACAGAACAACATGCCTTTTTAGTCAGCATGTCAGCACCATTGAACCTACTTGGCCATGATCTGCAGTCCAGGTACCAATGAGTCTGGGTCCTTTAACAGAACAACATGCCTTTTTAGTCAGCATGTCAGCACTATTGAACCTACTTGGCTATGGGATTCAGGCTTCTGAGTTTTCCAGCTTATTCAATTCAGGCTTGTGATCATTCAGGCTTCTGAAGTGAAACCATAGGGGGTTACCAACCAATGGCATATTTTAGTACCCAATTGGATGTAGTAGCTTCTGGATTACCCGCATGTCTGAGAGCAGTTGCAGCTGCAGCTGTCTTAGTAGACCTTGCAGCCTCCATTACCTTAGGACACAGCACCTTTTTAGCTGTCCCTCATGCAATCCACTCTCTACTCTTAAAGACGAAAACGCAATATTTATCTCCTTCCAGACTGACAAAGTACGAATTGATTTTACTTGCTAACCCTGCCCTCCAACTTGTCAGATGCCCGGCACTTAGTCCAGTGTCATTAATCCCCACCTTGGGTGAGGGTGAGCCCCATGACTGTCTTACTGTTGTTAACTCTTCCCTTCCTCCTAGTTTAGATCTCCAGGACATCCTTTTACAAAATCCAGATCTGGTACTTTTCATTGATGGATCTTGTCTGCACAATCAAAACGGACAGCTGTCAGCTGCTTGGGCCGTCTGCTCATCAAACTCTGTGTTGTCAACTGGAACCTTACCACCTGGTTTATCAGCTCAAGTAGCCGAATTAGTAGCTCTCTATACTGCCTGCAAATTGGCCAAGAATAAAATGGTCAACATATATACTGATTCCTGCTATGCACACAGGGTAGTACATGACTTTGGCTCCTTATGGAAAGAAAGAATATTCCTTACCTCCAGTGGTACTATTATTAAAAATGCATTTTATGTCGACATGTTGTTACAACGTCTTTTGTTACCAAAACAAGTTGCTGTTATTAAAATTGCAGCCCACCAGTCTGATGACTCCTTTGAAAGTAAGGGAAATGCTATGGCAGACTGGGCTGCAAAACAAGCTGCTTTTTCATCTCTCTTCAGGGACAACCAACCCAGCTGTGTGTCTTTCAACAGGCATTGCAGACACCTACTTTTTCAAACCAGTATTTATTGAATTTACAGAAAAATGCATCAGATTCCAAGGTGACTCAGTGGATACATGCAAATTGTAAACATGGTGAAGACTCCATCTGGAGACATACAGATAAGTGCTCTGTGGCACCAAAAGCCTTTTTTATGCCAATTGATCCACGCTTATCATCTTCCTGTTCATCTTGGCCAGAACTTACTAATTAAGCTGATCCAATGTGATTTATATGTACCTGGTCTTTTGGAATCTGTATGCCATTTTGTGTCAATTGTTCAATCTGCTTACAGGTTAATATTTCAAAAGGCACTCAGGTCCCACCCCAGCCTCTACCTAAACCATCTGGTCCTTTTTGTGCACTGCAATGGGATTTTATTGAACTACCTCCTTCTACACATTTCAAATATGTTCTAACTGTAATTGATGTTTTCTCTGGCTGGGTTGAGGCCTATCCATGTGCCAAAAATGATGCAATTTCTGTTCAGCTAATGGCAGTCCTTCTGTTGGGGTACTGTGCCATATTTATTCTGACAGAGGCACGCACTTTACCTCACAGTTAACACAAGCGATTTGTAAAATGCAAGGTATTGTATTGAAGTTTCATTGCCCTTATAGGCCTCAAGCTTCTGGCATTATTGAAAGGACAAATCAGACTATCAAGGTACGCTTATCTAAACTTAATGCAGAAACAGGCCTCACCTGGGTACAAGCACTATCTTTAGTATTATTCTCCATGTGAGGCCAAACTCATCAGTCCAAGGGTCTTTCTCCCCATTAAATTATTATGGGTCGCCCTATTCTTATGACCCTCATCCCACTGCCACATTTTTCTGATTATCAGTTACATGGCACTAATTTATTGTCCTACTGCAAATCTGTTGTTTCTGTTTTACAGCATCACCACTGTCAGGTCATACAAGCTCAGACTCTACCTGTACCTGACCTGGCAAATCACCTTCAACCAGGTGACTGGCTGTATGTTAAATCTTTCAGTCAGAAAACAGCTTTGTAGCCCCATTGGAAGAGGCCCTACCTGGTTTTGCTCACCACCTCCTGTGCTGTTTGACTGCAAGGATCACCTACCTGGATACACGTTTCACAAGTCAAGAAAATCATGCCTTCAGAAGGACAATAACTGCTTTCCTTCTCTTCACCTCAGGACAATCTGGAACCTGTCACACACCGCACCCAAAGCTACACTAAACCACTCTCTTAAAGCAGTGAACTTTAGTCATGACCACAGCCTCCCACACTACTATTCCTCTCCTGACAGGCTCAACTGACTCTTCCCTCAAGGCACTTCATCCTTTTGGTACAGCTGTACAACTGCAATCTTAACCTTCCTTGTGGGCCACAGCATTCTCTCAGAAACATTGTACGTGTGTTTGCAGCACATTTCTTGTACTCCTAATTTTGCTGTTATGGCCATTCCTTTTTTCAGCTACCTTCACCAGTCTTGTAACCACAAAACACCTTCATGTTCACCAATGGGCAACTAGTTGGCACCCGAACATTAACATGTATCATGCCTTCAAGTTACTGTATGCGTCCTCTTTCAATATCAGCAATTGTTAGATTTGCACCACGATTTCTACTGCTCATTATGGCATTCTATTCACCAGCTTTCCCCTCAATACTTCTATGTACCAGCCTATTTTAACCAATCTCACTGGGGGATTGTTATCACATCCTAATAAGACTGTGTCACTTTCACTGGCCTTTCACCAGCATGGCATTTTGTGTCTCAAGCAGAATGGATCCAAAAAGGTGCAGTGGTGCAGTTGTGACATTTCTATCATAAGAGTTTGCCATGCTGTCCTTCTGTCTTCCATTGCAAATCAATCAAGGGTCAAAGAAGCCTCTTTTTCTGACTGGAGACTGTACCCACAGGCTACGGCCGGAAAGAAGCGACATCAAAGAGACTAAATGGCATGCACAAACTACTTCATCGGCAGGAATGGATTTTAAAGATGATATGCAGGGACATAATCTCTCTAAATATGCTTAACTGCAAGATGACCTTGGCTTCAATGTATTTTTCCACACTGTTATTAACAATAAAGCCACTGAAAATGTCTCAAAGGTAATACTGAATGATGGCTGCTACTTTATCTGTGGAGAAAAAAGCATACAAATGGCTACCTGAAAACTGGTCTGGTAGCTGTTTCCTGGGTTATTTAGTCCCAGCCATACAACATGTATATACATTACTTCAGGGAAAAATCCAAAACATTCAAGAAGTGAAGGCTCCCAGTAACCCTGTGGGTAAGTGGATGCATCCTGGATCTACCACCACGATCTTGCCCATGCCAGCACTAAAGGGTTAGCACACATGGACCTCAGGGATGATGTCATTTCCTGGGCCAGTATGATACCCTCTTACAGGGCAGTAAAATCAATTTGGGAGCTAAGAAAACTGTCAAAACCCCTTGAAACCATGAGCAATGCAACTTTTTCAGCACTAGAACTTATAACTGATGAGCTGACAAGCATGAGAGCTGTGGTCCTGCAAAACCGTATGGCTCTTGATTTTGCAACTAAAGGGGGTACAAGTGCTTTAATCCATGAGGAGTGCTGTACTTTTTTTCCTGACAATCAAAACGAGATAACTAGCCATTTGGAGTTGATCCAGAAGGTGTTGGAACTGTCAGAGGCTAAGGAAGCTGATGGCTCCATGTGGACATGGTTGGGTGGCATACTGACTGCTGGCATATTGAGGTACTGCTTCTCTTAATAATAATTCTTCTTCTTCTGTTTTTTGATATTCTGGTGTTGATTTGTAAATGATTGCATGGCAAGACAGCAAAGCTCAATCAACAAGTCACATTTAAAGATTTAAAGTTTAAGCAATGAAGTATAAATGTAATATAATGGTGAGTTTTTTTTCTGAACTCTTTTCAAGTTACTCCTAGGTAGATTGATGATGAAAACACGGTGAGTTAATATAAACGTTAGCGTTAAAAAGTATTTTTGCTAAAGCTGTTTGGACATCTGTTGTTTGTTTTTTCCTTTGTTTTCAGATTTTCACATAATGCTGAGTTCATGGTAATTGTTTTGATAGACTATATGGTTGATGCTAACTCAAATCAAAATTAGTTATGCAAAATCTGAAAAGGTCAAAAGTAGATTACAAAGAAGAAGGTTAAAATGCGTGAACTGCTGCGGTGCAAGTAAGCACTGTGATCAAAAAGTTGTGTGGTCAATGAAACAAGTCCTTATATGGACTTATGTCCGATTTTCTCTTTCTACCAAGCAATAAGCATTCAGGTGTGTCTTAATGCTTACGGGGAACTATCTGATTGGTATATGCAAATCCTTTATTGTCCATTGGTGTACTTAGTTGACTTAGTATCAGTATTATCTAAGCGTATATAAGCTCACAGTTTCTTTTGTTCGGGGTGACTCCCTATGTTGACTTTGAGTCCCTCACATGTTAATAAATGTGTCTGCAAAAGAGAGAGCTTGTTCTGCATGTTCTTTAACTCTCGATTAACTATTTGAGAAGAAATTGTATTATAAATGGATATTTCTTAACACTATTTAACTGTAGCCTCCAAACAGGCTTTGTGCCTCACAAATGGTGAACAGCAACAGTGATCCCTCTGCACAAAGGTGGCCCATCTATAGACCCATAAGCCATGGAAAGAATTATCATGGAAATGATCAATAATTATATAGTATACCTCCAGACACTGGCCTCAATCCAGTTTGGTTTCATCAAGGGCAGGTCATGCCTACTCAACCTGGTGGACTTCTTTGAGAAGGTCACCAAAGCAATGGATGAGAGAAAAATAGTTCACACTGCCAACCTTGACTTAGTCAAGGCATTTGATACTAAACCCCAATCAGGCATTGTTGACAAACTCAGGAAGTTAGGCACAAACCCATATGTCAGCTGCTGTAGAGCCAACTAGCTCACAGACAGGACCCAGGAATTTAGAAGTGGGGAGTTCACCTCTGCAAACAGGTCAGTCACAAGTGGAGTCCCTCAGAGATCAGTCCCTGGACTTCTCCATTTTGGCATTTACTTATCTGAAGTCACGGCCAATGTCAGTGGTCTCTTTCTGACTAAATTTGCAGATGATTGCAAATTAGGAGCTGTCATTGAATCCCACACTGTCACAAATGTTCAACAGGAAGACCTGGCACAGACAAAACTGGTGTCAGAGCCATGGGCTAAAATGCGTTTATATCACGTTATCAAAAGATGAAAATAGTGAACGCTATTTCATCGGCCCCAAAACATCTAAACATGAAAATATCAAACATTCAGAACAGCGAATTTTTTCCCATGGAAAAATTCGCTGCTCCGAAACACATACACACAACACAAGCACATCAGACAAACAGCAACCATACACATACACTTAAATTCCTACATCTAACGCTATACTAAACTAAATATACACTACTATCTACCCACTTACCTTAACCCAAACCCTAACCCTAAGGTCCATCACTGTCGCACACTTACATAACCCGTGCCCTAACCCTAACTCACTTAAATGGCCCCTAACCCTAAAGTCTGTCACTATCGCACACACCCCTAACCCGCGACCTAACCCTAACTCACTTAACCCACCCCTAACCCTAATGTACAAACAATCACACAGTTACCTGAACCCAACCCGTAACTTTCCACCACAGTGCTAAGAATAGCGAAGCCACAGAAACGGCCAACCAAATTCTTTCCCGAGGAAAGAATTCACTGTTCTGCAGCTTCGTTATTCTTAGCATTTGCTGAATAGTGTTCGATATCAGAACATTCAAAGTTTTAATACTTCGATGTTCTGATATAGACCCATTAAAACTAAATGCCAGGAAATGCATAATAGTATCCTTCGGGAAGTCATCCACCCCTGGTAACTATCATATTGACAACACAGCCCTTAGAGTTGACCCAGTAATCAGAGATTTATGGACACACATAGACAGTAATCTAGCCTTTGGCCACCATGTGTCTACAGTAGTGAGGAAATCATTTTGTGTTGAGTGATTTATAAACAAAGGTATGGCATCTAGTTCCAAGGAAGTCATTGTTCCACTCTGTTCAGCATTTATCAGACCTATCATTGAGTACAATGCCCTTTTTGGTATGTACCTAACCAGGCATATCCAAAAGTTGGAATGTCCACAGAGGTTCCTCACTAAAATAATACAGGGCATAAGTAAAATGTCCTGTGCAGACTGCCTTAAGGACCCATCCCTGTATTCTGTCTCCTACAGGCTGGTGAGGGAAGATCTATGCCTGGCATACATTGCATTGTCAGACCCCACTCTGGTGGATCTCCTGTAAACCCACAAAATAAACAGCACCAGAATTATCCATTCTAAAGACTTAAACCTTGACTATGATATAAATAGGACCTGCTGGAGAGACAGGTATGTATCCCAGAGATTACCCCATCTCTGGAATAGGTTCCCCATCCATGTGAAGGAGAGTTCATCCCTATCCCAATTTAAGTGTAAGTTGGACAATTTGATGGGGAACAGGAAATTAATCCCTGGCTTGGTACTTATGTCTCTAATGGACATAATGGCCATAAGCAATCTGTAAATGATTCATCTCCCAAGCTCCTGCTTATACTTATCAAGGTACCAGAACTTGTCAGAGACGTGGGATGCATAGCTATGCTTAAAAATGCCCTTGTGGTCTTTAGCTTAGTAAGCACCTATGAACTTATGAACCTATGAACAACCCCCCCCCACATCAGAAGAAATAACACCCTGCAAAAATTAGTCAATGCATTTATGAAGATCATTATAATTCACTAAGTAATTACAACATTCAGTGCAAAATGTTAATACCTGACCACACACAGCTACAAATTTTGCAGTTATAACAAACAGCCACAAACAGAAAAACTGAAAAGCAAACTACCCAAAAAAGAAACAACTGAAAGGTTTCAGATTTGTTCCATCTACACATTGGGACATGGTGGATAATATGATGGAACTTAAATTCTACACCAGGAAGTTGAATCTAGGTGTAGCCATTTTGTAAATCTTTTTGAATATGGGCTGTGGACTGACGTGCTGTGTTAAGGATAATGTCATTGACATAAAGAGTGATCTCTGAGTGATGTATGCTGTTTGTGATGTCATTTAAAAAAAGAAAGAACAGCTACAGGTCCAACAATTGACCCCTGTGATACTCCTGAAATGAAGAGACCTTGCTCAGTTTGATTGTACTTTGTTTTGATCACAAAGGTCTTACATTACAAATACTTGCTAAAATAGAATATATTAAGGTTAGAGTCAAGGGCTTTCTGTTTCCCAAGTAATATAGCATGGTCCAAACTTTCAAAATCATGTGCGAGGGTAATGCAATAAAACCAGATCCCATGAGCCAGCCTTTCTCCGTGGAGAGTAGTATTTTTTCACTCACAATTTCGATTGCAGTGAGTGCGTGAAGATCAGTTCTAAAATCATCCTGGCTGTCAATGATGACTCTAATAGGTGAGTGCAAATTATCTTTACAAAGGCAACATAGTGGCCTGAACTCCTGAGCCACAGAAGGAGGACTCTTTTGGGATGGAGATCATCAGGGAATGTGTAAAGTGAGGGATATTATGCTAGTGATCAAGGAACTGCTGAAAATATGTCCAAGAGTTTTGGTTAAATAAAATGTCACCACAACATTCTAAGTGGTCACATGTTTATCCAAGCCACTGTGACATTTAACACCCCCCCCCCAAATACCTCCAGTTACAGTAACTGTAAGATCCTTCCCATGGGGCTAATGGATGAGTAGCAAAAAGAAGGAAAGATGAATGCTCTGCTGGTTAATGTTAGTTTTCTTATCTATCTTTTCAAGGGGTTCCCTTACTGCTCATGAGGTGTCTGCTTTAAAAGACAATGGAGGTGAAGCTTTGCAAAGAGGTGGAGGGCTACGCTTGACATTTTGTGGAGGTCATGACAGCAATGTCATTGTTAGATGATGATGTGTGGTAGGTGGATTTGCTAGACTATTTGCTAAATTCCTTCTGTCTGGAGACATCCATAATGGGCAATTATTTATTGAGTATCTTATTGTCAAAATATACTATATCTTTTCTCACTCTCCAGAACTGTTTAAATTGTGATGTCATCCCAGTTAGCTTTATCTTAAGGTACAATGATGTTGCTTCTTTGATTCTTATTTTGCAATTTTTTCTGGAGGTGAGGAATTCTTCATATCTGTGGTGTTGTTTGTCTGCTATAGTTTTCTGGTTTTAGTTCTTGCTTTAAGAAGGGATCTCATGTTTGATGTAATCCAAGGGCACTGATGACCCTCAAGTCATTTTTTCCTATAGTGGCAAACCTCTGATCAGTATGGGTTTAAAGTTAAAATTAAACATGTCTAAGACATGGGAGTGGTTGCTGAATTAGAATAGAAGGGACTATTCTATGTAATTTAGTTTTTTCATGATAAGGTCTTCTGATTTTGGGTGGGATAGAATGGTTATTGTAACTTGATTTATTTCAGATATTTAAATGGCACAATGTCCTGGATGGAGAGGTGATTACTTAATCTGTTGGTGTGACATTTTATTTAACTAAAATATTAGGTATATTATTTATAATTAAGTCTAAGAAACTGCTATTATTGTGACATGGATTGGATCAGGTAGGTGCATTAATTAGTTCCACACAGGCTGTGATTTTCAGACTCGTATGACCTTATACAAGCATATATAACTGTGCATACCAGTGCCATCACCCTCTCTGCAGTCAGCAGTAGGGTTGGATCCACATGTACATGAAATCACTCAAGAGAAGCTAGAACATCAGGAACTATGGTTCCGTGTACATGAAATCACTCCGGAGAAGCTATAACATCTGGAAGTATGTTTCCATGTACACAAAATCACTCATTAGAAGCTAGAACATCTGGAACTGGTTCCAAATATATGAAATTATTCAGGAGACATTACATCTGGAAGTATGGTTCCATGTATATGACATCACTCAAAAGAAGCTAGAACACCTGAAAGTATGGTTCTATGAACATGAAATTACCCAGAAGGAGGTAGAACATCTGGAATTATGGTTCCATGTACATGAAATCACTCTGGAGAAGCTAAAACATCTGGAAGCATGATTCCATGTACGTGAAAACACCCAGGAGAAGCTAGAACATCTGGAACTGGTTCCAGATACACAAAATCACTCAGGAGACATTACATCTGTATGTATGGTTCCATGTACACGAAATCACTTAAAAGAAGCTAGAACATCTGGAAGCATGGTTCCATGAACATGAAATTACTCAGGAGGAAATAGAACATCTGGAACTATGATTTCATGTACATGAAATCCCTCAGAAGAAGCTAGAACATCTGGAATTATGGCACAATGGCACAGATTATTCCAGCTACTGCTGTGTCTGGATCTTCTACACATGTTTCACATGCAGCTGTAGATGGCCCTGGTGGCTCCAATGTCAGGACTATGATATGCGCTCACCACCATATCTACTGTGTCCTTTTGAAGGCATGTATTTCAGCACATATAAGAAGTTGTGCATATCTACCTGCCACAGAACACTCACCCAAGTTGTTCATGTCCAATCACATGCATCCTGATTTGTGTAGTCAGTAGTAGGAAATTTTTATCCACCAGCATCTGTCTAAAGTGATCATTTCTTGGCTGACAATAGTGAGGCAACCCCCCATGGCAGTATGGCAGTAGGGGCGTAACTCGGGATGGATACAACAGCTGACATTGTGGTCTGCTGTAACATCATCTGGTAGATATGACAGCTGACACTGTGGTCTGCTGTAACATCATCTGATAGATACGACATCTGACATTGTGGTCTGCTGTAACATCATCTGATAGATACAACAGCTGACATTGTGGTCTTCTGTAACATCATCTGATAGATACGACACCTGACATTGTGGTCTGCTGTAACATCATCTGATAGATACAACAGCTTACATTGTGGTCTGCTGTAACATCATCTGGTAGATATGACAGCTGATATTGTGGCCTGCTGTAACATCATCTGGTAGATATGACAGCTGACATTGTGGTCTGCTGTAACCTCATCTGATAGATATGACAGCTGACATTGTGGTCTGCTGTAACCTCATCTGGTAGATATGACAGCTGACACTGTGGTCTGCTGTAACATCTGGTAGATATGACAGCTGACACTGTGGTCTGCTGTAACATCTGGTAGATATGACAGCTGACATTGTGGTCTGCTGTAACCTCATCTGATAGATATGACATCTGACATTGTGGTCTGCTGTAACATCATCTGGATTCCAGTTGTACTTTTCATGATGACACATAATTATCCATTACAGCTGTGTACAATACTCCAATGTGCTGCACGTCAACTATTTGCTTGTATAAATGTTTTATGTACATGAGATTGTGTGTTGTTCCTTCATAAGTTTCTGATCTAGACAATATTGTTGTGTGTCCATACTTGGATTCAGAATGTGCAAAGTATACTGCAATAATACAACTACTGCCCCCTTCAAAACAGCAGTATTGGTAGGACACAACAAGATAGCTGTCCAAGCTACTGTATTACTGTCATTTACACTTAATGGAAAATGGTCTTTTCATAAGGTATATATCATAAGATGTATACATTGTATCCACATGTCCACAAGCAACACTTATTGCACCATTTATTAACACCATGCACATTCATTGTACAGAAAGTACACTGACAGACAAGTGAGTCTGTTGATTAGCTTTTCTGTTGCTGTACTTTTAACCTTTAGCTGGCAGGCATTCATGCATTTGTGCTGGTGAGCCTTTCTGTATCCATAATGTGTCCCTTTAAAAGTGACTATACACACACATGCATGAAACATTGGGTCTACTACCATTTGTTGAATTTACACTTACCCGTAATCCAAAATGCCTGAGATGAGTCCTCTGAAAACTGATTACATTGAAGCAATGGATTGCTGACACTTTAAACATGGAAACTAACCACTTGACCACCAGGACAGAAAACAACAAAAAGAAAGCTAATTCAACCTATGCAAATGCAGGACTTCATCCCCCACAACCCCCTAATTAAATATACCAACTCCGAGATCACACTATACTGGGGAAGAGGGCAAAGTTCACCCTGGTGGCCAAATGGTTAATTTCCCTGTTTAAAGTGTTGGTGGTTTGTTGCTTCAATTTAATTAGTTTTCGTTGGACTTGTCTTGGCATTTTGGATTTTGGATGTGTAAATTTGGCAAATGGTAGTAGACATGAAACATTATATACTTGTCAAGTCAAATGTATGTATCTGTTGCATGACTCTGCAAATCACGTTGTGTTAACCTGTGTTTGCTCTGCTGAGCTTTAATGGTCAGTCCTATACCAGTCCTGTGTACTATTTCACCACCTGTTCTATTCTGTCAGTGAGCCAATAAAATGTCATACAGCTGGATAGGTTTCCAAGAATAGAACAGGTGGTGAAATAGTACACAGTCCTATACCAGTCCTGTGTACTATTTCACCACCTGTTCTATTCTTGGAAGCCTATTCAGGTGTATGACATTTTATTGGCTCACTGACAGAATGCATACTGTCAAAGTTGGGGATTCCACCTCTACCAGTAAACCAGTTACCAGTGGCATACCACAAGGATCTGTACTGGGCCCTCTACTGTTTGGAATCTATTTATCAGTAGTCTGGGTGAAAGTGAATGGCCTGTGGCTGACCATGTTCACTGATGATTGCAAACTGGGTGTAGTCACTGCGTCCCCAAATGATGTTAACATATTACAAAAGGGGCTAACACAGACAAACGACTGGTGCCAAAGCCATAGACTAAAACTAAATGCAAAAAAGTGCAGTATTATCCCCTTTGGCAAAGAGGAAGGTCATGCAAGTTACAATAGTGACAGCACCCCCTTAAGCTCACACCCAACGGTGTGATATTTGGGAATACAGGTTGATCACAATCTAAATCTCTATCACCATGTGTCCACAGTGGTAAGGAAAGCCTTCTACATTGCACATATGATAAGTAAGGGTATCATATCCAAGACTAAGGATGTTATAACTCTTCTGTAGTCAACACTCATCAGACCACTAATAGAGTACAATGCTACCTTTTGCATGTACCTCACCAGACACCTGCAGCAGCTAGAGAGACCCCAGAGGTTTCTCAGCAAGAAAATTCAGGGCCTCCAAAACATGACCAACATGGAAAGACTGAAAGCTTGTCACTGTACTCTGCATCCTGCAGGCTACTGAGAAGTGACTTGTGCCTGGCCTACAGAGCAGTCTCTGACCCTGCCCTAATGGAAATGCTTCACGTCCGCAAATCAAATGGAACAAGAGTCACTCGCTCCAGGGACCTCAACCTAGCCTGTGACATTAACAGAACATGTTGGCGAGACAAATATATCTCCCAGAGATTGCCTGTCCACTGGAATAAAGTCCCAATTCATGTGAAGCAGAGCTCCTCAATGATGGTATTCAAGAGCAGCCTAGACATTTGGATGGGAGACCGTAAATTCACCCCAGAGGTGGCAACTCTGCCCCTCATGGACAGGAGCAGTCAGTGCTGGTCATAGACTCACTCTGCAAATAACAACCATCTAACCAAGGTCAATTTGGGGACATGAGTATAACATGGCTAGGCTTGTAAATGCCCAAGGGCCATTAGCCTAGTAATGTGCCATGAACCTATGAACCGATTTGCTCTGTGTGATATGCCACACTTGCTCAACCTTCACAGTGTTCATTGTAAGCTGAGTGCAACATTGTCTCAACTCCATAAGGATCACCAACACCATTTTAATGCAAACGTGTGTTCTTCCTCCTTGAACACATGTGCACTTTTTATGTCATCATATGCACATATGGTAATATCAGCTCTGCTCATTTTGTGTGTGTTCTGTCTTGTACAGCCATTGTAAATGATCCATTATATTTTCACAGCCTACACAGTGGTCACTGTGGACTGGATAGCACTTTGGTCTGCGCATGATCTTATAACATATTTACATGTTCCTCCTTCACCTGCAGGAGTTGTTTATTACTGCATCATATGGACATTTGATGGACAGGCACACAACCATTGTTGCACTTTGAGCAGTACTGCTAGCACTGCCTATTTTCGTATTCAGTTTCAGTCAGTATTTGTGGCATGCATGAAGGGATTCACATCTAGATCAGGGGAGGTCATCGTGCCTCTTTACTCATCCCTCATCAGGCCCATAATTGAGTACAATGCCCCTTTTGGGATGTACCTTACCAGACACCTGCAGCAACTGGAAAGACCCCAAAAGTACCTCACCAAGAGGATCAAGGGGCTCAAACAGATGCCGTATGCTGCCTGGTTAAAGAAACTCCAGCTCTACTCAGTGGCATACCGCCTGCTCAGAGGCGATCTGTGCCTGACGTATAAAGCCATGTCCAACCCGGAATTAATGGACATGCTGCACCTCAGAAAATCCAAATCCCATCGAGCTACGCGTTCGAGGGACTTAAACCTCAGCACTGAAATAAATAGGACATGCTGGAGGGACAGATTCATAACCCAGAGGCTCCCTTCACTCTGGAATAAAATCGCAGTCCAGGTTAGGCAGAGTCCCTCATTGACTCTCTTCAAGAGGAATCTTGATGAGTGGATGGGAGATTGTAGGTTTACCCCGGGTATCACTTCTGTGTCAGTGTTAGACAGAGGCACAGTATACTAACCTCGGAAAAGGGCATAGCAAAATAAATTTAAAATGGGTGGCGAAAGCCATACACACTCTGGCTAGGCTTATAAATGCCCTAGGGCAGATAGCCTAGTATGAACCTATGAACCTATGTCTAATGCCGTTTGTTGTCCAGTTCCATAGACTGGCATATGTGCCCTGACTGACTATTTTTATCTGGGCTACATCTAGCAAAGGAACAGCACTTTTCCATTGAGAAATTGATGTTGAAGTGATAACACCTGGCTACATGTGGCCATGACTGCAGCAAGTCATGGATGGTCACCTCAGTATAGGATACACTCGGTGGCATGTGTCGAGATGTGTTTTTCATTGCAGTCTTCTTCATTTCTGCTACCTTGTTGTGGAAGGGTCTGTTGGTTCTTGACCTGTTGTCTCTGCGGTTGTCTGTGAAGCAACAATATGTTGTACCCCTTACAGCACGATACGACTGTACCCCTTACAGCATGATTAGACAGTGTGGCTCTGCTTGCTGCCAGCATAGACATTGAAATAATAAACTTATGTCACCTAACTACATATCCTTTTATTGAACTGAATGTCAAATCGTGTGTGTTTTTTTAATTTCATAAGGGGCTATGAGCATGGCAAAGGACAACATTAGTATGATCTGACTGTAACCTTATTTAGCTAAGTTTTTGAATTATACTTCATTTGCTTACAAACATTTTAATACAAAAGCTTTAGCAACACGGGTTTTCTAAATAATTCCCCATACTTGTTGAATGCCATAAATTAGAATTTTAAAACTGTAAGGAAATGATAATCTTAAGCTGGAGCTCTGCCTCCTTCACAGCCTGACAATGAAGCTACACGAAGACACCCCACAATGCTAAACACACTAATTAAAGGGGGTTTCTGCCTAATCTAAAGTGATACAAAAATGCTGCTAGTAAATTTAATTAGCAGTGGTGTTGGGGACACAACCACTGTATTGGAGGTGATGGATGGGGCATAGAACCTTTGCAAAAAATATCGCAACTGTTTATTGTCCATGTTGGTGTGAACAACCTGAGATGTACCTCCCTGGACTACATGAAAAGAGACATGGAAGAGCTCTCCGATCTTGTAGCCCAGGCAAGTATGACCCTAGCCCAAAGAAGCATTCCGCCATCACCCAGAATGATGCCACAGTACAAGGACAAAATGACTGACTTCAACAATTGGCTAAGCTTCTGGTGCCATTCTAAAGGGATCCAGTATCTGTCTGCCTGGGATGACATGGTCGACAGACCACGATGCTTTGCCAGAGATGGCCTGCACCTGTCACCCCTGGGATTCCGGATACTGGCTAAGGTTCTTGCCGCCCCTATAGTGCCATTTTTAGGCAAGGTTCAAATGACAAATTCACCACCATAACAGGAACTGGCAAGCAAAAACTGAGGGTGATGCTACTCAATGCTAGAAGTCTAAATCTCAAAATGCACTCACTCAAGGCACTCCTTAAAATGGAGAACATCGATATCTGTGCAGTGACTGAGACCTGGTTCAAGGCTCCAGAAAGCACCCCTGCACTACCAGGCTATAACTCATACCACACTTTTCGGCCATGTAACCTAGACCGGAACACCAAACGCGGAGGTGTGTCCATATTCATTAAGGATATCCACACCTCCAGGCTAGTTGCTCAGCATAATGCAGCCGAGGTTATCCAAGTGCAACTAACTCTGGGCAAAATTGCAATCCAAATTGTAGCTTGCTACAGATCCCCCACCATGCCCCAGGATTCCCACTCCTCTTTTCTTGATGTACTGGAAAATATTAGGGTTCAACCAAACACCCTAATAATGGGCGATTTCAACTACCCCACCATTAACTGAGAAAACTACTCATGTACCAACACCTTCGATCAATGCTTTCTGGAATTCATAAACTCCAATGCCCTGGATCAACTTATCCACACCCCCACCAGGGGCAACAATATCCTAGATCTAGTCATTACCAACATGAGTGACTGGTGTTCCACACCTGAAGTCAACGCCTCATTGGTCCTATCCGACCATAAGCTAATTACCCTAGATTTCCACATCCTCCCCCCACCCCCCATTAAGGAAACCACGGTAAAAAATTTCTCCAAAGCCAATTTCATGCTTCTTAAGACAGAAGTGGTGAACTTCATGACAACCCATGCAGATGGACAATACAGTTACTACTACTGAATTCTACACAATTGCACTTTATAAGCACTTACACAAGTGCATGGATCGTGCTATCCCAAACAGAACCAAGACGATATCCTCCAAAAAAAGGAAGAAACAACACTCGACCAGGCTGGATGTCGGCAATAAAGGCTGTACGCAGCTTCCCTTAAAAACAGTTTATTGAGAACAAGATAGCATAAAAAATCCACGATAAAAAGTAGACCACTTCAGATACAAACAATGTTAAGCGCTTTCATCCGCCCAAAGGCAGACTTCATCAGAACGATTTACTTTGGCCACTGCTCCCTTTTTTATCTCAAATTAGGCGCCAAAATTTCATTATAGATCATTAGCTTATGAAATTTAAAGGCACAGACACTTACAAAAAGCATAATAGCTACTGTCCTATACTTTGTGTTAATTATAAAGACCAAATATTATAAAAAATGTATATGTTTATACCTAGAAAAACTAGCTTATATTGACCCAGGAAGTTTATAACTCTATAAAAAATGGAGTATATGGTATACAATTAATAGCTTTAAAATATAAATATATAAATATATATAAATATATGTTGTCATATCATGTCCATAAAAATTCACTTCTAATCCCATGTGCATTATGCATTTTATGTACATAATTCTGACCATTCTGTATATCATGTAATACAATATAATAGTCCATATGATTATGATTACATAGTGTATATACTGATACATAAATAATAATAATAAATATAATAAATAGAATTCTATAAATATATACATAAAAAATTGTTTATTATTATTACTTAAAAACTCATAAAAATAAATGTTAAAATTGGTTATCTCCAATGTAACATATAGTTGATCGATGATAGGGGTACTATGCTAGTACTGAACACTTGTGGGAATAATGTTAGTTATTATCTCAATAGTAAGAATGGCTTAATGCTAATGTAGTCATTGAGGCCAGGTTTCGTTGTGGCATCAGTTAGAATTTGCCAATTGCTCTCTCTACATGCAAGTCTGATTTTCCAGTCCCCTCCCAATGGGTTGATATACTCTTTGTCTATAATTGTGAAATTGAAGAGATGGTGATCCCCTGCTTCACTAATGTGTTTGTAGAGTGCATTATTCATATCTTTACATTTAATCTTGTAATAATGTTCATAGATACGTTGTCTCAATTGTCTTTCAGTTTTTCCTATATAGAATGCAGGGCATTCTATACACTTCGCTAAATAGACCACCTGTTTTGTGTAACAATTACCATTCAAACTGTTGATCTTTGTCCCATTCAAGTTTTCCAATTTAATGTAAGACTGAGTATTGATGTAATTACATTGTTTACATCTCCCACATTTCTTAGTGGGGTTATATTCAAGCTCATTATGACCCTCTACGTACCCTGCTCTTTCAAGTAATTTCTTTATATTAGGGGCAGTCTTGTAAACTATTTTTGGGTACGATCCTATTTTATCCTTGTCTGCCTTTGAAACAGTAACTATGTCCCAATGCCTTGTTAATATCTCCTTAATACTGTCAACATAAGGTGTGTATGTGAGGACACAAACTCTACCAGTTTGGAAACTACTGGTAGATCCCACCATTATCTTGTGTTCATACTTCCCTAATAATGGAATGTACTTGTCATTCCATTGTTTGGATACATAGTTGATCGTATCATCAATAAGAAGGGTGGGGTATCCTCTATCAAAAAATAGTTTTTTAATTAATTGCATCTCTTCCTCCATTTCCTTTCTTGTAGATGACATCCTAGCCCCTCTTATGCATTGTCCTTTTATAATATTCTTGAAAATGTGTCTAGGATGGTTACTAGTATAATACACATAATCATTCGAATGAGTACTTTTCCTAAATACCTTAGAGGCAAATTCATTGTTGTTTGTTTTGTAAATGTATGTATCTAAAAATGCTATACCCCTGTCACTATGGTTACATGTAAATTTGAAATAACTGGTGGTGCCATTGATATATTCCATAAACTTGACAATATCATCATTTGATCCCTTCCACAAGTGAATTCTGCTTTTTACAACTCCAAAAAAAGGAAGCCAATCTGGTGGTACCCTGCAATAAACAAACTGTACAACAGAAGGAAGAAACTGTTGCAAAAGAGAGTAAAATCCCATGAGTGGAGGAGCTCCCTGGTAAGCCTCATTAAGAAGCTACGATCCCTGATAAAATCCTCCAAAGCTAGTTACAAAAACAAAATCACCACTGATTCTAAAGACAACCACAAAGCATTCTATAGCTATGTCAAGAATCTCAATGGCAACACTCAGATCAGATCTGAGTTACAGCACAATGGCACTAAATATACAGGCCCAGCTGATATTGCCAGCATCCTGGCAGATAGGTTCAGTGCTAACTTTACCCCCCTCTCACCCCCTAAAGAGCCCATCTCTATACCGGAAGAATGCAAAGTTCCTGTAATCACGGTTGCACAGGTAAAAACCACACTCTCCAAAGCCAAGAACACAGCATCCATGGGACCAGACAACATTCTAGGCTGCATTCTACATGAACTACTGAACGAACTGGCACCCCACTTAAGTACCATGTTCAGTCATAGCCTCATCTCAGGCTTTGTGCCCGCTGAATGGCGCACAGTGACGGTTATCCCTCTCCACAAGGGGGGATCCACAATGGACCCCGGGAACTACTGCCCCATTAGCCTGACGAGCCTGGTCTGCAAGGCCGTGGAATGTATCATCATGGAACTTATAAACAAAGACATTGGTAATCTCCAAACTCTGGACCCCACCCAGTTCGGTTTGTAAAAGGCAGATCATGTTTCCTAAACCTGATAGACTTCTTTGAAGCAGTCACCAAAGCCATAGATGAGGGTAAGGTGGTTCATACAGCCTATCTAGATCTTGCAAATGCTTTTGACATCATCCCCCTCTCTGGAATTATAGATAAACTCACTAAACTAGGTATAAATCCCTATGTCACAAGATGGGTTGACAACTGGCTCACTGACAGAACCCACACTGTGAAAGTAGCAGACTCCATGAACCTATGAAACTATGAACCTATGAACCAAATCCGACTTCAGACCAGTGACAAGTGTAGTACCACAGGGTTCAGTCCTGGGTCCTCTCCTGTTTGGTATCTACTTCTCTGAAGTACAGGCTAACACAGAAGGTCTTTGGCTAATTTAGTTCGCAGATGACTGCAAACTAGGAGCCATAATCGAAACTCCTAACGATGTGGACATCCTACAAAAGGGCCTCACTGAGACAGATGCCTGGTGTCAAAGCCATGGCCTCAAGCTCAATGCCAAAAAGTGCATTGTCATCCCCTTTGGTAAAAACTCTGTACCCATGAACAACAACATAGGCGGTAGTATACTTAACACTGAAAGTGTGATAAGAGACCTTGGGACACAGGTGGACAGTAGTTTCTCCTTTGATAATCACATTGTCATAGTAGTCAGGAATCCTTCTACATGGCACACCTCATCACAAAAGGTTTCTCATCCAGAAAAAAAGAGGTCATTGTTCCCCTCTACTCATCACTCATTAGACCCATTATAGAGTACAATGTCCCTTTTGGTATGTACCTCACAAGACATATACAACAACTGGAAAGGCTGCAGAAATACCTCACAAAGAGGATTTCCAACCTCAAACAGGTGCCCTACGCAGACCATCTCAAAAAACTCCAGCTTTACTCCGTCGCATATCGCCTACTCAGAGGTGGTCTCTACCTAACATACAAAGCTATGTCAAACTCAGAGCTGTTGGACATGCTCCACTTAAAGAAATCCCAGTCCCTCTGAGCTACATGCTCTAGGGACCTAAACCTTGTCACCACAATAAACAGAACATGCTGGAGGGATAGATTCTTGTCCCAGAGTCTTCCCATACTCTGGAATAAACTACTTGTCTATATCAAACAAAGCTCCTCATTAGCACTCTTCAAGAAAAATCTTGATGATTGGATAGGAAATAGGAAATTCATCCCGGGGATCACTTCTGTGGCTCTGCTCGACAGTGGCACAGGAAAATAATTTTCTTGGATGGCAAAAGCCAGGGTACCTTTTTGGCTGGGCTTGTATAGGCCCTAGGGCCAATAGCCTAGTACCTACCTATGAACCTATAAAATAATTTCCAAGTAATATTTTTAAATGTACTGATGACCTGAATTTTTAAGTAAGGGTTTTGCTATTTCAAGGACAGGAAAATTGGAGATGTAGTAAATAATTACAAGCCATATACCCAATTCATGTTCGACTATGCCCTCTGGCAATACATTTCAGGGATCTCCCACCCATTCTGCCCTCTCTGAGAAACAATATTTCTTAAATCGGCTTTTAATCTTGCCCCATCCAGCTGCTGCTTATGCCCCTTTGCCTTCCTTCATCTTTTCTCCTAAACTCTATAAATCTATTTGTCTCTTGACAGTGCAGTATGTCCATTTCATATTCTCCTGTTCTCTTTTCCTGTGTATAAATGCATACAAATTAAGAGTTCTGCTCATAATTATGCATTTCCATTTCATACAATTTCAGTACTTTATTTTATAGACTCTGTCTGCGGTGGTGGTGCTGCGGTAGCATTGTCGCCTCATAGCAAGACGTTGTCCCATTCAATTCTCAGCTAGAGCGTCTTCTGTGTGGAGGCATACGTGAATGGGGCATGCCTTCTTTGAAGGTTGTGCGTCAGGGCTGGTAATCCGGTATGTAAAAATCCATTACCAATCATTAGCGGACCAGAGTTCCACTGTGGCGACCCCTAACCGGGAAAAGCCGAAAGACACAAACAAACAAACATTTTATAGACTCTGTACCAGTCTTAGCTCCCATTTTAGATATGCCACCAAAACCTGATGCATTCCATATGGGGCCTTACCAGCAACCTGTACAATGGTGAGACGACTTCAGCACCTTTTAATTTCTCTTCCCCAGTTGCAACATTCCACCACCCTGAGAGTCTTAGTTAGTGCCTTTTCACTCTGCCAGTTCATCCTGTTTCAATGTCCTCTTCTTTCATTTTACACTGTATTACTGTCCAGTCTTGGTTAATGATAATCCATTACATTTTAGAAAAGATTAAGCCTGTAGTTCTTAAAATAGTATTCATTACATTTGTACATTATCAAAAAGTCTTATTTCAGTTTATGCTTTGTAAATATTTATTTATTTGCACTTGATAATGAAGAAGATACATATAGACATAAACCATTTTCATCAGACAACCAGGGGGAAAAGCTCCAAACAGCAAAAACAAAACAGTATATATGTTCCAAAAGCCACAGTAAGAACATGCAGAAATTTGAAAATATGTTAAATTTTATGAGAAGTAATAGGAAAAATGTATGTTGCAATACTATAAACAAGGTTATACTCAGTAAATTATTTTCTATAGGATATACAACTGGGTAAAAGAGATGATTTGCATATGGGAGGACAAGATAATTGATTTACAATTAACATATTCATAGGTTCATTGATTAGTACTAGGCTAATTGCCCTTGTGAGCCATTTTAAGCCTAGCCAATTATCTCTTGTGAGACTCAAACCCTGCATCTTGTGTTTGCAAGGCAAACACTTTAACCATTAGGCCACCCTCCTAACCCAAATATTTGCATATTTAAGTAGATTACAGTAAGGCAACAGAGGCAATTTACATGTAGGTGTAGAATTCATACTCTTTAGAAAGACACAATTACTACTTATTTACATTGATGACTATAGGAGAACTACAAAGAAACCATCCCAACTGACATCAACATCACGTCAATCCAGATTTCATTTAATGTGTTAAGCACTTCCATCGTATAAACTTCCAGGGTTCATCAGAATGTCTTAAAGGAAATGCATCATATATAAAAATAAAATTATTATAATCACGTATCCCAAAATGGACCAATCAAATGAAGTTAAACATAATCAAAGGTATTCTTCACAAGATAAAAAAAAATGTTAGAACCAATATTTTAATAAACAATATAAAATGCAAAAGCAATAAACTACAAAGATGTATTCCTAGTTTCAAAAAGAGTTTTGTCTAAAATGCCCAGATTAACTATTAAAACATAAAATCATTTTCCCTGCCCTTAATCTAAGGTCACTATTAATAGATTCACATTTGTTCGAATCGAGTGAACAAGTAGCGTACAGAATGATTTGTTAGTATAGATCCCAGTACACTAACGTACCTTCCCAGTCTCCACTCCTTGGTAATACTGGGACCTGATTTGCCAGTATAGTTCCCAGTATACTAACTTACCTTTCCAGTCTCCACCCCTTTGTAATACTGGGACCTGATTTGACAGTATAGTTCCCAGTTTACTAACTTACCTTCCCAATCTCCACCCCTTGGTAATACTGGGACCCTTTCCAGAACATTTTTTTTCAGATTAGTACAAAGTTCATAGTTTTATAGGTTCATAGATTAGTACTAGGCTAACTACTATTATGGGCCATTTTAAGCCTAGTTAATTACCCCATGTGAGAATCAAACTTGGCACTTTGTGTCTGTAAGGTAAACACCTTAAGTGATCACTCAGAGGGCATTAATAGAGGAAGTGTCAGCATACGTTTCGCTGACCTGGATAACTTGTTACAAGTCACCATGTGTGCAGAGTGATCACTCAGAGGGCATTAATAGAGGAAGGGTCAGCATACGTTTTGCTGACCTGGATAACTTGTTACAAGTCACCACGTGTGCAGAGTGATGACTCAGAGGGCATTAAGAGAGGAAGGGTCAGCATACGTTTCGCTGACCTGGATAACTTGTTACAAGTCACCACGTGTGCAGAGTGATCACTCAGAGGGCATTAATAGAGGAAGGGTCAGCATACGTTTTGCTGACCTAGATAACTTGTTACAAGTCACCATGTGTGCAGAGTGATCACTCAGAGGGCATTAATAGAGGAAGGGTCAGCATACGTTTCACTGACCTGGATAACTTGCTACAAGTCACCACGTGTGCAGAGTGATCACTCAGATAACATTAATAGAGGAAGGGTCAGCATACGTTTCACTGACCTGGATAACTTGTTACTTATGTTAGTGTCCCTGTGTCATTTTCCCTCATGGCACCAAAAGTAAACAAATGGCAATAACATTTTTACAGGCAAGGCAATAACAAAAAAACATTTTCTATGACAAAACAGCAAAGACTCATTCTGTTTGAAATGGAGGGACAGCAACAAGGCAATATATAACTAAGAAAGTTAGTTTTGGTTATAAAGATCCATTGAAAACTTCTGTTCAGTAAAGAATAAGCCAGAATATAACTTTGAAATTTCGTTTTTGTTATAGGGTTTGATGCAGTAAGTGGGAAAGTTGTTTTTCATTATAAAGTTCCATTGCACTTCATTGTTCTAGGTGATTTTGCAATTCTACTTGATCTTAAAAAGTACAAGGTTCTGGTATGTAAATCTTTAACAAAAACAAAAGACATTTAACAGAAACTACTAGCCATTTCATTTGCAGACCCATCAGTACCAGATTAGGACTCTAAAAGGGTTATGCTGAAGTCTTCACTGGAAACATAATTGTGAATATTCAGTCCTGTGTCTTAAAATAAACTCTACAGTTTCTCAACATGAGCTGTCTCATTCTTTTATACCTGATCTGGATGGATGTGAACAAGGCAGTTTCTGTGTTACAACCGCTAATGATTGTAAATATTCTGGATCTGGTCAATTAATTAAAAAACACTCAGACACGAAGATTGTACAAAGTTACATATTAAAATGTGTGGTGGTTATTTGCTCCATGTAATCCTCACATGTCTTGTGTATCTTGCTTACATACTATGCATGCTTCTCAAGTGTCCCTGATTTTCCTTCTAAATTTTGCCCTGTATCTCATAAAATGTTGTGACTTTATGACAAATCTGCCATAATTACAAGCATTAGACTTACATAATCTTAGTCTGCAAAAAGCATAGCAATAAAAATCCTTTTACTTTCTCAGCTTTGTAATGGAATATTGCCAATATTTTAAAACTGTCCTCATTTTGGGCCCTTGTGCCTGATTATATTTGCCTTTGTCAATAGTTTTAAAGAAAAGCTGTTGAGCAGTATCATCTTAGGCAAGCTTACGGAGAGCGTACTATATATATATATATATATATATATATATATATATATATATATATATATATATATATATATATAATATTAACTTTATGGAACATAACAGTGTACAGTACATCAATCTAACTGGTTTTACAAGTGCAAATCATGTCAGATCCAGCCCATACCTCTCAACTGTCCAGATTTTTGAAGAATTCCCAGATTTTTGCCTCATATTTTTGGTGTGCTCCTCATAAAATATGATGTTTTCTGGCAAATTACTGGGATGATCCGATGACTAAAGTCACCAAATAATGACACACATTTGAGTTTCAGACTTCAAATCCTTCAGAAAATGTATGTTATCGCAAACCCTGTTACTCTAGCAACTTTCTACATTTTTTAATTAATTGATCAGATCCAGTACCTCACAAGACATCTTCAACAACTGGAAAGGCTGGAGAAATACCTCACAAAGAGGATTACTGGCCTCAAACAGATGCCCTATGCAAACCTTCTCAAAAAACTCCAGCTTTACTCAGTCGCATATCGCCTACTCAGAGGTGATCTCTGCCTAACATACAAAGCTATGTCAAACCCAGAGCTGTTGGACATGCTCCACTGTAAGAAATCCCAGTCCCTCCGAGCTACATGCTCTAGGGACCTAAACCTTGTCACCACAATAAACAGAACATGCTGGAGGGATAAATTCCTGTCCCAGAGACTTCCCATACTCTGAAACAAACTACCTATCTATATCAAACAAAGCTCCTCATTAGCACTCTTCAAGAAAACTCTTGATGATTCTAGGTGATTTTGCAATTCTACTTGATCTTAAAAAGTACAAGGTTCTGGTATGTAAATCTTTAACAAAAACAAAAGACATTTAACAGAAACTACTAGCCATTTCATTTGCAGACCCATCAGTACCAGATTAGGACTCTAAAAGGGTTATGCTGAAGTCTTCACTGGAAACATAATTGTGAATATTCAGTCCTGTGTCTTAAAATAAACTCTACAGTTTCTCAACATGAGCTGTCTCATTCTTTTATACCTGATCTGGATGGATGTGAACAAGGCAGTTTCTGTGTTACAACCGCTAATGATTGTAAATATTCTGGATCTGGTCAATTAATTAAAAAACACTCAGACACAAAGATTGTACAAAGTTACATATTAAAATGTGTGGTGGTTATTTGCTCCATGTAATCCTCACATGTCTTGTGTATCTTGCTTACATACTATGCATGCTTCTCAAGTGTCCCTGATTTTCCTTCTAAATTTTGCCCTGTATCTCATAAAATGTTGTGACTTTATGACAAATCTGCCATAATTACAAGCATTAGACTTACATAATCTTAGTCTGCAAAAAGCATAGCAATAAAAATCCTTTTACTTTCTCAGCTTTGTAATGGAATATTGCCAATATTTTAAAACTGTCCTCATTTTGGGCCCTTGTGCCTGATTATATTTGCCTTTGTCAATAGTTTTAAAGAAAAGCTGTTGAGCAGTATCATCTTAGGCAAGCTTACGGAGGCGTACTATATATATATATATATATATATATATATATATATATATATATATATATATATATATATATATATATTAACTTTATGGAACATAACAGTGTACAGTACATCAATCTAACTGGTTTTACAAGTGAAAATCATGTCAGATCCAGCCCATACCTCTCAACTGTCCAGATTTTTGAAGAATTCCCAGATTTTTGCCTCATATTTTTGGTGTGCTCCTCATAAAATATGATGTTTTCTGGCAAATTACTGGGATGATCCGATGACTAAAGTCACCAAATAATGACACACATTTGAGTTTCAGACTTCAAATCCTTCAGAAAATGTATGTTATCGTAAACCCTGTTACTCTAGCAACTTTCTACATTTTTTAATTAATTGATCAGATCCAGTACCTCACAAGACATCTTCAACAACTGGAAAGGCTGGAGAAATACCTCACAAAGAGGATTACTGGCCTCAAACAGATGCCCTATGCAAACCTTCTCATAAAACTCCAGCTTTACTCAGTCGCATATCGCCTACTCAGAGGTGATCTCTGCCTAACATACAAAGCTATGTCAAACCCAGAGCTGTTGGACATGCTCCACTGTAAGAAATCCCAGTCCCTCCGAGCTACATGCTCTAGGGACCTAAACCTTGTCACCACAATAAACAGAACATGCTGGAGGGATAAATTCCTGTCCCAGAGACTTCCCATACTCTGAAACAAACTACCTATCTATATCAAACAAAGCTCCTCATTAGCACTCTTCAAGAAAACTCTTGATGATTGGATGGGAAAAAGGAAATTCACCCCGGGGATCCCCTCTGTGGCTCTGCTCGACATGGGCACAGGAAAATAATTTTCTTGGGTGGCGAAAGCCAGGGTACCTTTTTGGCTAGGCTTGTATAGGCCCTAGGGCTGATACCTTAGTACCTACCTATGAATCTATGAACCTATAAGAGCAATAGTTTAAATCTGTCCCTATTTCTGGGCCTTTGTCCCCCCATTTTGTCAGGCCTTGTCCAGATTTCTTGCACTAAGAGGTTGAGAGGTATAATCCATCCAACTTTTAGGACTGTGTCACAATGAGCATCGATGAAGACTATAAATCTGCATTTTAATAATGCCTTCAGTACTGTGTCACATGACAGGTTTTTTGGGAAGGTAAAAAAAGATGAGGGTAGGAGAGCTGAATCAAATAACTGGAAGAAGACAGATAGTAATGGGAGAACTATTGCTAAATGAGGGCAGATTATCAACTAGAAATCACAGATTCTAAGTGTCAGTAATTCTTTTCATATTTATATTTAACATAAACCATTACTTGCTAAGCAGGCTTTACTTGTAGATAGATGAAACCAAGGCTGGAGCAGTAACAGTGAGAGTCAGTGGGGATTTAGGTTGCAGAAGGCCTTGAAAAAAATATTCAGGTTTGGCACATACACTGCAGGAAAAATTCAAATTATATTCATAAGTCCTTTAATGAACCACTCTGCAATGAGACAGAACAGTTATCAAGGTAAATATCATGGGAACCTGTCAATCTTCCAAAAGGATTCTTTCTGAATACTGTATGGTTGAATACTAACGTCCAAAAACAACTTTTAGCAAAGATTGAGGTCGCACTTATCTCCACTATTGCGTGGCCCCCAAGTTTGTATATATAAGCTGGGGGTGGGGGTCTGTGGGGTCTCCTCCTTACATGTGGAGTACAAGGGGGCTTGCCCACCTACATAAATACCTTCAATTCTGTTCACCAGAAGTGTTTTTTTTGACCATAAGTTTTCAACTGCAATGCATTCAGTAGACTGTCATAATTCCAAATAACACACTACAGTGCAATGCTGACTGTCATAATACCATTGTGTACAAAGTTTCAGTGATTTGGACTTGTATGATTTATCCTGTCATGCTATTCAAAGGTTTTGATCTATAGTGCCCAAATAGCTGCCATTACAGGATATGAGACAGAGAGCTCAGAGGGTGAACTACAAAACAGTTCACACACGTGTCTATGGACGATTAGAACAGCTGTACTGAACAAGTTGTTGTTGTTGTGTCTTTCGGCTTTTCCGGTTATGGGTCGCCACAGCGGAACTCCGATCTGCTAATGATTGGCAGTAGATTTTTACATGCCGAGTTGCCAGCCCTGAAGCACAACCTTTAATGAAGGTACGCCCATTCACGCATGTCTCCACACAGAAGACATTCTAGCTGAGAATCGAACAGGACAATGTCTTACTGTGAGGCGACAATGCTACCGCAGCACCACCACTGCAGTCTTATTCCAGATAAAAAAAGTAATATAAATCAGCATCGTATGGAATAAGCACATGGAAATTTTAATGAGCTGTTGGGGAAAAAAGATGTTGGCTAAAACAGTAATATAATTCTGTAAAGTATGGGGTAAACATCAGGCAATTTTTATGAGGAGTGGAAGTAAAAGAAACAAGCAGTTGGCTAAGTAGGAACTGCAGCTATACACAATTTGTGGAAATGAGTGTGCTATGTGAGCCTATTGCCCCTTATCTGTGGGCAGAATTTACATTTCTATGCTTGTATGCTACTTGAGGAATAGAACTTCCTCTTGATTCAGGAGATGGGGCACAGCGGATATAACCTGGACAGTCAACCAGCATTCACTTATGGAATGCTTTATGCAGTTAACCACTATAAAAAATGAAATAGAAGCAGATGGCAAGTAGACAAAATATGTTTCAATCTAAATATAAAAAAAATGTTTACTGAAAGACTAAGTCATAGAATTGTCAACATATTGTAAGATGCATCACGAAAGGAGGTACTGCCAGCCCAGCTATCTGGAATTTTGTAAATAATTATGTCATGTGAATATCAACATGATTCATATGCTTGTGTTACAAATGTATTAGAACTGTATGTCATATAAGATGGTTTGTACAGACATGTGCTGAAGAGGTATTTTACAAAGTGCTGTTTAAAAATGGATCTACAGCATGCCCTGCTGGAAGGGAACAGAAATGTACATACACTATTGTAACTGCTTGAATGTATATATTTTAACAGTGGAAACTGGAACACAAGATGTTAACTTCAGAATTTATTTATTTATTTATTTATTTATTTATTGACATTTGTTAACCGGGTTGGTCCAACTGGGCTAGTAGCCCATTTTCAGTGGAGACCCGAGGAGAAAAGCTCCAGATAACAAACAAATTACAGTTCAAAATTCACACTCAGATAGTTTATAATATGTAGAAAAAAATTCACACTCCACTATAGTATAAAATTGGAAGTACAGGCACAATAGCAAATAAACAAATAACATTTGTACAATGAGATATAAAAATATACATCAAAAGTTAAGACTTCAGTTTTGGGATCTTGAGTTTACCAGGTAAACACCTAGAAGGTTACTAGGTGAGAATAGGGTGAGGGTATTATTAATACACAAGTGGTGGGAAATATGATGCAAGGTAGGGCTAGGTTGGGTCATGGCAGGGGAAGTCTTGGAGTTTAGTAGATGTAATTTGAGTTTTTTTTTTAAGTGTAATTGGTGGGTAGTGGAGTGAATGTGTATAGGAAGTTTGTTCCAAGCTTGGGCTACAGGGCATTTATATAAAAGTTTGGCCACATTTTTCTTTGGTTGGTAGATGGTTCGAGATGGGAAATAGGTGGATACCAGGGAGGAGAGAGCTGGGCAGGAAGTCGGTTTGTGTAGTATAGAGTGTATTATTTGAAATTGTGATAGAAGGAGTTGTTGGCGAAGTTCAGGCCATTGGAGATTGTTTAGTGTCAGGCAGCGGTGTGAGTTGTGAGGAGAGTTCATAATGAATCTAGCTATTTTGTGGTATGTTTGTTGAAGTTTGAACAAGGTTGTGGCCTGAATGTTTGCTAGAACTGGGGCAGCATATAGAAGGGAGGGGAGGAGGAGTGCTTATACCAGGGAGAGTCTGGCATTGGAGGTTAGGAATTGTTTGTTTTGATATAGCAAGCCTAGTTTCTGGTGATTTTTTTTATACATTGGAGTATATGTATGTTAAATGTAAGTTCATCATCAATGATGACACCTAGGAGCTTTGTGTGGAGTTCCGGTTTTATATAGTGTTATTGGAGGATGTAATAGCAAAGGTGCATTTATGATGAGAGAGAGAATGGGGGAGAAAGAGCAAGAGTTTGGTCTTTTTAGGGTTCAGGATGAGTAGATTATCGGACAGCCACTTTTCAGTGGATAGAAAGGTGTTTTGGTTTAGAGTGAGGAGTTCAGAGATATTGTTGGAGGTGGAGATGACAGTTAAGTCGTCTGCATATTGGATGAGGGAGGACTGGTTGGCAGGATGTGTATAGTTCATTAGTGAAAATGTTAAACAGAAGGGGACCCAAGATGGAACCTTTTGGAACACTGGATGGGACTGGAATATAAGGAGAGCAGGGTGAGAGGCATCTGACAGATTGCTGCCTATAAGAGAGATAGCTAGAGAATGGGTTCCTATTACATGAATGAACTTTTCAAAGTTCGAATGTCATATGGTCGACACCATATGATCGAACTTTGAAAAGTTCTAAGGTTAAATGTAACAGTGCAATACGGTGCAGAATGGGAGAATTTCCCTTTTCTGCACTGAAGTGTGATCTCAGAGTTGATATATTTAAGTAGGGGTATGGGGGGTGCAGTCCCCCATGTGGTGGGATGCAGGGGGGCGTTAAGGTAAGTTTTATTTTTTTTGATGTATTATTATACATTCGAAGTTTCAAACTTCGATCATATGTTGACGAACATATGGGATTCAAAGTTTTGAAACTTCAAATATATAATATAGACCCTAGAGAACCAGGCTAGAGGGGTATCAATTAGGTTGAGGTTAGCAAGTTTAGATAGCAGTATAGAGTGAGAGACCATGTCAAAAGTTTTTGATAGGTCAAAAAAGAGACAGGATATGAGTTGGTTGTTATCACAGGACTCAGCGATAGTATGAGTAAATGATAGGAGGCCAGTAGTTGTGCTTTGGTTAGGCCAGAAACCATGCTGAGTGGAAGTGAGAAGGTTATGCTGGAGGAGACAGTTGAGAAGCTGTGAGTGAATGCATTTTTCAAGTATTTTAGAGAGAGGGGATAGGATGGCGATGGGTCTGTAGTTAGATGGGTCAGTTGAGTTTCCTCCTTTAAGCAGAGAGATAGTGAAGAAGGATTTCCAAATGAAAGGAACTGTAGCTTCTTGAATTGATTTATTAATGAGAATGGATACAGGATAGACTATAGATGCAGCAGCTAGTTTGAGGAAGGTAGGGGGGAGATTATCTGTGGAGGGAGAGCAGGGTTTAAGCTTCAGAAGTGTTTTGACATAGGAAGTGGGTATAGGTTGAAAGGAGAAAAGGTTTTTGCTTAGTGGGTTGGGAGGGGTAGGGGGAGTAGTAGGATTAGAGCTGGAGGGTGTGAGTTTTTGGATTGTGTCAATGAAGTGTTTATTGAGAAGAGTGGCAGTCTCTACAGGAGATTTATTAGGGAATGGGGAGGGGTTGGAAGGGCAGCCTGGAGAAAGAATTTTGTTTAGAGTAGACCAGAAGTTACATAGTTTGAATTTACTATTGAGATGGCCAGAGTTATAGTAGGCTTTTTTGTCCTTATTGATTTGTTTCTTGGCAAGATTCCATAGTTCTATGTAATTATGTAGCAGGGATAGTTCTTTTGTTTTATCTTGTATCTCTTTTATGCATAAGGGATCTAGTATCCTTAGAAAGCCAGGGAGCATAATTTGGCTTGATTCTAATTCTTCTAGAGGGGGCAAGGGAGTTGAGGGTGTTCAGGAAAATGCTATTAAATTTACACACTGCATCATCAAGAGGGATTAGCTTAAGGATGGACCAGTCAATATTAGTCAGTATGGAGATGAATTGGAAAAACAGACATATATTATCGTGGGAAGGGTTTAAGACTCTAGCTATTAAGCACCTCAAAGAACATAGATACTTATTTCACAACATTAATCACAAACCATTTCTCAAAGAATTTTGGAGACTACTTTTCGAACATATTTTAAAATAATTACATGTCTTTTTTGTAATACCCTTTGCTGATTTTTTTATCACTTCATATATTGTTGGGCAATGTATAAATGTACATAATTTCTTGTGTATCGTGTTAATGTATGTTGTTGTTTTTCTTGTTGTTATTATGTGATAAAACAATAAAGAGAATTTAAAATAAAAAAATAAATAAATAAATTAGTAAGTTTACGACAGTCTGTATATAGGTGTGATTTGGGTATTTGGGTAGAGTATCTCAGAATATAGCTGAGGAGATGATCACCTAAGGAGTCTGGTAGGGTAGTTGGGCTATTGTTGAGGTTGGGGGAGTTAGTGTGAATCCAGTCAATAGTAGAGGTGCGTGATGTGGTTTTATGGAGGCGGGTGGGGGATGTTATTAGTTGGTGGAATCCATGTAAGTTTATACTAAATTGTGGAGAGTCAGTTGTAACTTTGGACCAGTCTATATTGACATCTCTGAGGATGAATGTTTCATAGGGTACGTTATGGGAGAACCAGGACAGGATATTTTCTAGGAATGGGATATTATTTCCAGGGGGGATATAAATGGAATTGATAGCTAATTTCTTGTGTGGGTTAAGGTGGCAATTTAGGATGATTAGTTCAGCTGGGTGGAAATCAGGGACAGGGATGGAGACAGGTGAAAGATGTAGGCCATCTGAGTAAAGGATGGCTACACCACCCCCTTTTTTGGGGATTCTGTCAAAGCAGTCAATATTATAGCCAGGAGGGAGGATTTCACTGTTTGTGATGTATGGTTTGAGCCAGGTTTCAGATAAGGATAAAATGTGAGGGGAGATATGGGCTATCCAGGTGTGAAGTTCAGTGATTTTGTTAGTGAGGCTTTGAATATTTAGTGAGTAGATAGCTAGGTGTTTGCATAGGGATGAGTGTTGATTTGGAGGATGAGGATGGATTGAAGCATGAGGAGAGGGGGAGGTGGAGGGAGTATTATGGGGTATGTGGCTGTGGGGAGAGCAGAGGGGACCAGGGATGGGGTGGATGTCTCCAGCGAGGAGTATGTTATTAGTGAAGAATGTGTGTGGAGAAAATTGTAAGAAATGGTTATAGAATTTAGATTTGGGTTTGCAGGGGGGTGTGCAGTTCTGAAATGTAGTTAGTTTATGAAAACAGTTAGTAGAGAATTTGAAGAGAGATGGAGAAATAATAAAGGAGCAGGTAGTAGGAAGAGTTTCAGAGATGCTAGAGGTAGGGTAGCATATATATATATATATATATATAAAATGGTGGGATAGGCATGAGTGATAAGAGGCTAGAACAGAGAGATATAAGAAGAGGAGTGGTAAAGCGAAGGAGTTGCATCTTAGAGTGCGTGAAGAGAAGTTGTGAAGATGGGCTCTAGGTGAAAGTAGGTAGTGCTGCATTTCAATTATGGCTGGTGTAAGGGTGGGAGTGGATTTTGGCAGGAAGTGGGTTGTGTCTGGTTGAGCAGATAGGAAGGGGGGGTGGATAGTATAAATGTAATTGATGTGGGGGTGGGTGGGAATGGGTGTAGGGTATGGGAGTGAAGTGAGACCGAGCGTAACGAGGACGAATGGAGCGGGGCTATACCCACGGATAATTCTCAGAGAAACAATCAGTAAAGCAGGTAAGTTTGGCAGAAGTGGGAACAGGAGAAGTGGGGGGGGGTGGAGCAGCTACAAATATGTAGGAAGGGAGGACGTAGTACAGAGTACAGAAATAAGGAGATGAGCAGAAGGAAGGAGAAGTGCAGGAGGGACAGTTCAGAGTTGGAGAGACCAGTGAATGAGCATAGGAGGGCTACAACAGACAGAGACTGTCAGAGTCAGAAAGTAGTTCCAGGAAGGTAGGAGGGTGGGGGAGCAAGGTAGATGCAGAGAACAGGGGGCGGCCCAGAGATGTACAACAGAAATAGCCAACACAGAAGCAACATTTCAAGTATCAACTAGTGCATTTAGCAGGACATGCTTATACAGTCTCTGATAAATGGAGGGGGACACCCACAAAGGGACTTACCACAGGTAGTTCCAAGCAGGGTAGGTCCGTGGCCTTTGCAGATGTGGAGTTATTGCTAACATATAAAAAAGAAGAGAGTAATTAGGGATAAGTAGAACCCAAGTAAGAGATACAAAGAGCGGGACAACTATTAGCATGTGTGCAGGGAGGTGTAGTATGTAATGGAGTCAGGGGTACGAGAGAGTGGCTGCTGGAGAGAGCTACTAGTGACAGTGGTCTTGGGGTAAGAAAAATGGTTAGGGAGGGTCTCTGGGTGGTTAGGGGAGGGGGAGAGTGCAGGTTGGAAGACTGAGGGTGGAGTGGAAGTGTGCAAGGGAATGACTGCAGGTAAGAGTCTAAGGGTGGTAGTTGAGTACTGGAAATGTTCCAGGAAGGTGTAGGTACAACAAAGAAGAATGGAGGAATGCAGGGAAAAAACACTACAATTAGTAGCAAAAACACATGCATGTAAATGAGGGAAAATCTTCAAAGCAAGACAACTAAAATATGCATTGGTAACACGTACTGTAGACTATGGCATTAGTAAAACAGTGTGTAACTAAAGTATGTACATATACATTGCATATTGCAAAAGCATTAGTGACCTTATAAGTTACTTAATAAGAATGCAACAGACTTAGTCAACAGTTTAAGATCTTTCACAGTTCAAAGTCTTTTTCTGATAACTTAAAAAAATGCAACAAATGTAGTCAATTGTTTATAGCCTTTCATAGTTTAAAAACATTTCCAATATGTAATACAGGTATTTACTTTCTAGTAAACTGAGAGAAGGAGTCATATCAATAAGTAATGCTGGTCAGAATGTAAGTATGAGTGAAACACATTGGGTAAAAACACATCGGCAGGCTAGCAGACTGTGTAGTCAATAAAATGCTGAAAGAAGAGCCACTAATGGAAGCAGAAAACAACTTATATTAATATTTATGAATAGTACTCCTAAAGACAATAGGCTACTGCAGGCTAAGGTAGTTGCTATTTGAGTTTCAGTGAGAGCAGACCAAAGGAGAAAACAAATGCTAAGTAAAAGGCACTACAGCTAATGGAGATGTGTAATATGTAAAGCATTGGAAGAAAGCCACTAATGGAAGTAAAAACAATTTCTGTTAATGTGAATGAACAGTACCCCTTAAAAACAAGCAGCTACTGCAGGCTAAGGTAGTCGCTATCTGAGTCTCAGTGAGGACAAGCAAAAAGAAGAAGTACGCTAATTATAGGGAGCAACAGCCAATGATATGCTGAAATGCACATGTGGCATAGCCCCTTCAAGGTTAAACTATGATCGGGGATTAACACGAGTGGATGGGTGATAGCTGAAATTAAATTACTTTATGGCAGCAAAGAGACACAATGTCTAAAACTAGGGAACTTTCTGCATTATCTTGCAAGTGTTTTATTGTTTTATGACTTCCAGCAAGTACAAGATCTGAGGAAAAGCCCTTTTGTATGTATTTTCACAGAGAGATGCTAAATGCTACCAGCTGCATCAATGGTTGTTTTTCACCCGGGATAGAATCAGATGCCAAGAAATGATGTCATTCAGAGCACTGATCTCCTTGGACCTTTTTTAGAGTCAGCCCAGCAGAACCATCTCATAAAGTGACTTGGTCAGAACCACACAGTTAGGCAATGGAGAGTGAGGGCATCCAACCTTGGACCACAGGAAACAGCTCATGAGCAGCTCCTTAATCATCCGCACTAACTAAAAGTTCTTTATTTAATCTTTATTTAATTGATTATTTTATTAAATCCTTATCTGCTAGCATACTCATATATCCAGATATGTCTTAATAACTATATTTAATTATCTCCAATTCAGCTGTCATATGAGGATATCAACAAGTCAATGACTTTCACCTGGCTTTCTTGGTTTTGTGACCTCTTAAAAACATGGTAACTTTCACCTGTTTTTTTTTTTTTACTTTTGTGACTTCTCTTTATGGTGATGGGCTAGAGAATAGATCTAAACTTCTAATGTCTGTGGTGAGTTTTGAACATTATTTTCTATCCCTCGCTAGTAATACAGAAACATTTAGTCTATGTACACTTAACTGCATCCTGAAGGGTACTCTTCAACTGTTTCAATTATTCCTACTACATCATTCATTGTAAATGTTTCTCCATTAATGGGATACTGTACCATTTTGTTTTTTCTATGCATTTGGTAACATTTAACTTACTTACAAGATAAATACACTTCTTAAGTTCAGTTTTGACCTTACATAAACCCCATCTGACCATTTATTTGAAACCAGTGATGTAGTTATAGGTTCATAGATAAGTACTAGGCTAGCTGCCCTTGTGGTCCATTTTAAGCCTAGCCACTTTCCCTTTTAGTGCTTGAATTTACCTTTCTCATTTAGTGTTAGACTGGCCTTACCATGCCATTGTTGATAATTATGTATTACCCGTAGTGAGAATAACTGAGATCATTCCATAGATAATTATAGGGGACCCATGCATGAAATAAAGCTTTTAGGAACCGCCTGTTCATTGATAGTACAGGGGGCAGTCCTGGGGTAAATTTTCTGTTTCCCACCCATAAATCCAAGTTGTACTTGAATATGGACAGGGATAAATTTGGTTTTATATGGATGTGGAGTCTTTTCCAAAGTAGAAGTCTGATCTGTGAGATATGCCTGTCCCTCCAAACTGTTCTGTTGATATTGCAAAAAAGGTTTAGAATCTTAGACTGAGTATTTCTGATGCCACTTGACTTGCTGATGTGCATTAAATCCATCAGTATTGGGTCAGAAGATGCCTTGTAATCCACACACAGGCCACCTCATAGCAGTTTGTAGGATAGCAAGTACAGTGACAGGGTTTGAGTCATTGTTACACACATAATGAAAAGAGGGAAGGAGGCACATTACAGGCGTTCAGATATCATAAAACGTTAAAGTTTAGGACAGAAGAGAATATTTAAGAGAAGGCATTGCACAAGAACAAAGGATGAAATATGAAAACTGAAAGGAGAATGGTTCCGAAGATATATGGAAGTATTTATTTTTTCATCAAGAAATCAGACCACATTGCTTTGCCAAGGATGGTCTGCACCTTTTCCCTCTATGCTTTTGAATGCTGGCTAAAACTATATCCACCCCCATAGTGCCTTTTTAGACAATGTCAAATTGACAAATCTATTGACATAGCAAAATCAACGTAACAGAACTTCAGGGTGTTACTGTTCAATACCAGGAGCCTAAATAAAAAAAACTACATTCCCTCTAAGCCCCTCTCTCAGTAGAGAATACAGACATCTGTGCAGTTACAGACACATGGTTTAAAGCATCAGACAGTACCCTGCAGTGCAAGGTTTCAGTGCCTTCCGAGCTTTTAGACCAGTGGCTGCGAAGACAAGGGTTAAAGGGGGAGGTGTCTCAATATACATCAGTAACAAGCATATTTCTAGGGTGGTCAGACAGTATAACATGCTGGAGTTCCTCCCTGTACAGATCACCATAGACAAAATGCAGTACCATATCCTATCCAGTTACAGGTCTCCCTCCATGACCCAAGACACTGACAATGCATACTTGGACCTACTGGAGACACTTACCATCCAACCTAACAACCTACTCATGGGAGATTTTAATTATCCTTCTATATATACTGGGAATGCTACACAGACTAAAATCTGCAGGAACAAAGATTCCTGAACTTTGTAAATACAACCATCCTTGACCAAATAGTGAATACCCCCAATAAAGGCTCCAACATACCTTGTTCTCACAAATATGGGAAAGCACTATAACTCCACTCCCCAATATCTCGTCCTCCCAGGTAAGGTCCGACCATAAAGTTGCCTCATTCGAAATCAAAATCAACCCTGTACTCATATTTAAACCAGCAACAGTCAGGAAATATTCCAAGCAAATTACCTCTTATTACGTGATGGTTCGTAAAAATTCAATGCCCCTCCAAACCCTGAGGACACAGCTTATGCGGAATTGCTCTCAGGAACTCTGTACAACCACGTCAATGACTGCAAAGATGCTGATGTACCTACCAGGACTAAGGCCAGAACTAGCCCCAGAAACAAACTATGCTGGTGGTATCCCAAATTAAACAGGACATACAACAAAAGGAAAATAATTATGGCAAGAATCAGGAAGGGTAATTCCCATAAAGATAAAAACTCTATCATCAAACTAAGTAGGAAACTAAGAGGGCTAATTAGGTCAAGCAACTCCAACTTTTAGGTTAAGATAACCTTCCAGATGAAGGATAACCATAAGGGCTTCTATAGCTATGTCAGAAACTTCAAGGACAGCACACAGCAAAGAGCTGAACTGGTGGTTAATGGTGCCACATTCACAGAGCCTAGCGGACAAATTCAGTTCCAGATTTACCCCCTTCTCACCCCCTAACTATCCCCAAAAAAACTTCAAACATAACTCTTCCAGCTATAACTAGGGAGCATGTACAGGCTGTACTCACTAAAGCCAAGAACACAGTCTCAATGGGCACCAATAACATCCCAGGATGCCTCCTGATCAGTGTAAAATACAAATTATCGGGACCCCTGGAGTCATTATTTGACTATAGTCATAAAACAGACTTTGAGCCACATGAATGGAGGACTGCAATGGTTAGAATTGGTATGGTCACCTCCACAAAGAGACTGGTCACCAGTGGAGTCCACCAGGGCTCTGTGCTAGGTCCACTCCTCTCTGGCATCTATATCTTGGATGTCAAAGTCAATGTCAAAGACCTATGACTAACCAATTTCGTACATGATTGCAAACTGTGAACAGTCACTGAATCTTCCCAAGATGAGAAAACCCTTCAGGAAGGTCTAAGACAGACAAATGCTTGGTGCCAAAGCCATGGCTTAAAACTCAATACCAGGAAATGTATTATAGTACCATTTGGTAAGTCTGCTACCCAGGGTTCTATATCATCAATAAAACACCCCTGCAAGCTGATTTACTAGTCAGGGATCTGAGAACTCATGAAGATAGTAAGCTAGGCTTTGACCAACATGTGTCCAAGATAGTAAGCAAATCCTTCTATATTGCTCAACCTATAAGCAAGGGCATGGCATCAAGGTCCAGAAAGGTCATCACGCCCATCATAGAGTATAATGACCCCTTCAGTATGTACGTGACCAGACACATGCAGCGACTGAAATGTCCACAAAGGTTTCTTACAAAAAGAATAGAGTGAGTAAACATAATGTCCTGTGTTGATCGCCTCAAATCCCTGTGTCTTTACTCAGTATCATACAGACTTTATAAGGGTGATCTTTGCCTGGCATACAAGGCATTCCCATTCTCTGGAACAGGCTCCCATCCATGTGAAGCAGAGTTCCTCGATATCTCAGTTTAAGTAGAATCTGGATCAATGGTTGGATAATCAGAAATTCGTCCCTGATCAGGCACCTATGTCTCTGATAGACAGAGACAGTCAGTAAATCACCCCCTATATAAATTAAATTTGTGGGTCACACTTGAGTTTCATGGCTAGGTTTATTAGGGCCCTAGTGGTCATTGGCCTAATATAAACCTATGAACCTAGGAATCTGTGAAGGCTGCTGACGGAACAGCTTCCCATATGTGCTGATAAGGACAGCAGCCATAGGCATCCTTACAGATATGCGGGACACATGAGTGAACGGAACATAAGATCCATAGCAATGGCAGCCTCTGGAGTGAGAGAGAGAGTAAAAGGCAAATTCTCTGTCTGAAGTCACTTTCTGTAGACTTATGCCTACCTGGCTGCAACAGAATGGCTAGTTATGTCCATCTAAACTGAAAAAAAAATAAAAATTAAAGGTGGGACAATTAATGTATGGCATCAGAAACACTAGTGAATATTGTCACTTTTTTTTCACTCCAGCTGATGGTTAGCAGATTTAAAGATAAGGAGTATCCATAGAAGATAATTTACATGTTTTTAATGATGTCAAGGAGAAACACTTCGTTGTAATGATGGAATGACAACAGATAATGTGTGATATTTAAATAGATTTCTATAACATGCTTTTGCAACTGAATACACTTGTGACTATTTATTGATTAGGCAAATACAGAATAAATGTTTATTTATTTACCCAGCCTTTGTGGACCAGGTTAGTCGTACTAGGCCAGCAGCCTCTTTTTAGGACACCCAAGGTTGTATTCATACTGACTAAAGAAACTTTGACCAGGCTGTCGATGACCTTTCCCTGCTCTGTTTTTTTGAGAAGTGCTGCAGGATCTTTTGTATCCACTTGAGCTACCACCAGCTCAGTGTAGGGGAGACCTTGATTTAACATTTGGGGCGTGTTAATTAATAATGTTAAAATTAAATATACTGTTGGTGTTTTTTTGCTCCCTCCGATCTGACTTTTATGCTTCCCTTGGTTAACTTACTATACCGTTCATTCCCCCAGGTGTGTACAGTTCATTCCCCCAGCTATAGTCTCTTCATTCATTCCCTGAGGGGTGACAAGTAAGTATGCTGAGGACAGTGCCATCATCCATGGAGAGAATCAGACTTTTTACTTAATGCCCTACTATTTCCTCGCTCATGTCCAGTGCCAATGGGTGTTGTGTGGGACTGCCACTCACTTTGAGGCTAATGTTTATATTTCTTTTTTCAATCTCCACTGTGGAACTCAACAGACCATGTATTCTTGGGCATCTGCCCCCCTTCCCTTTGAGAAGTGAGTGGACCAGCCCTCATTCTTCTGCCACACCTCAGTTCCAGGTTATGGAGCCACACGGAGCCAGCTAATGGTACCGTTGATGAATTCCCCCATATGGTGTTTAAATTAAATCAGTCTAGAGCTGATATGGCTAAATCTCAAAATAACATGCACAACACATTTAGGGTCTCCTGAAAGTGTAGCAATCATAGCTGGTCGCTTACCTTAGGAGTAAAAGTTATTGTTTTCATTGGGATGACATATAATTTCAATAATTCATTCACTCGTGATAGAGAACACTTAGTGTACTTGGCTACATATTGGTGTGGTTCCATCTATGTAGGAAATATGAGCCCCAGATTGAGAAATAAAGTACGTGAACATATTTGCAAAATCAAAAATAAAGTCTGTTCATAATACATCATTTAAACATTAGTATTGTAAGAAACAAATGTTTTTAAGTTTCAAGGTGACCCTAGAAATGAAGGGAATAGGTTACTTAATGAACATACTCCCTCAGGTTTAGATTACATATACTCATTACTTAATGAACATACTCCCTCAGGTTTAGATTACATATACTCATTACTTAATGAACATACTCCCTCAGGTTTAGATTGCATATACTCATTACTTAATGAACATACTCCCTCAGGTTTAGATTACATATACTCATTACTTAATGAACATACTCCCTCAGGTTTAGATTACATATACTCATTACTTAATGATCCGCGTTGGTGGTGCTGCGGTATTGTTGTCGCCTCACAGTAAGATGCTGTCCGGTTTGATTCTCAGCTAGAGCGTCATCTGCGTGGAGACATGCGTGAATGGGCATACCTTCGTTGAAGGTTGTGCGTCAGGGCTGGTAACTCGGCACGTAAAAATCAACTAGCAATCATTAGCAGACCGGAGTTCCGCTGTGGCGACCCCTAACCGGGAAAAGCCAAAAGACACAAACAAACATACTCATTACTTAATGAACATACTCCCTCAGGTTTAGATTACATATACTCATTACTTCCATTTTTGAAGGAGATTATCTATGGATTTGTTTAACTGGTTGTTATTTGCATTCTACTAATGTCTTTGAAAAGTCATGCTGTAAAGACTGATTTTAAAATATTTATCTTAGTAACACTTGTGAGAATAGTGTGCAGAACTTCTACTGATTACTCTAATAAATTAAGTCTACACTACTATTTTATTATTTTTTTGTGTTAACAGCCTCTGGTAATTTTCCATTTTATGCACAGCGAGCATTCGGGTTGCAGTTACAACTGTATAATCACAATGAGGAAAACACAGATAATAGACTCACCCATTCTGCCTTGCAGTCCTTCTAGAATTATCTATGGAGTTGTGAGTTGTTAGCAGTTAATAAACCTCATATAAAACACCCTCGCTTTAGCCTGAGTCTCTCTCTGTCTCTCTCTCTCTCTCTTACAAGTTGTAGCAGACCACCCATTCTGCCTTGCAGTCCTTCTAGAATTATCTTTGGAGTTGTGAGCTGTTAGCAGTTAATAAACCTCATATAAAACACCCTCGCTTTAGGCTGAGTCTCTCTCTCTCTCTCTCTCTCTCTCTCTCTTACAAGTTGTAGCAGACTCCTACAGTGACCCTGTGGACAGCCACTACCAATCCCCTAGTCAGTTATTGGTACAAATCACTGGTAGGAGTCTTATGGGTGAGGCTGGACTAATCCCAGATTCATAGTTTCACAGGTACTAACTAGGCTATTTATCCGTGATGATCTTTAGAAGCCTAGCCATACATTGCCATGGCATTTCTAGCACTTACATTTTAAGTACAAATAATCCAGAGATGAGTAGATCATTTCATTTACATGTTGCCACTGTCAATGAGAGACAAGAGTATCAAACCGGGGTGAATTTGCAGTTACCCATTCATTTGTCTAGATTACATTTGAATAGTGTAAGAGAAGTACTTTGCTTTACCTGGAGGGAAGGTGATTCCAAAGAAGTGATATTTTCTCTCATACTATATCCAACATATTCTCATATTCTGTTTATGTTGCAGAATAGATTGAGATGTCTTGAGTGACTCTATACCCAAGGCAGACATCACCTTTCAGTAGCCTGGATGCCACCAAAAAGAGGGACAAGGCTTGGAGATGGTCCACTTAGTTGTTATGATTCGTTATTTATTTTCTTAGTAAGAAAGCACTGTGGGCATTCGGTTTGTGTCAGATGTTTGAACAGGTATATACCAAAGGGGCCAATATACTCAGATGAGTGCAGTATACAGTAGAATCATCACATTCCTGGATCTAGATGCTATACTCTTAGTAATAAGCTGTGCAATAAAAAAGGACTTTCTTACAATGTTGGATACATGGTCATGAAAGACAGTTTGTTGTCTATGTAGGTTCCCATGTCCCTAACTACTGGATCAATTTTCAGGAGTGTGTTGTCACTGTAAGTTACAAGTGGTTCTTTCTCGCTGAAGGATACTGTTATACATTTCTTGACATTTAGTTTTAGTCCATGGTTTTGACACCAGCTATTGGTTTGGGAAAGACCTTGGTGTTCTCTGGGGCATTTATGATGGCACCAAGTTTTCAATCATCTGTAGACTTTGTCAGCCATAAACACTTAACAGTAGCTTTGGCCTCTGAGAAGTAAATGCCAAAGAGGAGTGGTGCAAGGACTAACCCCGGGGGACAGCGCTAGTGGCAATTTGTTTGGGGGAGGTAGAGCTGCCCACCCTAATTTCCTGAGTTCTATGTGTGAGTCATTTTGTTATCCAATAAATTACATAGGGTTTAAGTTTAAGATTTAGCTGGGATAGATTTTGTATGATAACTGAGTGTGGGATAGAAGCAAATACCTTTGCAAGGTTTCGATATGCAGTTTCGATATGCAGTGTGTGCTGATATGTCCTCACCCATTGCTTCAGTAGGCAGGATTTGCCCTTGACAAGTGCAGACTGGTTTGGATCAAGAGTGTGTCCATTACCTATGTCCTTATTTATTAATTCCACAATGATCCTTTCCATAGCCTTACAAATGAGGCTGGTTGGACTTATGGCTCTATAATTTGCTTGATCAATTAATATCCCACCTTTCTGCTAGAGGATGGCACAAAACATCCCACCTTTCTGTGAGGGGATTGCACAAAACATCCCACCTTTCTGCTAGGGGGATGGCACAAAACATCCCACCTTTCTGCTAGGGGATGGCACAAAACCTCCCACCTTTCTGCTAGGGGATGGCACAAAACATCCCACCTTTCTGCTAGGGGATGGCACAAAACATCCCACCTTTCTGCTAGGGGATGGCACAAAACTTGTTTGTAGGCTGACATTGAATAGCCCCTGTAGGGAGTCTGTCAGGTCCTGTTTCAAGATGGCCAGTAAGCAGCCCAGTATGTTATCTGGCCCCATACAAGCAGTGTTCTTGGCCTTGGATAATGCCTTGAAGACTTGTTAATGGGAGATTTGAGGGAGGGGTGTAGATGTAGGTAGGAGTTTTGGGAATGTGGCAGGGGGGAGTTAGAGCTAACTTTATCCAGTAGCAAATTTCCTGTGTCATCTGAGTCCAAGTATGTGGTATCGTTCATTATTAGCTCTGCACGGTGATGGACATTGCTTCTAGGGTGTCTAACACAGTTAAATAAGGCTTTTTAGTTGTCCTTTGCCTGGTTGGCTATTTTTACCTCTTATATGGCGTTGGTTGATTTGATCAGGGTCTGGAACTCCCTGTTAAGTTTAGCATGAGCTTTTCTTGCATCTTGAGAGCTACATTTAATTTTGCATTCAATGAGCATTTTTTTCTTTTCTGGAACAACGTAAAATTTCAAAGTAAACCACAGGTCAGGAACACAAAGTTCAAAAAAAATCTACTTTTAATCCACAGACTTGAAATATAGTAAAAAGTTGCTTTTAATCCACAGACTCAAAAATCAGTAAACGCTTTCATCCAACTCGGACTTCCTCAGACTGAATAATATAGTAAATACTACTAACTTAAAATACTAGTAAAACAAACACATGACCATTTAATTATGATGTAACTTCCTCTTTTTTAAATATGCAACAAAGTCAGACCTATCATTCATTCCAGGTGGATAGCATGCATTCAGTTTAATTTGCCAAACATATTCCTTCCACCCGAGCTCATCTTCAGCATCAAATCTATTGTGCACATTTATCACTTCGTCTAACACAATAAACTTGAAATTTACTTGACAACTTGCATTATTTTTTATAATGTTTACCAAAAGCATTTTTTTCATCTTTCACAGATACTGGATATTTATGCTCATAAATGTGTCTATTTAATTATCTAGTTGTCCGCCCCACATAAAATGAATTGCAGGACATACATATACCTAAATAAACAATAAATCTCGATTTGCAGCTATATTTTCCTTCTATTGTTATCACATGCCCTCCCACTGTTAGTTGTTTAACATCTGTTATCAAGAAGTTACACATATTACAATTCAAACACTTATACATTCCTGTATTAATAACCCTATTCTGTGTGGGTAAAGAAATGGGGGGGGGGATTTAATCTAGCTTGAAATAAATTTTTAAAACTTCGTCCCTTTTTTTCTTTTGTTATAGAGCCTGTTTACATTTGGGTTCCACCACGCAGTTTTATTTTTGAATTTGGTTTTGTATTTACTTCGGAACGGGCAGATGCATCTATGCAGATATTCGCATGTGCACTGAATTATGCAGTAAAAGATTCCACGTAAACAGTGGGGTCATGGAGTTGGAAGGAGAGATTGAATTTAGTCAGGTGGTCATGCAGTCTCAGTGGACTTGTCTTGGCATAATCTCAGAGTACCAACCAAGGTGCTGGATGATGTTTCTGACTTCCATGTGTATAGCCTGTAGTTAACTACATGGGTGCAAACCTCTCAACTCCTTAGCACATAACAATCTGGACAAGGCCTAAAATAATGAGAGGACAAAGGCCAAAAAATGTTGTTGTATCTTTCAGCTTTTCCTGGTTAGGGATCGCCACAGCGGAACTCCGGTCCGCTAATGATTGGCAGTAGATTTTTACATACTGAGTTGCCAGCCCTGACGCACAACCTTCAATGAAGGTATGCCCATTCACCATGTCTCCACACAGAAGACACTTTAGCTGAGAATCGAACAGGACAACATCTTACTGTGAGGTGACAATGCTACTGCAGCACCACCACGCAAAGGCCAGAAAATAAGGACAGATTTTAAATATTGCTCTTATGAACTTAGAAAGTTGCTAGAATAACCAGTTTTGTGTTATCTTGCCTTTGCTGAATGATATGAAGTCTGAAACACAAATGTAAGTTTTATGGGGAACAGACCAAAAATACTGAGGCAAAAAATCTGGACATTTTTCAAAAATCTGGAAAGTTAAGAGGTGTGCATGGGGGAGATGAATGGCCCTGAGTTATTCAAAACAGTAAAGGAAGTAGATGATAGGGACCACAAGAGCAATATAAAGCATATCAAGCAGGAAACTAAAAAATTAGGAAACCTAGTGCAAATATAATTTATGTTAATGGTTTTGCATTCAAACCACAAAAGGGAAGCTGTCAGATTACTGAAAACTGTTGGTAAACTTACAAGGGTTTTGCACAAATGTCAGCAAGTCAGAGTTTACTTTGATGGTTGTGGAATGAACAGTGTTGGGCCTGTTTAGTGTTTTGTAATTAGTTACTGTCAGAATAAATTCTTCAAAACGTTAAGCTCACCTGGCTCTGTGTTACACAGGGATGGAGTCCCAAATTTGGTCCAGAAAACCTGAACTTGAATAGTGGATTGGGCACTAGAAAAGCCAAAGAGGGGTGAAACCATGAGGCTTTTCTTAGCTCACCCATTTTAGAAAAAAGAATTGGGATAAGGTCAGCACATACCTCTCAACTTTACTTATTTTGGAGGTACGGATCTATTTTCCCCTTCACAAGATGTAGCTATTTTTGAGGTACTTACCTATTTTCAGGCTTGATTTATACAGGAAACCAGACTACATGATCAAAATACTTGTGGCATCAATAATTTAAAGAAAGATGACCATGTTACATCTCCATTTTTCAGAAGCAAAAGTAAATGACTCTGTAAGGTACATTTTTGCAAAACCATTTATAAAACTTACAGATTTTATACTATGTCTTTGATAATACTTATATTTTTGTGTCATTTTTGTTACTTTCATTTTATAAAACCTCCTTTTTTCTGAGTAGTATCCCACAGTCCTACAGGAAGAAAGAAAAGTTATATGCTATTGATATAATAATAAAAGCCTTCCTAACCCCTCCAGCTAAAATTGCCATAGCTCGCTCTCACCTTCTTTCAACCCTTCTGTATGCATCCCCTCTACTCTCGAATTTGAACAAGACTGTCCTTAACAAACTCTCAATTTGCTACAACCACATTGCCAGGTTTGCCACTGGGCTGCCTTTTAGAACACATCATTGCATCAATCTAAATCAGCTTGGTTGGCTTGAACTACCTAGCCTAATCCAGTATAACCAACTGATTATTGCCTATAAAATCCTCTATAATCCGAACAATACTCCTGCACTTAAAAATATTATCACCCCCTATAACAATCCTAGACCGCTTCGATCCTCTAACAAACTACTAATTCAGACTAGCAAAATTAATAACACAGCCGGTGATTCTATCTTTGCAAACTCTGTAAGTAGATCCTGGAACTCACTTCCAGCTGATATTACCTTACTTTCCACCTTAGGTCAATTTAAAACTAGACTCAAACAACATTTGTCACTTAACTGGCTATGTCAATGTATCAAGCCTGGCTAACCCGAATGTGTAAAAATCTGTTAACCAGTTTACTGTGTAATTTAATTTAATCCTGACTTGTGCTCAGGACTAACTTTAACCTGTGGAACTTGTTTAACTTGCTTACTTATGTAATCTCTGTAAATAATCTGTTTGTAATATGTAATGCTGGTATTATGTAATGCTGTATCTGCTTACCCTTGGAGCTTTTCTCCCCGGGCCTCCGCTGAAAATGGACATGCATCCAGTCGGACTATCCCGGTCAACAAATGTAAAATAAATAAATAAAATATTCAGATTTTATGCTAATTTCATGCTAATTTAGTGCCCCGGTTTTTGATCAGATGTACCCATTTTCAATTTGCATACCTATTTTCAAATCTGTAGGTTGAGAAACATGGTTCGTTATACCAACAAAATACCTTACAGAGTGTATTCAGCTATAAATTCATAAACCACTGCAAAATTATAGCATTGTTTTGAAATTATCTTGAATAAAGAGTAGTGAATGACAGTAATTTAGACAATCAGCCTTTTAAAATAATTGTGGCTCCATTCACAAAACAATTATCAAGGCTTCGTCCCTAGTTATCCTCTTCATTTTTCCCAACATCCTACATTTGAGTTCACTGGGAGATGGATAAGTGACAGGAAGAGACAGCTGCCATCATCCAGTGGTAGTTAGAACATTTTTGGATGCTTCCTAGCACCCTCTCCCACTGGACAGACAGCGCCTACTACACTAAATGTGTTAATGTGTAGCTGAAACCTTATGTATCCCCTTGATGTGTTCACCCCCTCCAGAGTCCCACCTGCAGGAGTTGTATTTCCAGACCTTACCTCATATGGCACAGTTGAGGCAAAACTGAGACAACCCCCCCCCCCCAGGATGGGCAAGCTGACAATGAAGAACAAACGAGAGATTGCAGTCGATGATATCTCAGATGTGCATGTTATATATAACTTGCTGCGGATGTCTGGCAGTTGATGCAGAGGGATCTCAGATGTGCATGTTATATATAACTTGCTGCGGATGCCTGGCAGTTGATGCAGAGGGTTAAGGCTGTGAGCCGTGCTACAGGATTTGATTCCCTCTGGCATCATCTGCCTGCTGTCTGACCTTAACCAGGCATTGCTCGTGGATCACCCTCAGAATGGGGCTGTGTGTCCAGTAGGCCTACCTGGTTAACAAATGTGTATTATTATTATTATTATTATTATTGTTTAAAAATATTGTTTAGAGTTTAGACTGAAACAGCTATAATGATGGCAAGGGTGAATAACTGAGATAACTCTACAGAATATCTAACAGAAGGCACTTATGAAATTACCCGTTATCCTTAAACCTGGCATGTGAAGGAAGCATAGTTAGGTATGAAAGCAATTTGTTCCTAAACAGAGATTTACTGTGCACACATCTCACATCCATCCATGCACAATCCCTTTTTCCATTTTTGCACTTGGAGTCAGGGTGTCACTTCAACAGTGACAATCGTCTAGAGCCAAGGTTTAAAATGCCGAGTGGTCAGCCCTGCAGTGGTAGTTCTTCCATACCACACACTTGCACACACTCTCATACCTATGACCAGTTTAGTGTCCAATCCAACTGCTGTATGAATGTGAGAGGACACCAGCGCACCCATAGGAAACCCACGTGACTGCATGGAGGACACACAGCCTCCTGTGCATGTATCCCACGTTGGAGGAGTGGGTTACAAACAGCAGAACTTGGCTTACAGATCTTTCCCTAACATCTTCATCTCGCTGAGATGTGAGCCAGTGGTCTGGGACAGCTACTTGGAAGTGTCCTCTATACAGAACATGATTCCCAAAAGTTAACTGTGACTCTAGTACAAGTTGAACTGGACGCCTTAGCTTGTGACCTTAACTTAGATACTACAGGCTCATCTGCCCATTAGTACGAAATTTTGTAAATAGGAAAGAAAAAGTGTGATCAGACAGAAGCTACAAAAACTCAGAAGCTATAGAGACTCACCTACACATTAGCAAATGATTTCTCAGAATCTAAGAAAAAGTCATTCACCAATTTACATGTAATCATTCAGAACCGAGACACCTATCCACCAGTATGTGATCAGTCAAAATCTCCAGCTTCCCTCCACCACACACAAACACACACACACACACACACACACACACACACACACACACACACACACACACATACAATCTCACTCACCCTTACTCTTAGTCCCCCCCCCCCCCGCCAAGTCTTAGCTTACACTGGAATCAAACCGCGACATTAACTGAAACTGAGCTAGACATAGTAATCTTAACTAACGAGGCAACAGGACACAAGGGTGTTAGACATAAATTACTATGAACAGGAAAGGACTGGAGTGATAGAAATGATTTCTGTATGTTGTCTGAACTGCTGTATGTAATAATCTGTAAATAAAGGTAAATCATACAATAAACCAGGCTTAACAGCTCAGTACAGAATCCCCTGTTAAATAAATATGTGTACTAGGTGGGATATAGCTTAAATACATTTTCAGTGGTAATATAAGGTGTCAACAGTAACTCCTATTGATCGAAGTAAGGGTCCTGCAGTGTTCTAAAATGTGGGACACTCCTGTTTTCACAAGTGAAAAGTGTGGTTAGAAAGAGCTGTAATAAATTGTTGAACTTTTTAGTATGAATGAGGTGAGAAGAAAATATGATCTGTTTGAATATGCATAAAAACTGTCATATCCTTCAGTATAAAGAAGTTCAAAATGGCTGCACACACATTGTGTGTTATTGTTAGTGCTGTGTGAGTCTATTGAGGGTAGACTAGGTTATTGAAGACCCCTTATGCTCAGGGACAGAAAATTGTAGGTTACAGAAGAAGAAGCCAGAAGTCTTATTTGATGGTGGGAGTGCGCAACAGATCTGTTTATCATTCTCTAATTAGCTGTCTGCACTGTTTAATTCCATTTACGGTTTTGGCAGTGACAGAAGGGCTTTCTTCCAGCACTCTGACAATCTGTCACTCTCACTCTAAGGGCCAGCTTTTCACAGTTTTGTGGCCGTCTTCTGTGAACCACCTCGGCAGCCTCTTCACCCCCCCCCCCGACTCCCATACACATGCATGCAGTTTCTCACTGTCTTCATTCTTTGTGAAGTGAAAGTCCAGCTGGACATCCACAGGCAGCAATCTGTCTCAGGTTAGTTCTGTTGTTCAAAATGTCTGTATTTCAGTCCAATCTGTCTCTTACTTAACGTGTGTGTTTAAAATGATAACTGTGCATTCTGCACCTGCATGCTTTTTTCAGACTTGTAGCATTTAGGTGGGGAATTTTTTAATGAAAATACATTATATCCCAAGTTACTCCAACAGGTTAAGCATTCATCATTCCAATAAAGGTTTTCAAAAAATATAGGAATTTTCTTTTTCAACAAGAATGCAAAATATGTATTTAAGATTAACTATTTAGTAGTGAGAGGCTTAGAATAGAACCTACAACACAAGTTTATAAAGAGTGTTGCAGGCAATTTTAGGTTGTTACTTCAGTTTATCTGCTATTTATTTTCCTTGCCTGACCATCACTGGCATAGACTAGTAGTTTTTCATAAATCAGTGAGCATTTCTTACTGTGCCACTAACCAATAAAATATGTTTATTTCAGAGAAAGAGAAGTTTTTCTATTACATATTTCTCAAAATAGTTTTCCCTGCAGCTTCAAAGATTGAGGAAGGGAAAAGATTTTTTTCAAGAGGTGAGAATACTTTTGTTTCATTTGTAGCTTAGCAAGTATATCCCAGACATCTGATATTTATAGCATCTCCAGACAGTAACTAGGGGTTACAAAAGGTGCAGTAATAGGAGGACCCCGCAGCATGAGTACGAACCCATTACCTAAACAGTCAGCTGTAAAAAACATTCTGTCACAGTCAAATATGATCTATTTTGTTTGCTAATTTTTTTGTGAAAAAGAGTCTGTCTGCTAAGCATTAACAATAAAAATGACAGATTTATTTCCAAGTGTCACCAGGGATGAGCAATATAGTATTATTTTTCTAAATATCTGGTCCTGATTCAGTTTGCATTAGCAGAACACAGGCAAATTGCAATGTATAGCTCCTCAGTCATTGTAAATGCAGAAAGAAAAAGAAAGAAAATTTAAATCAATAACTTTTTATATGACAGTTATCCACACATGTAGATTACCGTATCAAGCAGCTTACAGTTACTCGTTCAGATAACTCGAGCCTGATACACACATGCTCGAACATATCTGCACATGTAGATTACCGTATCAAGCAGCTTACAGTTACATGCCCGAACATATCTGCACATGTAGATTACCATATCAAGCAGCTTACAGTTACTCGTCCAAATAACTCGAGCCTGAGACACACATGCTCGAACATATCTGCACATGTAGATTACCATATCAAGCAGCTTACAGTTACCCATTCAGATAACTCGAGCCTGAGACACATATGCTCGAACATATCCGCACATGTAGATTACCGTATCAAGCAGCTTACAGTTACTCGTTCAGATAACTCGAGCCTGAGACACACATGCTCGAACATATCTATACATGTAGATTACCGTATCAAGCAGTTTACAGTTACTCGTTCAGATAACTCGAGCCTGAGACACACATCCTCGAACATATCTACACATGTAGATTACCATATCAAGCAGCTTACAGTTACTTGTTCAGATAACTCGAGCCTGAGTCATATTGGATAAGTCGAGCCTGAGACACACATGCTCGAACATATCTACACATGTAGATTACCGTATCAAGCAGCTTACTGTTACCCGTTCAGATAACTCAAGCCTGAGACACACATGCTCGAACATATCTACACATGTAGATTACCATATCAAGCAGCTTACAGTTACTCGCTCAGATAACTCAAGCCTGAGACACACATGCTCGAACATATCTGCACATGTAGATTACCGTATCAAGCAGCTTACAGTTACTCGTTAAGATAACTTGAGCCTGAAACACACATGCTCGAACATATCTGTACATGCTGATTACCATATCAAGCAGCTTACAGTTGCTTGTTCAGATAACTCGAGCCTGAGTCATATTGGATAAGTCGAGCCTGAGACACACATCCTCGAACATATCTACACATGTAGATTACCATATCAAGCAGCTTACTGTTACCCGTTCAGATAACTCAAGCCTGAGACACACATGCTCGAACATATCTACACATGTAGATTATCGTATCAAGCAGCTTACAGTTACTCGTTCAGATAACTCAAGCCTGAGACACACATGCTCAAACATATCTGCACATGTAGATTACAGTATCAAGCAGCTTACAGTTACTAATTCAGATAACTCGAGCCTGAGACACACATGCTCAAACATATCTACACATGTAGATTACCATATCAAGCAGCTTACAGTTACTCGTTCAGATAACTCGAGCCTGAGACACACATGCTCGAACATATCTGCACATGTAGATTACCGTATCAAGCAGCTTACAGTTACTCGTTCAGATAAATCGAGCCTGAGACACACATGCTCGAACATATCTATACATGTAGATTACCATATCAAGCAGCTTACAGTTACTAGTTCAGATAACTCGAGCCTGAAACACACATGGTCGAACATATCTACACATGTTGATTACCATATCAAGCAGCTTACAGTTACTCGTTCAGATAACTCAAGCCTGAGACACACATGCTCAAACATATCTACACATGTAGATTACCATATCAAGCAGCTTACAGTTACTCCTTCAGATAACTCAAGCCTGAGATTCACATGCTCGAACATATCTACACATGTAGATTACCATATTAAGCAGCTTACAGTTACTCATTCAGATAACTCAAGCCTGAGATACACATGCTCGAATATATCTACACATGTAGATTAACATATCAAGCAGCTTACAGTTACTCGTTCAGATAACTCCAGACTGAGACACCCATCCTCGAACATATCTACACATGTAGATTACCATATCAAGCAGCTTACAGTTACTTGTTCAGATAACTCGAGCCTGAGACACACATGCTCGAACATATCTACACATGTAGATTACCATATCAAGCAGCTTACAGTTACTCATTCAGATAACTCAAGCCTAAGACACACATGCATGAGAGTAATAACTTGAATTGGCAGTTGTTCAGGTTTCCTAGCTTGAGTCTCAGTAAAACAAGATGTAAGTGCTCATATGTTATGAAAGAGTGAGTGTTCCAAGGGCAGTGTGATGGAGAAACAGCAAAACTGGTGTTACATTGCCTGTCCGTCACGACGCGAAGCCTTTGATGCTCACAATTTCAGGTGTGGCTTCCTTTCTTTTCCTTTTTTTTTTCTCATTATAAGTGGGAAAGGGTTACTGAATCTTTCTGGAAACTGGTTAGCTACATGAAGACACTCAGATGTGAAGAAAATGTTCACAATGCACACCTGGCATAGTTACAGAGAGGCACTGAACAGAAAAGTAGATTTCAGCTTTCTTGGAGAAGCCGAACAGTGTGGCACCCTGCTCAGCTTAAACCAAAAATAAATAAGTAAATAAATTTTAAAAAAGAGCTTCAGCACTAACCATCTTTTATCTTATTATTAATTTATTTTTCTTTCCCACTAAGACATGCACAACTTCACAGCACAAGTTAGGACCATCACCCTAGTTGCAAGGCATTAGGGGTCATTATCAGTAGGTCCAATGTTACATGAATGCAATACCTACATTTAAAAATGAATGAATCTGCAATGAAGTGCTAAAGCAAAGTGTTGTATAAGACAGAGCTTCCCTCTATACATCTTTTTTGTATACCAGAACTTTCAGCTTCTGCAAGAAAGCCCAAACTATCTTTTTTGGTCAGATCCTTTTTGTGGCAGTGTCAGTTGCACATTGTGTGAAGTTTCCCTTCCCACAACATTCCTACGCTGATCCATGTTGTGAGTTCAATAGCAGCAGATATGTTGGCTTGTTTCATAATTTCATGATATAGCTGCTAAAATTGAAGTACAGATATTAACATACACTATGTCATGTTCTCTTATTTAGAATGTAACCAACACAAGGTTCCTTCATCTTTTGCCAGGAATTCTTCAAACTTGGAGGATTATACCCTCCCTCAGTCCAGTAGAAGGTGTGTAATCTGTAAGACATTCACATCTGCTCCTGTCTCCCACCTACCAGCACCCTGCATCAATCACTAACATGAATAGCCTGTCATGCCATAATTATAGAAAGAGCTGAAATGCAGGTCCTACAAGGTCCAGTAAGCTAAAAAGCTAAGAATGCCATCTGGCAGGTATGTTAACAAATATGTGGCACACTAAACATCTTCAGAATCTGATTATTTCTGTGTGTCACTGGATAGCAGGCCTCAAAATATATTTTGAGGGTGGGCTCTCTCAATTTTTGGTACAGTCCTGGATATCTGTTGAAGTATGTATCACTGATATGAACACTATCACAGCAGAAACTATTTTCAATTAACCCAAAAATATTACAATCAAAGGTCATGCAAGCTGAAACAGATTATATTTCAAGTGCATGTCTGTCTACCTAGCCCACCTGAGTATGTATGTGCACAGGGTGGGGAGAGCAGGCAGTAGTGCCTACCGTATGAGAGGCTGGGCATGACACCATATAAGGGATACAGGGATATTGCCCCCCACAAGGTTACTTTTACATTTTTTATGCTATTTAACCATGTCTGGATAAGAATTCCTGTTGGTTAATGTACCATGCCCTAGATAATTATCTATTTAGTGACATAACACACAATTGCAATCCTTCAAATAGCCAAGCTAAAAATACTGATGAGTTTATTACCTTTAAAGTAAATTTCAGGAGAAAACAATGAATGACAGAATGCAGCTAATGAAAACATTAACACACGTTTTGCTGATTTTTCCCAAACTCAAAGTAAAGACAGCAGAAGCAATCCTTTAATAATAGTCCATATAAATGAATGGTGCCTGCCCAGAAGCTTTCATCCAACTGATGCCGCAAAATGCAAAGTGGAGATAGGCTAGAAAAGAATAGCTGTCCTACGCTCCCAGAAAACTTATTTCTCTGTTTTCCTTTAGAGGCTACCAAAAAACTTTCATAAATCAATGGAGGAGGTACTTCTTATCCAGGCAATATAGTTTTTGTCTTTAAAGCTAAAAAAAGAATGGTCTTTAAAGCACATTATATAGTCAAAAGACTAGAATTAATATAGTCATTTCATTGGGGTAATTACTATTTGCACATGGACTAGTAATGGCAGTTTGCTCAGAGGATTTACTATACATATGTATACTTTTCTCTTCCCATTTCTTGTTCTGTTGTACCTGCAAAGTAACCAGTATTAATCCTGGTTCTAATATCTAGTAGTTTTCATTGAAATTTATAAACGTGATGGCTGATGTGGAAATGAGAAAAAAATGAACTATAAACATGTTTCTGCATATAGTTTTTGTTAATTCTTTATATTTAACGTTGTCTTATTTTTCTCAATTACATATTAAAATTAAGTGTTAATATAGCTGCCAATCATGTCACCAGAAACCAAAAGGCACTTGTGTTTCTTAGGTCTTATCCAGTTAACACCCATTAAAGAAAACAAAATTAAATAATAAGATCGATGAAAACCATTAGCATCTTAAGCCCTCTGATGTCATAGTCCTTTGTATACAAAATGTATTTTATAACAACGTACCATGATTGCTGCAGTTTTGTGACACACATCCAGATCAACTACATAGATGGCTGAATAAAGACAAAAAAGGATTCATGTGTCCCTCTTCTGCTCAAGTTAGGTCTGTTTGAAAAAGATGAACCTGTTAGTTCTATTTCCAGACTTATTTTTATTTTGGCATCCTATCCACAGAATTTTATAATGATCTGGACACTGAAGCCATAGTAGCATTGATTAATTCATTGAGAATGTTACATGCTTCCTTCTGTCACTTCTAAATTTCTTCTGTTTAAGGTTTGGGTGACATTCCATGAAAGTTATGCAACATAAAAAATATCTGTTACACTGTTATATGTGAAGACTGATCTATGGTCTGTGACCTAATACTGCCCATTTATGATATTAATTTGAAGTTACTTTCTGTCTCCTTAGCACTAAAAGCACATGTTCTGTTACAAACTGACTACAGATATGTGTGTATATGTTCAGGTCTGAAGGGACTACCAGGTAGTCTAAGTGCTTTATATTACTGGGGCATAGCATGAATCAGAAACGTTACCTTATTGATAGTTGACTATTATGAAATATTTATTCTATGTAAGAGAGTCAAATATATATATATATATATATATATATATATATATATATATATATATAGTTTCACTGAAACACATTTGACTGTGCACAATTCACTGAAAGCTCAATTCATTGAAAACACAATTCACTGAAACACATTTCACTGAAAGTTATATATTGCCTTTTCCCCACTGTTGTGTGATACTGGAGTTAGTATATATATAGTAAGGGGGGGGGCATAGTCCCCCACCTATTTTAAATATTTTGAACTATATACATGGATGCTTGCAATTCCAATAAATTACTCTTTTCTGAACTTAATATATATCCAAAATATGTGGAGGAGTACGCCCCCCACACCCCCCTTACTATATATACTAACTCCAAGGTTGCACAACAGTGGGGAAAAGGCCATATATAACTTTCAGTGAAATGTGTTTCAATGCATTGAGTTTTCGGTGAATTGAGCTTTCAGTGATTTGTGCACAGTCATTTGACTTTCAGTGAAATGTGCTTTCAGTGAATAGTTCTAGACCCATATATATATATATATATATATATATATATATATATAATATATAATATATATATATATATATATATATATATATATATATATATATATATATATATATATGCACACACACACACACATGCTTCGAAGGCAAAGATCACTGGAGAAGGACATCATGATTGGAAAGATTGAGGGTACAAAGCACAGAGGAAGCCCACCAATGAGATGAATCGATACAATTACAACGACAACAGGTCGGATGTTGGTGTATCTCATCAGACTAGCAAAAAAACAAATCCTTTTTGATTCTTTAGTTTATCAAGTCACCAAGACTCAAACTCATATTGATGGGATATAACAACAACAACAACAATATACAATAAGTGAAAACGCCTATTGTTGAGCTGCAAACCATCAAACTGTTCCATTGACAAATCATAACTTCAGAACTTATTTATTTATTTATTTACTTATTTACTGGCATTTGTTTACCAGAAAAGTCCACTGGGCCAAAATAACCCATTTTCAGTGGAGGCTCGGGGAGAAAAGCTCAACATGGCAGTTAGTATAACAGTACATAAAATTAAAAAAACAATTAGGAGATACAAGCAGTATTAAAAACAGTCAGTAGACTATAAGTGTGTAAATACATATGTACAGATTTATGCAGTTATAAGTTACATGCTAATCAGGTGATCATATCATTATACATTTAGAGATAATATGGTGATAAAAGCAGTCGTTTAGCAGTATTTACAGGATGTTGTGAGAGTATAAGCAGCACAATAGTGCAGGGTGTAGAGTGAATGCAATAATGAAGGCAAAGATAGAGAACAGGCAAAAAGATCCCCAGGATTCATAAAGCTCAGCGCAAGGCCGGCATTAGGCCTGTGCCAACCATGTGGCGTTAAGATGGCACAGTAGCGCCAAATGCATATTAATGAAGGCGGGCTGCCACCACAGAAACGTGCATAGGAAAGGAGCGCGAGTGCATAGAGCGTGTCAAAGTGCCGCACGGAGGCGTGGAAATGTCAGCTGTCGATGTGCAATCTAAAATGCTTGCATATAACAATTTGCAAGCAATAGTAATCACATCTGTCAGTGTCCGTGGATACTGAAACATATGCAAAGCATGCAAGACAGTTCCTGCAAACACAAAATGAAGAAGCAAACACAAATACACGGTAGGGAATAACGTGTCCCTATCCCTCGAACAAATGACATTGAAAACCGTGTGCCCGTAGTCCACACAGTAGATAGTTATACCAAGTGGAAGTGAAATGCATCATGTTAGCTTGCCACCAATAGGTACGTCTAGCCCAATGTTCGGGGTCACCAGCTGACCCATATTGTGAGGGAGAGTACACAGCTGGGCAGATGTGTCCATAACAAATCCACGGTAAATGTAAATATTTAGCGACCGTATGACAGAATTATATCCCACAACGCATGTAATAGTCACATACAATAGGTATGTCCATATTTAACATACCATATGTGACAGGAAATAGAATAAGCATGTAAAGGAAACAGAAGGAGCATATAAACTGCTACAACAATAAGGCAACATGTAGGCTTAAAGGAACAGTATTATCTGTAGCGTTGACTGTGGGTATGTGTTGTCCAGTACAATCGGATATGTGTCCGGAATATAGCCCATCCTGGACATAGGAAAAGGTGGCATCCTACCAATGATCAGAACAGTCAGCCAAAATCCGCACATCTGCGGTCCAAGCCATACTTGTCAGGATGTGTCACAGTTGTACGGGTATTACCCGGGTGTACCAACCATGTCATGAAAGTTAAGTATGGGTGTGTACCTATGTGCGTGATGTATAGCATGTGGAAGGTGAAACATGCCAGTGTAGTCCACACAACCATACAGGTACCTGACATATGTAGTGTATGCAATGTGTTACCTTGACCATGTCATGGGCCATCAACCATAGCAGTGATGGATGGAGTGTCAGGAATATGTGTGGGGGGGGGGTGGTAATGGTATAATCCTCAAAGGCGAGACTGTGTCGTATGCAGAATAGGTGAACTGGAGGTGTATGAGTGAGCAGCGGGTGAATCAGAAAGAAACACAAAGAACATGTATACACATCTGCAATACAACCAGACAGGCCATACTGTAGAACACAATCCCACAAACATATGAATATTAAAATGTGCGATACAAATGTACAGAAATGTCACCGGCACATACCCACAGATTGGTCCTGATGGAACTGGCCAAATCAAACGCAACACACCTGGATGCATTATGGAATACCCAGCATCCCCTCCACAGCACACAACCCGCCCCCATACCTGAACGTCCACCAAATCCAGCCATACTTGGCCTACTAGTTTGGTGCAGCCACATCTACACATAGTGACCACTACTCATATGTAGTAGGCAGTGTCAGCCTAGGCAGTTTCAGGATTGCAAACTATGTATCCCTTGCATGTAAAACCCCCAGCACATTTTTGTAAGGCCAGAAGAATGGTCGGTATTGGCCTTGTTAAATTTTTGGATATCCCTCATGGGATAAGTAACCTGTGTAAACATTAGAATTGGTATCAAGACACGATGTCCAGTCCTGTAGACATCTGGACACAAGTTGGAATGTGCAGTAGTGGTGCACAAGACTGTCCAGCCCTAGATGGTCATGCAGAACCTACTACCCAGGATCAAACACCTGCCTGTGACGCACGTGTCCCGACATAAATAATCGAGAGAATATATTGCTCACATTCGCATAGTGACACATGGAAATAGGGTGATGAAGGCACTGACGTAAATAGGATACCCCCTGATCCACTGTGTGAGGGACAGTCACTGTGTAGGTAGGTGTGTCTTGACCAACAATGACACAATGCCAAATGTCTTGTGATTGTAGGAAATAACTATGTACCATACTGCATGTAACAGTTGCCTAAAGCGGTCACGTCAGGATAGAAAATACTTAATTCGTACAAGAAACAGACTAACAACTAAAGTGCTAAAGGTATAGGCTCACAGCTTGGAAACTAATGAATGTTCTAAACCTGCACTGACCATGGGTATGTGTTGGCCTAAACAATCTGGTGTCCCCAGAATATATCCCAAACTGTACATATGACAGTGTCAACCCTACCAATGGTCAGAGCATTCGCACAATAACTGGCCAGCCTCTTAATCACTCACAAAGCCAGTGACCTTTGGAGGAAAGGTGTTGAATGAGAATGATACTTACAACAATGAAGAGTAATAGACGCATTTAACTGCAGAAAATTAGTAGTAATACGAATCTGTCAACACATTCCAAGTTAATAGTACTAATATGGTAGAAGTGTCCGTGATTGTCCCTGATTTATCATTTGTCCCTGTCACTGTAGAAACTAGTCCCCGAGTATCACAGAGGTCCGTACACATATGTACACCAACCAACTGTCACATCTGTTGACAGGACTATTGCATACCTGTAGTGAATTTATAATTGATGTCCAGAATAATATTCATTGTATCTATAAATGAATGAAATAGTCAAATGTGAAGGGAAACATGTGGAAACCCCCCCACCCTGTATTATGTAGTGGAACCAGCCCCCAACCTATATTATGTAGCGCCGACCTAATAATGTGGTCAGAGGTGCCCAAACACCTGCATCTGTAAACACAGGTAGAATGTTAAAATCTGGACTAACTCTGTCCATGTGCTACATCTGATATTTGAACAGCGCCAGGGCAGATACATCACTGTCCACAGGGTTATGCAGACAAAGGGTTGTATGTTTGGTATGTGGGGTATGTGTTATGGGATAGTGAGACAATACTGCAGCCGGAACACTACATGTCTGGGACTTGTCAGATGGCACATCACAATGTGTGCACCCATTGCAGGGGCATATTACACAATGGTGAATCCTGTGAGCTGCCCATATCCCAGCTCACTGTGTGGTACTGTTTGCGTACCACACATGTGTTGTTCCAATGTATAGTACATATGCCTACATTGAACAACACCTCCACTGTTGTATGCACAGCTGTCCACACATCTAGCAATGACAGATACTGTGGTTTCATGTCAGTGTTTCATTTAGTTTGTATATATTGCACATGGGTAGCCAGTGTGCTTGATGACAGGTGCAACCTGTATATCATGACTGGACCATACATTATGTGTACATGTGTTAACTGGCCACATGGTGAATATATATATGCATTAACATGCCTGATACTGATAACTGTCTCACCTGCAACAGACTGATGTCTGTGCAGCACGCCAGAGGTACCTGTATAGGGGTGACACAGCAGTTTGAACATTATCCATGACTGTATGACAGCTACAGGGTGCACTGTGCATGTTAACACATTTGCCTGTACAATACCATATAGTATGCACATGTGTGCATACACAGGGTAGCAAACTATAGTATGCAGCATGTGTGTAAACATACCTTGCATATGATGTTACATTACATATTGTACAGTGACACATGCAACTAAATGGGATATAATAGTCATATGTGCAGTAGTGACTTACCAGGCAACTCCAGGCTCAGTGGTTGGGAGACACCCACCTCCACGATGGCAGCTAGTGTTTGTGGATGCTGTTCTGAGGGTGTCCCCAGGCTGGCCAGTAGCTCCTTGGTGTGTGTGAGTGGGGGCTGGGTTGGTGGCCCACCACCTGTTCCACTTTGTTCCCTGGCGATTGCATTGGCATGCTGTTTCACATGTTGTATCAGATCCGTGCAGTGTCTGTGCACCTGCTGGTAGGTGCGGTTATGACCACCCACATCATTAACCCTCCTGCGTAGCTCCTGCCACAGGTCGTCATGCTGCTGGGCATGCTGTGGCACATGGCTGAACAACACCTCATAGTTATCATGGAGGTACGGGATGAGGGCATCATCCTCCAGGCGGCTATACACTGGCAGGCGTGAACGAGGCATTATCTGAAAGACATAATGATGGAGACAGGTCACAGTATCACAGAGATGTACAAAGATACAGCTGCACATTAATTTGTATTAAATCTAGTACATATGAACAGTTATCTTTGCAAATCATCATGACACTGACACGACTGACATGTTTGTGTCACACACATGTAACACCCTTTGTGCATTGGATATCATCACCATATATGTGTGTCATCTCATTACATTGCTCATACTCGATGTGAATGCTGTCTTGATGTGGGCATGTCTGTTTGTCTGTACTGGTGTTCTTACCTATCAGCACATGCCTGGATATGTCCACAGTAATGCTGTTGACCTTGATGCTGTGTATATGTCACATATCAACACATACACTGCCTTAACGGACATGAGCAGTGACAATGCACACATGCGCATGGAAACCTTTATATGCATGTGTTTTGCCATATACATCTACACGGCACTGTACAGCAGTTCAACATCCTGCCACGTATCGCCTGTGTTGCACATGTGATACACATGGGACAATGGCTAGCCGGACGTTATTCGCAGGGATAGTTATCAACTATAGCATGTACAGGCAAGGTTTTCTAGCTGTATCCAACAGCCATTTTGCCACCGCCAGGTGCATCAGTGCCACATTACTGATCCAGACAGTTAATGATACATCTACCATGCAGTCATCGCACCATGTATGACAGAGATGACATGTGCAGCTTTGATGGACAGGGTTGCATGGTATGGTAGGAGTATGTAACATGTATGGCACAGGGATCTGTCCAGCATGTGGCGATCCTTGTAGTAGGATGGTGGCTGTCCATGACATATGTCTTTCAGATCAGGATATGTACGTGCAGCATGTCCAACATCACAGTGTAGCACATGTCTTCATGCAAGGTAGCGAGCATGCTGCATAGTGCAGGTGAGGATTGTGAAGGCTGGTATCATCCATCCACACATGGCCAATACCCCTTAAAGGTGATATGTGATCCGATATTGGTCACCCGAGTGCTGAGTATGCCTGTCCAATGATCTCCATGCTCATGGATGGCACCCTGTCATGACATGGGTGTTTCGTATGACTACCTAATAGGCCTGGAGATGTCACCAGCTCAGGGAGGTGAACTGCACAGCACCATCCCTTACACACAGTGTCCATAATGTTGACCGCTGCCTAGGTGGTAGTTAATGGGTACAGGGTTATTCACCTAGCGGTGACAATGCTATTATCAGCTGTCAGATTGTGCCCATATGTCACGCCTCACCCACAAAGCCCATTCTGTATGTTGTCCACAACACTGAGACAGCTATTGCTCCTAGGTCATGGCCATTCACATCCTTACATATGCAGATGCCTCTCATCTGTCTGTGTGGTATGGGCTACAATGAGGGGGGAGTACAAAACATTAACCCTGTTTTACTGTAGCTGCCACTGGTGTGATATGCACATGTCACTCAGACACCTTTTGTAGTGTTGCTTCTATCAACAGGCCAATGGTAGACCACTCCTGTGACATACGAAGGTACATCTAGTATACTCAGTGTAGCTGGAACACAGTATGGGTGATGTCCTATGACCTGTCACAGGTATGCTATGCAGTGTGAAATGATCCGTACTGTCATCTACATCTGTACTGCTAACATCCCCCTTGTGGATTGGGATAACTGTAGCTCTGCGCCACTCAGTGGGCACGAAACCTGAGCATATCCATGAGCATGTTGCTCTCAGTGGCTTTTGCTTATGTTGCTTATGTGGAGTATATCCATAAATATTGTTGTGAACATGGGCCCTGTATGTTCAGCAGAGGTCACCCCTGAGTATGCAGTATGCAAATGTGTACAGTCATGGTGTCCGTAGTTGTGCTGCATCGTCATCGCGGAGGTCAATAATCCTCATGGTGTGTTAATGTTGTGGTATGTAAAGCCATTGCTGTTCTGTAAGGTACACCCCAAAAGGGGTGTTGTACCCTTGAATGTGTGTCAAATGTGTACTACAAACCCATTACAGATAAGGGTGGCCACGTAGAAGGATATCCACGCCACATTGGCAATATGGTTATCAAAGGAGTGGGTGCTATATATGTGTGTACTAAGATCCCGTATAATGTCACATGTATGTAGGGGACTACCACCTATGTGATAGTCAGTGGGTGATTGGTGTAATCCAAAGGGAATGTCTATTCACCTTGTGTTATGCAGCTTGAGGCCATGTTATTGACATCAGGTATCTGTCACAGTGACACCCATATGGAGGGTGTCTGTATCAACTGGTGGATCAATCATGGCTCCTTGTTTGCAGTCATCTGGAAACCTATTCAGGGAAAGTCCCTCTGTGCTAGCCTGTACCTCAGGGAAGCATATACCGAACATGAGGGACCCTATGACCGAGGACTGTGGTACGCCAAGTGTAACTGAATTACAGTAGGTACCACGGTATGCTACCCTCATTGTGTGGGTCCTGTCTGTGAGCCACTTTGCATAACATCCCGAGACATAAGGGTTGTTGTGCAGGTGGATGTGTATGTTGTCAATACCAGAGTGGAGAACGGTGCTGAAAGCCAATGAGAGGACAATGTTGGCTGTGTGGACCCCCTTACCATCATCAACTACCCTGGTAATTGTTCAAAGGAGTCCACCAGGTGTAGGAGCCATGGTCTGGCCCTAACAAATCCAACTTGGGTGGCATTAAAGGTCTGGAGGCCACCAATGTCTCTGTGAATGACTTCCATGATGATGTGCCCCATAGCCTTACAGAACAGTCCATTCAGGCGTATAGGGCAATAGTCCCTGTGGTTCATTGTGGTGCCACCTGTGTGGAGTGTGATAATTGTTGCTGTGCACCATTCAGGGGCCACAATGTCTGATACAAGGCTATTACTGAATCTGGTGGCCAAGTGGGGAGCCATGTCGTTCTGAGGTTTGTGTAAATCACAGCCTGGGATGTTGGACGGTCACATGGAGTCTGTGTTCCAGGCCTTAGAGAGTGCAGGTTGGAACTGTGTAGTTGTGACCGCAGGGACTCTGCATTGTTCATGTATGGATTTTGGCCCTGTAGGGAGTGAGAGGGTGTAAAGTCAGCATTGAACCTATCTGCCAGGATGTTGCCAATAGCAGTTGGTCTGTAATGTTCCTGCCTAACCGTCGTATGTCAGAGCAGATGTGGGTATTGCCATTGAGTACTGACATACCTCCATAATGCTTTGTGGTAGTCCTTGGAATGTGTTGCAGTAATGTTTACGTAGCTAGCTTTGGAGGATTTGATAAGGGATCCCGGATTCCTACTGAGGCTGACCAGTGAGCTACCCCACCCGTGGGATTGTACTCCACTTTGCAACAGCCTCCACCTTCTGTTGTACATTATGTGCATGGAACTGGAACCTCAAAGTGGCGTCCGTTATCTGGTGGGTACCATCATGGCTCTGTTTGGGATAGCATGATCCATGCAGTCGTGTAAGTGCTAATGAAGTGCACTGGTGTATGTTTCAGCATTTGTAAGTGCATTGTCCATCTGCATGGGTGTCATGACGTTTACTACCACTGTCATAAGATGTCTGAAGTAGGTGTTGCAGAAATCTTGCACTGTGTATTCAGTGAAGGGTGTGGTGCCGGGATTTGGATAACAAGGGTGATTAGCATATGTTCGGACACTACCAATGAGGGGATGACCCCAGATGTGGAACACCAGTCACATGTTGGTAATATCCATGTCTAGGATATTGTTGGTCTTGGGGATGATGTGTATAGCTTGATCCAGCTGAGTGGAGGTTATGAATCCCAGAAAGTGTTGGCCTAATGTGTCGGTACATGAGTAGGTATCCCAGTTAAGTGTGGGGTAGTGTCAGTCTCACATCAGTAGTACCTGTCTGAACCCTACTGTCCAGTACACCAAGAAATGAGGGCCGGTAACCATGGGGTATGTTGCTGAATCCGTAGCAAGTTACAATGTGTATAGCAGTTCTGGCCACAGTTAGTTGCACGTGGATCACCTCTGATGCATTGTGCTAAGGAACCAGCCTGGAGGTGTGTACATCCTTGTGAAATATGGACACACCTCCACCATGGGTGTTACGGTCCTGGTTACATGACTGAAAGGTGTGGTCTGCGTGTAACCTGTCAGTGCAGGTGTGCTCTCCGGAGCCTAGAGGCAGGTCCCAGTCACTGCAGAGATATCGAAGTGGTCCATTATAAGGAGTGCCTTGCCTGAGTGCGTTAGAGATGAAGATATCAAGCATTGAGTAACAGTACACCAGGTTTTGTTTGCCTGTTCCTGTTCTGGTGGTGAATGTTATTGGAAAATGTCCAAGACAGGCAGTATAGGAGCAGCAAGAGCCTTACATGTTATCTGTACTCCCAGGGCTGACAGGTGCAGGTTATCTGTGCCAAAGCATCGTGTTTTGTTGACCATGTCATTCAAAGCAGACAGATACTGGATGCCTGTGGAATGACAGCAGAAGCATAGGCAACTGTTGAAGTGAAACATTCATTCGTTGTACAGTGGTATCAGTCTGGATGACTGCAGAATGCTTCACAGGGCTTGAGCGATACCTTCTGGGCTACAAGACCGGAGAGCTATTGCATGTCCCTGTACATGTAGTCCAGGAAGTTACATCTCAGGGCAGTCACACTAACATGGAGAATGACAGTCAAATTGTACCTGGTGAGGTGTGGCATGGGTGCATAGGATATGTTGCGGATCCTGTTACCCGACAGCCAGATGTAAGCGACTATCGCCTTGTGTAGCCTGCTGAGTGGGACATCAGTGTGACCGCCTACAGAGTCACCTATGACTGGTGTGTTGGGTATGTTATGACACCCTATTGGCTGTAGTTGATGGGCACACATGAGTCTGTGGGCTATAAGTAATTGGTGTTGTGTTTGGGTGATGGGTCTGCCTCTGTTGCCTACACAGAGAGTATAGAGAGGTTCTGCAAATGTTGTAGTCATACTATGTGTGGCCTGTGGTGGTGGAGATCTAGTGACACTATGTAATGAGTGGGGTGTGTTGCAAATGTTAAACGTCCCCACATGAATGTCAGGTTCAGTCTGGGTTGGTGAGAGCATTACCCCCAGCATAGCTACATATGTGCATCTCCCACAGGCTGTAGTGTTGTATGTTGGGAGGTGAGCATTGACTGTGTACATGAGACAATTGCTCTATTGCCTCATGTTTCCCATATTCATCATATAGACAGGCAACAACACTGGTAAGTGACACTTGGTCATGCCTGTATATTCAACCATGTCTCACAATATATGTGAGTTACGTGTGTACAACAGCTGCTGTACTGTAAGCAAGCTGGAAATGTAAGGACAGACAGTGTACTTGTAAGAAATGAGTTGGAATGGGTGCTATAGTAATTAGCAGCTCATGAAGTGTTTACATGTTCTGAATAAGTGCTGAGCATGAATATGCAATACAGATAGGGTGCTGGATAATATAAACCCACTGCAACCCACAAGTGGAGACGCCAGTCATAACTGGAGGCACTGCACTATTACCCTGCTGAGTATGGTCTGCAAGTCTATGAAACCGGAAACTACCGTACCATCAGTCTGACAAGCCTTATCTGCAAGGCCATGGAGCATATTATCATGGAACTTATAAACAAAGACATTGGCAACCTTCAAACACTGGACCCCACCCAGTTTGGGTTTGTGAAGGGCCGATCTTGTCTCCTGAACCTGATTGACTTCTTTGAATCAGTCTCCAGAGCCATGGACAAGGGTAAGGTGGTCCACACAGCCTATCTAGACCTTGCCAAGGCCTTTGACACCAACCCCCACTCTGGAATCATAGATAAACTTACTAAGTTGGGCATTAACCAGTGTCAACAGGCCCAGACCCCTGGCCCCCCACTCGGCAAAAAAAATTGGGCATTATCCCGGGGCCCCGGGGTTTCCCCAGGGAAACCCAAAGGGGCCAAAAGGGCTCCAAGGGTCCCCTTTTTGATACTTCCGGGTAGGACGGAAGCCCAACCCAATTGTCCTTCATTTTTTCAGATTTTCCCATTCGGATTACAACATAAATCCATCAATCCCCCTTTTGGATGTTTGAAAAGTGGTCGGACGGCCCCACACAAGAGGTAGCCCCTCCTCTGTACGTTATGGACACAGGTCCCCAGGGCCCTTAGGGTTGTTTATGTTCCCCTATTGGCTGAAGGAGGGACCCATAGTTTGGGCATGAAGGGGTGTTTGATGCTGTCTGCCTCCAAAGGGTTAATTTTTGCAATTTGTGTCAAAAAATTTGGCCTGGGGTGGGGTCTAGGACACATGTAAAATTTGTTCAAAGGGTTAGTCCCCACATAATCAGTTCATCTGGGTTTAAGGTTACCCCACATAGCCATTTGATCCAACCCAATTTTGGTTTTTGGGATCCATGGCCCTTTACTGAAGGGTTTTGCCTCTGCCCATTTCAAAGACAAAAACCCCATTAGGTGACACTTGGAAACCCTTTTAAATTTTCAACCATTCCCCCATAGATTTGCCCCAAAAAAGGATGTACTGTAGCAACTAGGGAAACAGACATTTCTTGTAAGGGTTTAAAGGGGGTGAAAAAGGCCATGAAAATATTTTTGGAAAAATCCTAGCATAAAAAGCAAAACACTGGAAAATCCAGGGAACCCACAAGGACGCAGTATATGGGGGCCCTGCTTTACCTCCTGAATCTAAATTTTTGGGAAACGAACTTTTACCATCAGGGGGAAACCCTTTTCCTCCCATGGACTATTCAGGGGTTTGGGGGGAGGAAAACCCTTAAACCAGGGACCCACTTTTTTGGTTTTGAACTGCTCCTGAACCTGTTGCTTCGGAACATCCCAGGATGGAAAAGGAATGGTCCCTTACAAAACTTGCCAAGCTTTAACCCCCCACCTGAACTTTAATTTTTTGTTGGAATTAATCCCTATTTAAATTTTGAAAAATTTCTGAAAAACCCATTTTGTGACTACAAGCCATATGTATACTGTTATTGTGTATTGTACATGCCAATAGACATACCTTTTGTTTGCATGATATAACAGTTATGCTGTGTAAAATATCTGACATATCTACCTACAATACTGTACAGTACACATATTTTAAACATTATCCCATAATGCAAAGCATACTTGCACAGCAGGACTACCGTAGACATGTTATTCTCGTTATATGCTCATACACATGCCTACTGTGACATTATATCAAAATATACTATTCCCTGCTATGGCACGTACTTGTTGGACAAACCCTACCACTGATGGCGGGTGGTGTGGAATTATTGTGTTTAAAGCCCTCATGTAGCATCCCTTGTGGTGTATGAGATGTTTACCTTGTGGCCCACAGCAGGACACACAATTTCTACAAGCGTTACTATGCTCAACAAGACATCACTACATAATACCTTTTCCCACTTTATGCATTGCGTACACTTTAATTAATACAAAACAGGCTCTACATACACTGACATACTGAGTGTTCTACATACCTTGTTAGCGTTCCGAGTCTTCATAAATATTTCTCTTACACCTTTACTGTTTAAACGGTTCTATGGTATGAGCATACGGTTTGAATGTATGGCAAGGCATCCTTATATACGTCGATACCTGTAACATGGTATCCTGCCACCAATTGGTGTTCCTGAGTAAAGTATTATATGCACATCAGCTATGCAGCTACTCCATTCACCAATTACGTGGCAACAGTGGGGTATAATTGAATTCTCCACTTGGGCGTTGCCCATTTGCCCTACCTTCGGGGAGACGGCCTGTATGTGTTTTGTTGTGAGGAATTGCAACTGCTATGTGGAAAGACACGGATATTTTGAATTCATGTCCCCCGTGGATTGTGGGTGATGGCTAGAGTATGTGGTTCTACATGTGAGTGTACCTGCCATCTCAACCGTCTGATAAGGGACTACTGCAAACAAAACCTGTAACATCGCCATCTGTTCCATTATACAACAGCTACGATTTCACATGGCGCCATTACAAATATGTTTCTCACAAGGTATGTTAACAGTTCTGCAGATGTAATTGAGTGAGTGGATGTTTGTGATGTTATTACAGTCTGTATTACAATTGTTTCGGGTGTGGGGAAGATGTAAGTGGGTGTACATAGCATATACAGGTTTGTGGGGACTGCATTTCTACATATTCCATATATGTGTGTGGGCTCTTTCCCTAATTGAAGACCTATCATTTAGTAAATTGAGAAACTATGGTTGTTACGGGCTTATACATTGAGCCATTGTTAATTGGTTTCTATATAGCATGCAGGTGAGGTTGATACTTCAATACCTCTGGAAATACATCGATATGTAAGGGAATGTTACTAAATGACAGCTGTCTCGTGTATTTCTGTCACAGATATTTGTACTCATTGCAGTTGTGTTATTGACTGAACCTCTTTGGCATGGGTTGCCACCTTTTCAAATGGCCATAGTGGGACATTTGCAGGACACACATCGGTGTTTACAGGCCAACACATACCCACGGTCAGTACACAGGATAGAACATACTTTTATCCTGAATACATACTTATTCTTGTAGCACTTTAGCTACTTATCATGTTTCATGTAACATTTACATATTTTAGATACAGGCATAACTATTTAATGCAACTATTACATAATATATGGGACATAATTATGTCCTACAATCTCGTACATTTGTCCTTTTTAATATTTTTTGTCAGGACACAACTGCCCAGGGAGGGGCTGTCCCTCTTAAAGTGGGACAGGTGCTAACCGTATGCCTACAGCCAGCTATGACCACACCTACCGTAATGATCTACCTCCGAGTTAGCACTAACACACACACGATGCAAACACACACACACATTACAGTCCCACGGAAACGCACAAGGCACCTTCAACACACACATACACAGACTACAGCAATCACAAACACAGTTGAACACAGTGCCTACCTGGACCGCAGCACCGGCAGTGATAACTAAATGTCCCATAACATCGTGATAATATTCCTCTCGGTTCTAGTGTTCCAGTACTGTGGTCTTTCAGCCTCATGATTACGCGTGTCGGTATGTGACACATTCGATAGTTGGCAGTATCCTACTTATTTGTACCTCCATGGTTGTGTACATGTCATTGACCTATCTATATATTTGCAGATATAGGTGAATACATATATATCAACATATATCTCCCTATTACCCTTTCTATCTCTATTATATATATATATATATATATATATATATATATAGAGAGAGAGAGAGAGAGAGATAGAGAGAGAGAAAGAGAGTGAGAGGGAGAATACACCTTTCGTTGTGTACATGGCGGTGTATACTGTTTCCTGGACTCCGCACGTTTGTGTTTTAACCTGTCACAATACACACCTGCTGTTGGTACATCTCGGGTAGCTTAGTGTTAGGTGATTGTGTACACGATTGCGTGTTCTACTCCTGGCAGTGGTCATTTTACCTTTCAGAGCAGGCACTATTAGTACAGGGGTGAATAATGCTAGTTTCACCTGTTCTGGACGTCATTGACCATAATCTGCATGATATTCAGAAAAGCTTAGCCCTGTTTCGCGCATATCCGTATAGTCATGTTTAAACGACGCTTACCAGCACTTGCCAGTGCATAATCCCTCTGACATGTGCTAAACCTGATCTGATGACCTGCGTCCAACATCCATTATTCGTGCCTTCAGGATTACGTAACGTCCCTTGCAGGACGTGGGACCGAGAACATGCACGACAGTCAGTGCATTTACCACTTGGGCATCTGGGATTTGTACACGTGTTATGGTGTTTTGTATGTGGACTGTACTACGTCTGTTACTCCATACTGCAATCAAATGAGTAACACAGTTAGTTTACATATGGATGAGACCTATTAATGGTATGTCCAAGTGATATTTAATGGATGTGCTCCAGCATTGGTAATGTATGTAACACTGAGCCATACACTATAATGTGCTACACCTTCACACAACCATAGGTGGAGCATGCTGGGGTGACAGATACTTGTCATGGGTACTCCCCATGCTTTGCCACTACATCCCTGATTACATTATATGGAGCCCCTCATTAACACACCAGGTAAGCCATGCAGAGTGTGTGGGAAACAGTGATTACTCACATGGATCCCACAATTGGCTGTGCTCCACTGAGGGACAGTTGGTTAATCGATGTAGTGGTGACAGCAGACACTGTTTGCCTTGGTTGATGAATGGCCTCTGACAATCGGGCATGTACCTACCGATGTACCTAGGAACCTATACATATAGTATCATCATATGCTGTTAGGTGCGTGTACTGTTCAGGTGTTGACATTCCTTGTTCCAATAGCTGTTGTGTGTGCAATGGTTGAGAGCTGCCTATGTAGGATTCACACTGTAGGCCACCTATACATTACAATTTACAGGTGGTCTTGTGTGTGTGCCATCCAGTTTACTGTGTGTGCACGTGGAGAGGTGTGTCAGTCCATAGGGGCCTACACTGTCAGTGTATGTGCTATACATTTCCTCTTTGCCAAGGCGTGGGCATATTGGGCACACCTCCATCTGCCTACTGGGGCTGGCACAGGGTGTTCGTGGTCTGAATCCCTCTGTGTCTGTGATGGTCTTGGCAAAAGTGCAGTGGGCTGTGAGGGCCTTTACCATTATGTCCCTGCTGCAGCTGTTTCCGCAGGATCTGGAGCATTTCTCCCCAGGCCTCCACTGAAAACAGGCTCTGTGGATCCTAGTCAGACATTCCCAGTCAACAAATGTTAAATAAATAAATAAATAAAAAAATTTAAAAAAATCATATTATGTAGCATGTCACATACTATGAAGATGTGGGCACACGTGCCTGGAGAGTACTGCAAGGCTCCACCAGATATGTCCATGCAACGGAACCGTGATTTCAGCATCCCAAACACATGCTCTATGATGATTCTGGTTTGTGCGTGTGCCTCATTATGGCGTTCTTGCATGGGTGTGTGTGCATTTCTGATGGGAGTCATCATCCATGGCTCCAGTGCATAGCCAGCATCCCCCACAAGGTGTCCATGTGGGATTTCCCCCCTGACAAATACCTGATACAGCTGTGAGGCATGCCAGATGTGGGAGTCATGGTAGCTTCCAGGGCTGCCAGCACACATATCCATAATAATGCCTTGGGCATTGCACATGACCTGGCAGTTGATGGAGTGGTATCCCTTGCGGTTAATGTAGCACCTGCCATGCTCACCGGGTGGTGACGATATGTATGTGTGTGCAGTCCGTCGCACCCAGTACCTCCGGGTAGTGTGCCACCAGGTGGAAGAGACGCATATTGCTGGCCAACTCCTCCTGAGTTCGGGGGAAGTATATATGCTCATTGGCATGTGGTAACATAGCATCCAGGAACTGGTGTAGTACCCTGGATGCTGATGCCTGTGAGATCCCCATTATATCTCCAGTTGGCCTTTGAAAGGTACCTGTGGCTAGTATTCGCAAACTTACACATACCTTCGTGTCCACTGGGATGGGTTCCCCTCTGTTGTTTCTGGATCTCAGGCGTGGCCGGCACAGCTCAACTATTTGCTGTAAGATGTCCCTGTCCACCCTGTAATGCTCTACTATCTCCAGATCATGTAGCCCCTGGTAGGTTACCCTTGGTCTGAACACTCTTCTCCTCCTCCGGGGCCTGTGGTGGTTGTCAGCATCATCCTCCACAACACCTTCAGTCTCTAACACATGGTGATGAATCACAGCTATGGCAGCTCCTAACATGTACATTGTAAAAGTTCCCTGTCTGTTTACACCAATAGTGCAGTGTTTGGGAATACACAGGTGTGTGTGAGGTGCCTTCACACTTTATACTATTGTGCTGTGAACACTGATGATGTCATAGGGTGTGTATGTACCATCGGAGCTACAGGGTATCTTATGTGTTTTACCACAGGTACTGCTATTGTGGTGCCTTTGGTGTTGAATTACATTTGGCTGCCGTGGATTACCTCTTGCCCTTCCCTTAACATTTCTTAACGTTTCCCCTCCCATTTTCTGGCATACATCCAGCAGCCTGCTTTCATTTGTACTTTCCAAAACCTGGCTTATCTTATGACGTGTTCTATGGTTGATCTACTGCAGGTTTGCTTTGCTCTTCTATGACAGTTCTCTTTTCTTTGCAATCTGACACCTCCCCTATCCTGTTCTGCAGGTTGCTGCGTGCAGACTTGTTAGCTGCTGTCGATTGCCCACTGTGAGTTAATAGGTGTTAATTGCTCAGTTGTACTCCAATTACCCTACTGCGGCATTTCCTTATTTTCTTCCCCTAACCTTCCTGTTTGAGCTATGGTGCATGGCACGTGCGTCCACTTACCAGGTTTTGGGCACATTTTCATCCGCGTACACATGCGCTTTCAGGCACCATATGTCTTCTCAGCTAAACAATGCTATACCTACATCCCCACCCCTATCCTGTGGCTTTGCTTAGCAACGGGCAGGCTGGATTTGTATTGCTCCAATGTGCTTACAGCTACAGTGGAACACCCCACTGCTGATGTCATGTATACCTCCAAACCACTCCTCGGTGTTGTAGTGCTGCGGCGTATGGTACATCCTTAGTCCGGCGGGACGTTTGCGATTCACTATTACTTGACTCATTTGCATTGCATTGACTACTAATTCACAGTTACCACGCCAAACACTGTCACAGACCCTTAGCAACCCTTGCAGCTTGGTTGTGGTGTACCATGCATACCATTGAGTATTATGGTGAAATCATGATTTGTATTACATTGCGATTTTATGACATTTGTGTATATTTTCCTTGTGTTCCCATTGTGCACAAATGCCCTGCAGTTGTACTTTGCGTTACTGTGGACATGACATTAAGTGTTGTTTTTTTAGGTGTTGTGCATCTTTTCTTATGCCATTGGCTATATATTTAGCCATTAGCATATGTTAACTTTGTAATACATGAGTCTGGTCTGCTTTCATAGCTCCGATATTCTGTTTGGAAAAATGTAAACCGTTTTTTTTGGTTTACATTTCTGTGGGCTTACGCTACGCCTGCACCACTTCATGAATCGCTATGTACCTTCATTTGCATGGTGCAGTACTGTGCATGGGGTGATTAGCATACCTGAGCCGAGGGTTGCACAGATCTGGTGTACACTGGTAGTGCACGTGGAATTGGATCGTACCTGAATCACTCGGCGGCCATATTTAGCATTATATTGCCTACGCTACGCCTGCGCCTGGCGCAAGCTTCATGAATCTCAGGGACATTGTATATGTCCTAGTGCAGGGTGTAGAGTGAGCAATAATGAAGGCAAAGATAGAGAACAGGCAAAAAGATACATTGTATATGTTCTAGTGCAGGGTGTAGAGTGAGCAATAATGAAGGCAAAGATAGAGAACAGGCAAAAAGATACATTGTATATGTTCTAGTGCAGGGTGTAGAGTGAATGCAATAATGAAGGCAAAGATAGAGAACAGGCAAATAGATACATTGTATATGTTCTAGTGCAGGGTGTAGAGTGAGCAATAATGAAGGCAAAGATAGAGAACAGGCAAAAAGATACATTGTATATGTTCTAGTGCAGGGTGTAGAGTGAGCAATAATGAAGGCAAAGATAGAGAACAGGCAAAAATATACATTGTATATGTTTTAAGAAATGATAAAGGCAAATTTGTAGAGGTGAGGATGTAAATTAAGGTGAGTATAACTTAAGGTGTGGGGAGACAGGTTATGGATGGATGAGAATTGAGACATCTGCATTGCCAAAGGGTGGAGAGGTATTACCTCAGAGATTTTTTGAAGGAAAAGATGTTGTTTGAGGTTCTTATCGCTAGTAGAAGAGAATTCCGTAGCTTGGCAATGTAGAAAGAATAAAGCATATCACCAGCTGGGAGTTTAGGTTTGTCAACTAGCAGAAGAAATTGATTTTCAGATCTAAGTGGGCTGTTTGGATGGTAGTGGGTTAAAATGGAAGACAGAGCTGGGCAGTCAGGGTTTATAGATGATTTCTTGTGCTGTGATTAGCTGTAGGTAGGTTAGATAATGTGGATGTTCGAGCGAGTCAAGTGATTTTAGGGAGATGCAGTGATGGGAAGAGTACTGCGCACTGGTTGCAAACTTGACAACCTTGTAACATGACTCAGGCTTGGATTCTAGGGAGGACAGGATATTGGTAAGGAGTAAAGCCCCATACAGGAGAGAAGTTAGGAGAAAGAGTGTGGCAAAGAGTATGCTTAGTAGCATGGTTACGGTAGTATTTATGTCTGTAGAGGATGCCTAGTATATGGTTTGTTTCTCTGATATTATTGTGAATGTGAAGGTCAAATGTAAGGTATTCATCAAGAATAACTCCTACTAATGCAGTGTGGAAGACAACTTCTATAGTGGTGCTGTTTTGAGAATGAATGGTGACATCTGTATTATTTACAGAGAGGTTTTTCTTGGGAGTAAATAATAGCAATTTGGTTTTGGTTAAAGCCAGGTGATTATTAGCCATCCACTTTTCAGTAGTGTTAAAGGCATGCTGGCTTATCTGCAGAAGTTCTGTTGTTGATTTAGCAGAATAGATAATAGTTGAATCATCTGCATATTGTACAACAGTTCCATTTTTAAGTTTGGTGTAGAAGTCAGTTATAAAAATACTGAAAAGAAGGGTCCTAAGATGGAGCCTTGGAGAAACCCTGTAGAAGAGTCCAGAAATGGAGAGAAGAGATGAGCCATCTAGATAGTTAGTGAACCAGTTTAGAGTTGGCGGGAGATACCTAGGGTGGAGATTTTACTGAGGAGTAGAGGGTGGGAGACTGTATCAAATGCTTTTGAGAGGTCGTGAAGATTAAGGGTATGGATTTAGCAGTATTTCTAGCTTGATTAACTGTGTCCATAAAGACAATGAGAGCAGTAATAGTGCAATAGGCATAAACACATGCTGAGTTGGGGAGAGGAGCTGGTTTAGTAGAAGATAGTTTAGAAGTTGATAATGGATACATTTTTCTAGGATTTTAGAGAGAGGGGAGAGAATGGCAATAGGCTGGACATTAGAAATATCTGTTCATAGGTTCATAGGTGTGTACTAGGCTAACGGCCCTGGAGCCTATATAAGCCTAGCCCAAAAGATTCCCTGGCATTGTGCTTCCCGACATTAGTTCCCAGTGCCCCTATCAAGCAAGGCCACTGAAGTGATCCCTGGGGTGAACTTTCTATTGCCCATCCACTCGTCAAGATTTCTCTTGAAGAGGGCCAGTAAACTGCTCTGCTTGACGTGTATGGGAAGTTTGTTCCAGAGAATGGGTGGTGTCTGGGTTAGGAACCTGTCCCTCCAGCATGTTCTGTTTATTGTGGTAATCAGGTTGAGGTGCCTGAAGCATGTGGCATGGAGGGATTGGGATTTCTTTAGATGTAGCCTATGTAAAGCTCTGGATCAGACATAGCTTTGTAGGTCAAGCAGAGATCACCTTTGTGGAGGGGAAGAATATATACTTGTTTCCAGATACTAGGATCATAGGACTCTTGGAGGGATCAATTGAGAAGTATGCTGATGGAATAGGCAATGGATCTTGCTGACATTTGGAAATATTCTGAAGACCTTAAAATTAATGACAAAAACATATATCTTTGCAAAGGACAAGTGTCCCAGCATCTCCATCTGGGGGGACTATTTTCTTATACCCTTGCTCTTATAAACATACACAAACACACACACACACACACACACACACACACACACACACACACACACACACACACACACACACACACACGCACACATATACACACACACACATACACACACACACACACACACACACACATATATATATATATATATATATATATATATATATATATATATATATACACACACACATATACACATATACATACATACATACAGATAGATACATTAACTTCACAACTGCACAACAGTGGGGAAGGGGAGAAACTAATCACAGTGATCATAAATCTCACACTGACACACTGTGCTTACATTGCTACAATCTCATACAAAACAAGAATCAATGTAAAAAGCTGAAAATATCTATTTTGACCATTAAAACAAATACAAATGCAGTCATACATAGATATATTATGTACATATTTGCATTCCTAGATAGATAGATAGATAGATAGATAGATAGATAGATAGATAGATAGAAATAGATACACACACACAAATATATATGCAGTTAGGCAGCATAGGATGGTGGTTTGTAGGATGACATTGGTGATCAAGAAGAGGAGGATGAGTGTGAGGGCAGCACCAAGGATCAAATGGTGGAAACTGAAAAAGGGTAATTGTGAGGTGATGTTCAGGGAAGAGTTAAGACAGGCACTGGGTGGCAGTAAAGAGTTACTGAATAGCTGGGTAACGACAGCAAAGCTAGTAAGGGAGACGGCTAGAAAGGTGCTTGGTATGACAACTGGACAGAGGAAGGAGGACAAGGAGACTTGGTGGTGGAATGAGGAAGTACAGGAGAGTATACAGAGGAAGAGGCTGGCAAAGAAGAAGTGGGATTGTCAGAGAGATGAAGAAAGTAGACAGGAGTATAAGGAGATGAGGTGCATGGCAAAGAGAGAGGTGGTGAAGGCTAAGGATAAGGTGTATGAAGAGTTGTATAAAAGGTGGGACACTAAGGAGGGAGAAAAGGACCTGTACCGATTGGCTAGACAGAGGGACTGAGCTAGTAAAGATGTGCAGCAGGTAAGGGTGATAAAGGATAATGATGGAAACATACCCACAAGTGAGGCGAGTGTGTTGAGCAGATGGAAAGAGTGCTTTGAGGGGCTAATGAATGAAGAGAATGCGA
>NC_056751.1:728586453-728658953 GCF_019279795.1 Protopterus annectens
TCTTATAATGCCTTCTGTGTTCAATGGACTACCATCAATGTGGTAATTCAAGGGAAGTGGGTTTTTCCCAAAGGGGATGACAACACATTTTTTGGCATTGAGCTTGAGGCCATTATATGTTATAAGATTCATTGATAATGTGATGTGCTGTACACAGACCCAAATTAAAGCAAAGTCTCCCATAAAAAGTGAATAGAAGCTGGAAGGAACAGAAAAGTTTGAGTGTCACCAGCACAGAGATCAAAGTGGCTCACAGGTGGGGGCCTGGGTGCCTGGTCCACAGTTGTTACATAGGCAGCAGCCTAATACCTAGGTAAGTGTCTCTTCAACAGAGTTATACAGATGGGCAACAGGCACACAGGCAAGGGACTGTCCAAGAAAGTTGTACAAATAGGATCCTAATATCTAGGCAAGAGCCTCTCCAAGACCAAAGTTGCAAGGGGGCCTGAAGGAAGGTAGTCTGAAGCAAGGCCAGAGACACTGACAAGGAAGGCCTAGACAATTGGTATAAATGGCACGGAGAAGGAATCTGAATTGTTGAACTTTAATGAACCTGAACTCTATAAGGAAACAAATGTCAGGTCTGCAAAAGATTTCAAGAAACATTTTTAGTAAACCAGTTATGGGGGGTGTAATGGTACAGATTAAAGTGCAAAATCAAACAAGTAGTGCTTAAAAAGTTCAAGCACATGGAAACACAATTAAAACAAGAACTGATAAATTAAAAAAAATATGCTTTTCAAAAAGGTCAGAAAGGGCTGATAGCTGACCTTGAATAGTTGGGAAGTAAAACAGAAAAAAGAGTTACAAATCTTGTTCAAAGTGGTGTTTAAACACTTGATACAGATGTGTATAAGCAAATAGATACCCTAGCTGAAAGTCTGTCTGAGCCTATTAATCAAACATGGGATATAAAGTAAGTTGTAGTTCAACTGGAGTATGAATTACAGTGGGTAAAGTAATGTAATGTAATGCACTGGGTGCAAAACATATAGACTCACAACATAAATGTGCTGAAGAGAGCCTGTGCACGCATCCTCAACCTGAGTTTGGGACATAAATAAACTGTGATTTAAATGGGGTCCAAACCATGGGGCGGCTCATGGTATAGGCCTCAGTGAAAAGAAAAAGTGAAGTATTATTTTTGCTAATGTTATTTTATTGTATTTTTATTTACTACTTTTTAATAGTTTTAAACTTTTATGGAACTGCAAGCATGCTGTTGGGTATGCGCAGAGTTCCAAGAACATCCATTGGTATAGTTAAAAAAAATGAAACTGGAATCACAATGGTTCTTCCTGCCTTTTGCATATGACAGGAAAGGCAATGAAAAAGCAGCAAAAAGATTCTTCTATTGGCTCAGGCCTTAGGTGACTGGAGCAGCCTGACTAAAAGTTAAGGAAGGAAGTGGATTGAATTTGAAAAGGTAGGAGCATGGTAGCACATTTTTTAAGTATTTTATGTGTGTGCACATTTAATAGAGCAGAAGCACTATACATGTTACCTGTTTAGAAAGGTAAGGATTTTTATTTTATTTGTGGGGTGGGGGGTATACATGCTCTTAACTGCACATGAAGTGATTTTACAGAACATCTCTGATTTTATGTCATATTTTGCTCTGTTCTTCACTATGTTTGTCTGATTTTTTTTCAATAAGTAAGGAATGCGGCCAGTAAATAATAACATACCCTTAGTTTCAGATGTAATAGCCTTCAGAAAAAGAATGCTAATGTAAAGTTTATTATTGTAGCAACTTTCTTAAATATAAAGGCAATAGCTGTCCCTGATTTTGGGCCTTTGTTCCCCAGGGTATTAGGTTGCCTTTACCTTTGAATAACGAATTAAGAAGTTGAGAGATGGAGTGGGGGCGGAGTTGCAGTGAATTGCACACTGTGTTCTGGCAGCAGTTAGCTTATATGATACATTCCTGGTAGTCACTTATTTATGGATTTATGCATTTATGCATTTGATAACAGAGTTTTATAATGTACAATCACAGTCACACAAACGACTGCAACTGATGGCTTTGTGTGTGTGTGTGGGGGGGGGGTGCATGTTGGAATATGTGGTGGCATATATGCTTGCTTTCAACTGGCCCTGCTTTTGCAGAATATCTCTTGTTTCCAACTGTTTTCTGCACTTCTGATTAACTAAAACAATATTTGCTGCATGTCTGTTTAGGCTGTTCAACTGTATTTTGGGATTGGTGAGTTGAGTCCTTGCCTCTGTTCTGATCTTTGTCTCCTTTTTGTTTCTCTGTTTGTTCTGTTCATTTTATGTGTTGCTGCATTTGAAAAATACTAGCATAGAGCTGAATCTAGTACTGTTTGTGACCTTTGGAGCTTGTAGTACAGTTAATATTTTGTCTAGAGATGCCTAGCTGTTGCTTCATGGGAAGGGCTTTCAGTTTGGTCTGATCTAGCTAGAGTTATTGCTACAGGGCTCTGTTTAGGGTTTTTTGGTTAGATAATTTGAACTTTGGCTGGTTCTTGTTTCTCTGCCTTAAATAGTCAGTGTTTATACCAGTTTGTGTTTGTTTGCTTGCTCAAAGCTGCAGTGAGTTAGGCCTTTTGCCCTTGTCTGCTATTTTCCAAAAACCTGCTGAGAGACTACAAAAGATAAGTGATTATTTTCAACTGTTTTCTGCACTTCTAATAAACAAAAATAATATTTTCTGCATATCTATTTAAACTGTGCAACTGTATTTTAGGCTTAGTGAATTGTGAATTGTTTAGTGAATTGTTTTAATAAGGTCAATATCCACTTAAATACCTTGCCACCTGTAAACCTAACAAACTGGGTCCAAAAAAGCACTGGTGAATGTCCCCATAACTCGTGCTTGTAATTCTGTTTATGCTGATAAGCATTAGTTTGGAAGGGTTAGACTTTCCTGTAGCCTGCTTTCTTCCCCAATTAAGGTAAATAGAGCGTGCTTTCTACTGTTCAACAGACGAACGTAGTGTGCTCTGCACCTCCAAACAGTGCATTTCTCAATAAACTAAGTGAAACAAGCGTGCTACAAAAGGGAATTGGAAAACGGGATCTCTGCATTGTAAACTGAGAAGCAGGCAGGGAACTGTGTAGGTTTTAACACTAGGGCCTAGGAACAAAGTATTGGGCATATAAAAAGAAACAAAAAAGCGTGCTTGTAACTCATACCTGCACATGCTGCCTCTAGGCATCTGCTTTACTGGTTTAGCCCCACTCCGCTCGCTCCGTGCCCCACCCTGCCCCCATATCCCACCCGCTCCCAGTAGTACTATGTTTATAGTACCACTGGTATGCCCCCTTAATTAGCTAACCAACTACAAGTGCTCCTAAAACACACCAAACTCCTAGCACAATAATACATGTTCTATCCACCCCACTATCCATATTAACCCACCCATAGCTATTCTATTCTCTCTAATCTTTTATCCACCACATACACTTAACACAGACCCTACCCTAGTAATTTAATATGACTACAGTTAAAACACTAATGCTGCTACCCTTAGTAGCCCTGCTATTCATTCTTTATCACCTAAGCTCCTATGAATATGTACAGCATCTTGAAATCCAATACCCAAACTCTCAAACAGACACCAACCCAGCATTTAATAAGTTTATCCACCACATAACCACCCCCTCTCCTAATTCCTCACCCCCAATTACCATCACCCGACTAAATACCGCAACATTAGCTTAAAAAACAAAAGCTACAAAAAATCATAAACAAATTTTTAAGACTCATAAGCAACTTAAAAATGAATCTTATGAAGGATAGAGACATCCTCTGATATCCTCTGTCTCACAGAAACCTGGCTAAAACCAATAAACAAAGATAACGAAATAACCCCCCCACACACACACACACACACACACATACACACACACACACACACACAGTACAACATCCTTAGACTGGACTGGATCTCCAGAAAAGATGATGGGGCAGTTGTACTATACAAGTCTACCCTAACAATAACAATTGACACCCAACAGCCACCTCAGTTTGGCAATGCAGAAATTCTCATCATCAAACTAATAATAAACAAAAATAAATGCAGATACATTGTCTGCATTTATATTCCACCCAACAAGAATGATAATACTCTAGAAAATATCTTACATTGGCTAGCTTCTAACTATCCCCAGGAAACCATTGTCTTGGGGGACTTTAACATTGATTGGAACACCTGTTCCTCTGAAACTTCCTCCACTCATTTAAACCGCCACGGGTTTACTCAGATCATTGCCACCCCCACCAGATTTAGCAAAAATAGAGTCAAAGATAGTATCCTGGATTGGATACTTATTAATAGCCACCCCCAAAAGTACAAGTCAGGTACATTACCCGATAATCTAAGTGATCATTGCCTTACCTATATTATTAGGCTCAAAGCCGACATTCCCAACCAGCCCACCTTCAAAATTATAAGAAACATCAAGAACTTTAACCTTGACAACTTCCAAAAAGAACTCAAAGCATGTAATTGGAATGTCTTGAAACAACTCCCATTACAAGAAGCAGTTGTGTACTTCAATACCAAATTTCTGGCTATCCTTAACCACCATGCTCCTACCCGTACCTTCTATGTAAAAGCCACAGTTGCACCATGGCTATCTAAAGAAACAAAACCCAGAATTAAACTAAGAAACAAAGCCTGGACCAGGTGGCATGTTACCAAAGCCTCTATGGACCAAGTAAGATACCGGCAGTTAAGGAACCAGACCAAAAAATCTGTCATTCTAGACAAATAAAATCACTACACCCTCCTACAACAAAAATATCAGCTAAAACCTCAAAAGTTCTGGGCTGGTATTAACAATCTTCTCCACCAAGGCCGTTCCACCACTCCTACCCCATCAGCTGCCTTTGATAAATCCCCTGTAGAAATTGCAAACAGCTTCAACTCCTTCTTTACTGAAACTATCCAGTCTCTAGCTACCCATCTCACTCCATCGGACACAAATACCAGCTCTGGCACATCTAGCCCTGATCCACCCAGCACCCAACCCACCTTTACCTTTTAAACCGTACCTACCAACCTGATCCGGACCTTACTCAAAAAGCTAATACCTACTACACTAGCTGCCAACCATCTTCCAGCTGAATATATTCAAAAAGCAGTTGATGCCATAGCACTTCCCATTTCTATTCTGATCAACAGATCCATCTCAGAAGGATCCATCCCAGCAATATGGAAAATATCAAGTTATACCTCTCCATAAAGGGGGAAGTTCCACAGAATTATCTAACTTTAGACCTATAGCCATTCTTTCAGCACTAACTTATTACTGTTTAACTGTATTTCATTGATATTTACTGCATTTCATAACAGTTTAACCATATTTCATTGATATTTACTGCATTTTGTTACTGTTTAACTGCATTTTACTGCATTTCATTACTGTTTAACTGTATTTCATTGATATTTACTACAATCCGTTACTGTTTAACTGCATTTTACTGCATTTCATTACTGTTTAACTGTATTTCATTGATATTTACTGCAATTCATTACTGTTTAACTGTATTTTTTTCAGATTCATATCACTTCACTGAAAGACCATTTCACTTACACCCATTTCACTGAGACCAAATCACCTAAAGTTCATTTAATTGAAAGCTCATTTCACCTAAAACTCATTTCACTGACAAGTAGTACTCTAAGGCAAGTCAAAGGTTTATGTCCTTTCCCCCCACTGTAGTGCGATCCTGGTGTTAGTATATATATATATATATATATATATATATATATATATGGGGCATAGCCCGCCACCACCACTTAATTTGCTTTTCTGTTGTCTGGTTTTATTTTGCATTGTTTGGTAAAACCCAACTAGGTGGGAGCTATGCCCCCCAACCCCCCAACTATATATACTAACACCAGGATCGCACTACAGTGGGGAAAAGGACATATACCTTTGACTTGCCTTAGAGTACTACTTGTCAGTGAAATGAAATTTAGGTGAAATGAACTTTAGGTGATTTGGTCTCAGTGAAATGGGTGTCAGTGAAATGGTCATTCAGTGAAGTGATACGAATCCATATTTTTTCATACTTTGAGTTCTGCTTTTGTCTGTAAGTGGTTAATCTATGATTGTTTGTGAGTTTTATTGTGTTCTTAACCCTTAAATTGAGTAGCACAGTCTGGATACAGGTTTTCTGCATATAGAGCTGTTTGTTTTTGCCTTCTGTGTTTCTGGCAGCCATCTTGTGGTGGTAGGGGCCTATCTTCTCTGCTAGTAAGTGGCAGGGATGCCTGGACATTGTTTGGTGCAAGTTGGTAAAGAAAGCAGGGACTAGCAGGACTGGCTAGATTTCTGTGTTATTAGAATCCTCTATTTTTTGTGGTATTTAAACCCTGTGTTTGAGCTGGTTTGGGCTTGTTTGCACATCACGCACTGCAACTACACTGTTTTTAACCCATTGAGAGGTATTTCAGCTACAAATTTTCTCTTAGTAGCACCTAGTAGTATTCCTCTTAGACCTTCTACCCTTTACCCCCCTTAGCTCTCTCTGGTGTCTCTCCCTCAGATTCTGACAAATATGAATGGACAATTTCCTGCGGTTTCTCTTGCCAGTCTGGTTGATATGGGCATCCTGAGACAGTGTAGCAACTGCCTCATGTTCATGGACAATTCTGTACTACCACCTAGGAACACAATTTGTGAGAGTTGCAATTACATTAAGAACCTAGTGTCTATGCTCTCTCCCTCACAATCCATCTGGCATTGAGAAGATTGTCAACACAAACACCACACCTCAAACACCACCCACACCTACACAACACACACCCACGTTTGCAGAGGTCCTTAACAAAAACATACCTAAACCAAGGAGACCTCCGAGGCAAAAACATACACAAATTCCACTGCTCACCACACCACACAGCACACATAGTCCACACACCTGCGTCTCACAGCCACTAAGGCCCAAACATAAACCCAACATATTAGTCATCTCAGACTCCACTGTGAGACACACAGATGTGCCCCTCACCATGCTGGATAAGGAGAAAGTCACAGTGAGTTGTTTGTCAGGTGCAAGAATCCATCCTATCACCCATGCACTCAAGTCTCTCAAAAACATAGTCCATGTTGGTGTGAATTACTTGAGCTGTACCTCCCTAGACTATATAAAGAGAAACATGATCGAGCTCGCTGAATATGTGTCACAGACAGGTATATTTCTAGCCTTAAGCAGCATTCTACCATCACCCAGAATGATGCCTCAATACAAACAGAAAATGATTGACTTTAACAATTGCCTTAATTTCTGACGTCATCCAAGGGGATCCAGTACTTGACAGCCTGGGAAGACATGATAGACAGACCACGATGCTTTGCCAGAAATGGCTTGCATCTGTCTCCCTTGGGCTTCAGGCTTCTGGCAAAGGCTCTTGCCTTCCCCATAGTACCTTTTTTAGGAAATGCCATGAGGTCAAAATTACCAACATGAAAAGTTCATCAAAAAGCAAATTAAAGGTCATGCTGCTAAACGCTAGGAGTCTAAAAGTGAAATTGCACTCATTGCAAGCATTCTTAACCCTGGAAGATGCTAACATTTGTGCAATCACAGTAACCTGGTTCAAAGCTTCAGAGAGCACCCCAACCATACCAGGTTACTCATTCTATCATACATTCAGACTCCAAACCATGTACAGCAAAACAAAAGGTGGTGGAGCTGCAATATATATTAAAGACATACACACCTCCAGGCTGATCAAACATCATGACACACAGGAGACACTCCAGGTGCAGTTAACCATTAACAGGACCCCAATTCAAATCATAGCTCTCTACAGCTCCAGAACTTCGACTCAAAATGCCCACTCCACCTATCTGGACCTCTTCGAATCTATCAAGATTCAATTGTTTACCCTGATCCTGGGTGACTTTAATTATCCAACCATAGATTGGAAGAACTACTCATGCTAAAACACAAATGCCCAGAGATTCCTTGATTTTGTCAATGCAAATGCCTTGGACCAGCTGGTCGACACCCCTGCAAGAGGTGATATCTTGGACTTAGCATTAACCAACATGACTAACCACTGCAGCATCCCTACAATGTCATCCTCTCTGGTAAGATCCAACCATAAAGTGTTCACTTTCAAAGTCACCATCTCTCCTGACTCTCCTTAGCTAAAGTCAAACAAAAAGACTTCTCCAAAGCTGATTACAACCTCCTGAGGGATGCCATAAACAGTGTCACAGCCCCCTCCCTCTCCACAGGAACTGGCACATATGTCCAAACCTACACCAAAGTACTATATAAGCATTTATATAGCTGCATGGAATCAGGAATATCTGACAGGACAAAATCCTCCTCCTCAAGGAAGAGTAAATCTGTCTGGTGGGCATCTACATAAATAAACTCTATAACAAAAGGAAAACAATTGCTGTTCAGGACCAAGAAGGAGCAGGTGCCTAATTGGAAGCAATCTCTCCTTAGCCTGAACAAGCAAATAAGAGCACTAGTGAAATCTTCCAAAGCAAACTTACAGTCCAAACTGGCCACATCTACTAAAGACAATCATAAGGCCTTCTTCACATATGTCTGCAATCTCAAAGGAAGCACTCAGATCTGCTCAGAAGTGGTGGTCAAGTACACCACATACACAAATGCTGTAGATATAGCCAACCTACTGGGAGACAGATTCAGTGAAAATTTCACTTCTCTATCCCCCTATCAGTGAAACAGGACATCCCCAGTACCTGCCCCCTTCCCCTTATCTCTAGGGAGCAAGTCATCACTGCCCTCTCAAAGGCAAAAAATACAGCCTCTGTGGGACCCGATAACATCCCAGGCTGCATCCTACATGAACTCAGGCAGGAACTTGCAGCACCATTAGGCACCCTATTCAACCAAAGCCTGAGTACTGGTTTCATCCTAGATGAGTGGAGGACAGCCACTTTCATTCCTTTGCAAAGGTGGAGCATCGACCGATCCAGGAAATTATAGACCCATAAGTCTAACTAGCCTGATCTGCAAGGCCATGGAACGGATTATCAAGGACCTCATTAACAAGGACATTGGCATCCTCCAAACACTCAATCCCACACAGTTTGGTTTCATCAAGGGGAGGTCATGCCTGTTAAATTTGGTTGACCTCTTTGAGACAGTCACCAAAGCCATGGACGAGGGGAAGATGGTGCACACCACCTACCTTGACCTAGCCAAAGCCTTTGATACTATTCCCCGCTTGGGTATAATAGATAAACTTTTTCAACTAGGCATCAATCTGTATGTTACCAGATGGGTATCAAACTCTCACTGATAGAACTCACCTAATCAAAATAGGGGAAGCCACCTCAAGCAATAGACCCATAATGAGTGGTGTACCCCAGGGATCGGTCTTGGGGCCTCTGTTGTTTGGGGTATACTTTCCTGATGGGCAGACCAAAACCTGTGGGCTTTGGCTGACCAGGTTTGCAGATGACAGCAAGTAGGGCACTGTCATTAATTCCCCTAGTGATGTGTACATCCTCCGAGAGGGTCTCACCCAAACAAATGACTGGTTCCAGAAACATGGCCTCAAACTGAATGTCAAAAAATGCATCATTATCCCCTTTGGGGAGAGTGACATCCCCACAAATATTGCATTAATAAAAAGGTCCTAAGCATGCAATCAGTCATGAGGGACTTGGGCACCCAGTTTGATAGTAAACTGACTTTTGACCACCATGTTTCCTCCATTGTATGGAAAGCTTTCTACATGGCCCACCTCATTAATAAGGGTATCTCATCCAGGAACAAGGAGGTCATAACATCCCTGTACTCTTCCCTTGTAAGACCCATTATTGAATACAATGCCCCTTTCAGCATGTACATCACAAAGCACATGCTGTAGCTGGAGAGACCACAGAGGTTCCTCACCAGTAGAATCCAGGGCCTCAAACATCTACCCTACACAGATAGGCTAAAAGACCTGTCCCGCTACTCAGTCTCATACAAATTCCTCAGACGTGACCTCTGTCTGGCATACAAAGCAATCTCAGATCCCACATAGATGGGACTGTTGCATATCTGCAAGTCAAGTTCCACTCAAGTAATCCATACGTGTGACCTTAACCTGGTCTGTGACATCAATAGAACTTGCTGGTAGGACAGAATTGTGTCCCAGAGACTTCCCCTTCTGTGGAATAGACTCTCTCTCCACATCAAGCAGAGTACCTCATTAACCCTTTTTAAACAGAACCTGGATAACAGGATGGGGAACAGAAAATACACCCCTGGGATTCTACCTGTGTCCCCGCTGGACAGGGGCATCGGGTGATGATTTGTCAGAATGTTGGTTAAATTCTTGGGTAGGCTTGTAAGAGCTTCAGGGCCAATAGCCTAGTAACTTCCTGTGATCCTATGATCCTGTAAGAGCCTCAGGGCCAATAGCCTAGTAACTTCCTGTGATCCTATGATCCTGTTTGAAAATATTTGGTATGTTCCTTTTTGAAGTCTGTGTTTTTCTGGGAACTGGTCAAAAATAATGAGTAATCTTTGAGTGTAAGACTTAATATTTTTCAGAAAAAGCATGCTGATGCAAAGCCTGTTATTTTAGCAACTTTCTAAGTATATTATTTATTTTATTATTTATTTATTATTTGTTTACCAGGGTAGTCTGACTGGGACATAGCCCATTTTCCGAGGAGGCCCAAGGAGCTCCACAAGATACAACAGAGTGATGACTACAGTAAAGGTCATAATGCATCATAGAAAGAAATGCATGCATATATACATCATACAGCAGAGGAACAAATAACTTTCACAAGATGATGCAAGGGCAACACTCAGAAATAAAACATAAAACACACTGATATACATACAAGGATACATACTAATACATGTACAGAATATGTGATTACCTGCACTTATAGGTGAGAAAACATCAATGCTGCTCTTTAAGCAGTATGATCTAAAATGATTTGTCTGGTTACTACATTGTTTGGGCAGTTACATAAGTTATATACACTTATAGATCGTGTTTTTCTAAATGGTTACCTGTGTAGAGATAGTTGTGAATGTACAGAAGTGATGCAAAGTTGTTGGTAGCAGGATGAAGAGTTAGTCTGGACTATATAAAATAAATATCTATCCCTGATTTTGGTTATTTGTCATTGAATATTTTTTATCTTTCTTCTTGATTCTTGAGTTAGGGGGTTGAAAGGTATGTTGGATAAGTAGGCTGCAGACTGTAGTCTGCTAGCAGGTAGTTAAGAAGATGCATTCATGTGTGTCTTTAATGTATACATTTATTCCTTCATTTGGTCACAATCAAAATGTGGTGGCGTACAGTCAGTAATACAAGTGGATTTAACTAATGGCTGTGTGTGTGTGTGTGTGTGTGTGTGTGTGTGTGTGTGTGTGTGTGCGTGTGTGCGTGTGTGCGTGTGTGCGTGTGTGCGTGTGTGTGTGTTCTGTTTGCTGGAATGTATGAGGACATAAATGTCATTAACATGTCTTGCATTCACAGAATGTCTCTGACTTTTACCTCATCTTTGGTCTGTTCCTCATAAAGTTTGTGCTTTTCTGGTAAATGAATGAGGACAGTAATCACTAAAGTAGTCTCAGAGATGGAGAACAGCCAAAATCATACAGAGTATTATATTCATAAAATAGCAGAGAGTATTCTAATATTCTAAGAACCAAACCAGCATGGCAATGGAGAGAAGAGATTTTCCCAATAGGGCTGACTGTGGTCTGGGATACAGATACTAGACAATAGGGGGCTGGAATTTATTGAAGAAAACTGACAAAGGAACAAAGGTATTGGGAGCAAAGAACTAGAAAGGGAAAGGTAACAGAATGGGAAGAGGCAAAGAATTTATTTGGACTGCAGGTTAGAGATGCCTTCCTTATCAAATACTGATATCAGAGTATAGGCAAAGAGAAAGAAATAGGGGGTCGTAAATGAAAGACCAGCACTGGTAGAGTTTTTAAAAGAATCTAGAACAGAAGTTGCTGCTAAAAAAGGAATAATTAGTAAAGCATATAAATATTGCATGCTAATTATAAGAATCAATCAGAGGAGCTTAGAAAGGATTGGGAAGAAAGACTGGATAAGCAATTTACAAAGAGACAATGGGGGATATATGTATATCTCCCAAATATGAAACAAAGTCTATAAGATTTAGGATCTTTACCTGGAAGTGTTTACATAGGTATTTTTATACCCCAAGTAAACCCCAAAGAAGGTTGGAGGTGTGAAAGGCGAGGAAGAGGTAGCTCCTCTTTCCTCCCACTTTACAAAGACATGCAAGCTGGGAACATATTTTTAGGAAGTGTATGAGCTGGCAGACTTTTGGGATTCCCTGCAGACCACTCTGTCAGAGATGCTGGATGAGCAGATTGGACTGACTGGGGTGATGATTTGTTTGAGTTATGCTACAGAATCGGAATTGCCTAGATATAGTAAAGCCTTTTTGAGTCTAATTATGGTGTTTGCCAAAAAAGCAATTACTAGAAAATGGAAATCAAACTCTACACCAACTGAACTAGAAGTAGTGAATATAGTAACAGAGATAAAACAACTGGAATTAGGATTTTTAGAAAAGGGAAGGAGCAAACTACATAGGATAAAATGGGAATTGTGGGAACGATATATGTAGAGCAGGAATGAGGTTTAAGAGGCAGGATTTGAATGAGCTATATAATGCTTAACTGACAATGGCTGGATGGTTTATAAGTAATGTATAATGTTTACAACTACAGTTGTTTCAATGGTGTCTGTGATGTAAACTGTTTGCAACTAAAGTGATATCATTTTGTTTGTTTTTCCTTTCTATAAATGTAAGATTGCCTTTGTCATATGTGTAAATTTAATAAAGATGTTTGGGGAAAAAAGTAGTCTTAGGGACTGCCCCTCCTGTGGAACAGACTTCCCATCCATGTGAAGTTGAGTTTGTCTATTACCCAGTTTAAGTACAACCCAGACCAGTGGATGGGGAATAGAACATTTACACTGGGCCTGGCACCCACGTCCCTTATGGACAGAAGTAGCTTATAAATGCCTGGCCCTCAATGTCCTATTTGGATACAGGACATCATTATTCTTTCAGGAAAACTTGGATAGGCTTAGAAAGGCCCCAGGTCATTGTCTGACATACATTTGACTTTCAGACTTAACAGCCTTCAGAAAAATGCATGTTGATTCAAAGCCTGTTATTTTAGTAACTTTCCAAGTATATAAAACAAGACCAGTATATGTCCCTGATTTTTGTTCATAGGTTCATAGGCTAGTACTAGGCTAATTGCCCCTTGTGGGCCATTTTAAGCCTAGCCAATTACCCCACGTGAGAATCAAACCCTGCACCTTGTGTTTGCCAGGTAAACACCTTAACCATTATGCCATCCTCCCACCCCTGGCCTTCTCCTTGATTCATGAGCTAAAAGACTGAGGGGTATTTGCGGGAGGGGAGAGGTGCATTGCATTGTAAATTGTATTATAACAACAGTGAGCTGAGAAGACATATTCCTGTGTAGCAGTTATTTATGTATATATTCATTCATTTGATTGCAAACAAAGTTCTGTGGTATAAAGTCAAAAGTCATACAAGTGACAATAATTGATAGTCATGTCTGTATGTGTGCTTGTGTGATTGTCTATAACATATGTATATACGTTTGTGGTGGGGCCAGCATAGGTTTTCTCAGATGTCTCTGATTTTGCAGAATGTCTCTGATTTTGCCTAATATTTTGGTCTGTTACCTTTTAACATTTGCATTTTCCTGACAAATCAGTACAATTGCAGTCAGTAAATAATGACAGACACATGATTTTCAGACTTGATGGCCTTTGGAAAAGCATGCTAATTCAAATCTTGTTGTTGTAGCAACTTTCTAAGTAAACAGCACTATCTGTCCCTGACTTTGGTCCTTTGTCCAACATTATTTTTCATTTTTCTTCTTGATTCTTGATCTAGGATTGAGAAGTAAGTTGTGGGGTTTTAGTGGGTTGCACACTGACACAACAGTGAACTGAGAAGACACATTCTTCTGGGGCAGATATTTATCTACTTATTGATTAGTTTAATCACAAACAAACATCTGAGATAAATAGCCACAGTAATACAAATGGTTATAGTTGATGGACACATCTGTGTGTGTTATTATTATGGGCAATTATTATTTTGATGTTACTAAGGTGTACACAGTCAAATGTGGCTTTATTTGCTGCAGGCATGGGATATTCATTGTGCTTTGGCAGTCTGGACAAGATGCCTGTTATAGCAGCTGACCATTGGCACAGTAATCTAGTGAGTAGCATTGCTGACTCAGAGCACTTTGGTTGATTTTTTGGCTGTGATTCCTCCTCCATGGAGTCGGCACATACTCAGTACCTGTGTATAGGTTTTATCCATGTGCTCTGCTTTCCTGTTTCAGAGCCTCAGCTATACAATGTATGCTTGTGGCCATTTTTGATTTTATTTTCAGCCTAATCTAACAATAAAGAAGCAAACAGAAAGTAACTAATCTGAGGTGTATATAAATTGTGAAGTGGCTGTAATGAGTAGGCACTGAGTCAGTCTGTGGATGAAAACAACTGACCCATCTGTTGTTAAATTACAGGTAATGTCAATATCAAGGTGCAGGTACTCCACGACTATCGAAGCCAACCATCAACCAAAAAAGCAAAAATCAATAAAAAATTTTATATACTTGAACAGCAAAAAAACTTTATTCCATGGGTTGTTAGCGCTTTCACGTCTACTCTGGACGCTTCTTCGGACTTTAATAAAACACTTCATCACTTCTGTATTTAAACACTTATCAATTAAACAGTTAACCAATGAAAGCCTTAGTATGAATGCATAACTATAAAAAGTCAGAAACTTCTAAATAGATAAAAAGTCAGAAACTTATATTGTGAAAATTAAAAATTCAAAATTCAACATTGACACTAAAAAGGATGTAGTAATAGATTATTACTGTTATTAACATTTCAGATGGCAAATAGCATATGAATATTTATTAAAAACACAAGAGCATATAAAAACAGCATGTGATAAAAACATTTCAAGTGTATGAAACTACTGAAAAACTTCTAAAAATACATATTCCTACTAACACCAAGAAACATGAAAAAGTCAAATGTATAGCAATAAATAACTGCTAATGCTTCAGATGACGACTGACTAGAAAGGGTTTTAAAGTAACCCTCTCATTGAGGCCATGTCCTTCATCTGCTTTCATTCTGATGATCCATTTACATTCTTCCCTTTCAGTGAAGTTACTAACATTGCCTAATCTCAATGTGGTGTGTATCAATTCAATAACTAAGAATTCAAAAGTGTGTGTGGTGCCTTGCGATAGAACATGTCAAGCCAGTGCGTTCCTGTCATTCTCCCTGTTGATCGCATATAAATGCTCTCTAACCCTTTCCCTCGACGTTCTATTCGTCATACCAACATAGAAAGCCTGGCATTTGGTGCAGATGGCTAAATAAACTATGTTCCTTATCCTACTGTCTGCATAATGATCAAATTTATATAGCACACCTGTGCCCGGGTGCCTAAAGTTATTCCTGCTCAGTATGTATTTGCACTGATTGCAACTGCGACATGGAAAGGTACCCATTCTAACAGTAAGTGGTTGATCTTGAAGTCTCCTTTCATAACATAACATGTTCCTTAAAGATCTAGTATTCTTGTAGGAAAAACTGGGGTGAGGACTTACAAGTGCTCTAAGCCTATCATCCAACTGTAGGATACCCCAGTTCTTTCTAATGACATTAGTAATACTCTTATTCTTGTTGGTATATGAAAGTACCATCCTCTTTTTACTTCTAGTAAATGGCCTGCTTTGTTCCACCTGTTCACTAGTTGCTATCCTAATGTAGGGTCTTGTTTCTTCATTGCGTTCTGTTTGTTGCAGGACTATCAAATCATTGTCATGGTAACCCCTTGATTTAAAGTCAGCATCTAAGCCTATCAATTCATTCCTATATGCTGAATCATCGCTTGTTAGGCGTGAACAGCGTGCTGCTTGATTCTTAACAATGTTCTTGTGTATGTGGGGAGGGTGCATACTATCACGATGTAAGTATGTGTTCTTTCTACAGGGTTTCCTATAAATGTTGGTAGTGAAATACCCATTATGCTTCCTGATGTTAACATCTAAGAAGTCAATCTGGTGACATGATCTCTCCCCAGTCAACCTAAGAAAAGATGTGGTGTTGTTGATGTAACTTAAAAACTCATCTAAGATAGTAACATCACCACTCCAAACAAAAAACACATCGTCTACAAAACATTTATAATATTTGAGGTGCTGTGAATAAAACTCATTTCCAAAGATATACATAGATTCCCAGTAGGCTAGTATAAGGTTTGCCTAAGAATTGGCACATGACGTGCCCATCGCTACCCCTGAAGTCTGCAGATAATAACCATCACCATATAAAAATACATTATTTTCTAACACTAATTCCATCAGCATGGTGATCATAATCATTTTGTTGTTAGTCATGCCCTTCTCTAGAAGAAAAAGCCTCAGGAAGTCTATCCCTATATCATTAGGTATGCAGGTGAATAAAGACTGAACATCTAAAGTCATCATAATGTCATTCTCCAAGTATGCTTTTTCAACAGCACTCTCAGCTAGAGATTCCAATAATTGTTTAGTATCTCTCAAAATGGAGAAGGTAGAATCAGCTATAGGTCTATGTTGCTTCTCAATGTAAATTGAGATACATTCAGTTAGCCAGCCTCTCCCTGAGACTATGGGTCTGAAGGGTGGGTCAGACAATGTCTTATGCACCTTCGGAAGACCTCTGATGATAGGTATCAAAGGTTTTTCAACTAGAAAATAATTATAGAGATCATTGTTTATAATATTGGACATCAACATATCATACAATGAGGCATGAACTTTACTAATAACCTTGTTTAGATCATACATGTGTATTTTTTTATATGTGGTTTCATCCAATAACATTTCTAACATTCTATTGTTATAATATACACTATCAAACAACACTATTGCACCACCTTTATCTCCCCCCCGCCTAACTATAGTATCATTGTTTTGTAAACTTTTTAAAGCTGCTGTTTCTTGTCGGCTTAAATTGTAAAATTCTGACTTAAAACCTGTTTGTTCAAACAACATATAAAAATCATTGCAACAAACTTTCTCAAAACTTTCTAAAAGCGGATGCAATTCTGGTACAAAGCATGAAGGTTTCCTAAAATTATTAATTACTATATCCCTTGTCTCAGTGTTTTCATTACCATAAAATAAATCAAGTGCTAAACCCCTAGTAAAAAGTTTTAATTGTACTATCAACGCACTAATGTCTATCCCTTGTGAGGGCACAAATGATAAACCTCTGTTTAACACTTTCATTTCAGCATCAGTCAACTCATGGCTAGATAAATGAATTATCAGTTCATTGGAGTTTTCTTCCACAATCTCTTCTGTGGTTCCCCTGACTCCCCTGAGGGTTTCCGTTTCTTCCCCTTGTACTGGGGACTCCATGTCTTGCGATCTGCTGGTAGAAATGATAAAGGGAATGTAAGATCTGTGTTGTCTCTCTCATTAGTCTCTGAATTCCCTTCTGCTGGGGGCAAAGTCTTCTTCCTCACTACCGGTCCCAAGCTCTTAGTGTCCAAATGCCTAATAGTTTCATACACTTGAAATGTTTTTATTACATGCTGTTTTTATATGCTCTTGTATTTTTAAATATTCATATGCTATTTGCCATCTGAAATGTTAATAACAGTAGTAATCTATTACTACATCCTTTTTAGTGTCATTGTTGAATTTTGAATTTTTAATTTTCACAATATAAGTTTCTGACTTTTTATCTATTTAGAAGTTTCTGACTTTTTATAGTTATGTATTCATACTAAGGCTTTCATTGGTTAACTGTTTAATTGATAAGAGTTTAAATACAGAAGTGATGAAGTGTTTTATAAAAGTCTGAAGAAGCGTCCAGAGTAGACGTGAAAGCGCTAACAACCCATGAAATAAAGTTTTTTTGCTGTTCAAGTATCTAAAATTTTTTATTGATTTTTGCTTTTTTGGTTGATGGTTGGCTTCGATAGTTGTGGAGTACCTGCACCTTGATATTGACATTTTTTGTTTGGGGACATAGCAGGTACCTTACCCTGAGAGATCTCTGTTTATTTATAAATTACAGGTAATGTTCATTGAGCTGTCACAACAGAACCCCACCCCATTGCAATTAGCTCCACCCATTCAGTTCTTCCTGAACCCCCACCCTCCCTTTGCTTTGATGTCACCAGCCAACTCTAGTCTGAACTACAAGGGGTAAAAGAAACTTTGACTCAAAGTGAATTACATTGGGTGGAAAACAGACTCAAACTAAAAAATTGCAGAAAAGTTGCATAAGACAGAGCCTGTGCATGTGTCTGGTATAAAGTCCAGAGATATAAGGTTTTTCTGAGTTACAACCATGTGTCTTAAACCAAGAGGTGCCAAAGAAAAATAACTTGCAGGAAAGTGAGGATTAAGCATAAGAGGCTGTGAGTTTGGAAAAGGGTGTAGCTCAAAAGAAGACTGAGGTACAGTAAACAAATTAAATGTAGGTTTTCTATGTAGATCCTTTAGCAAAGTCGAAAATAAAAGGTACTCTGTAGAAAGAGGGTCCACAGTAGAAGTGGTGATTTTGTAATAAGTGGCAGAAGACTTAATGCCAAGTTAAAGAAATGCATGGAGTGGAAAGAGAGCCCTCAGCAAAAGCAAATGAGTTGTATGAGAAGCATATAATGCAGTAAAAAAGGCAAGTGCTGATGTGCAAAAGGCAAATATAAAACAAAATTTCAGGAGAACCCTTTTGCAAAGTTCACAATATTAAAAGATACTACAGCTGAAAATATAACCAAAGAATTGTCAATGCAAGAGAAAGGAAGCAACAGCATAAATTGAATTCTAAGAAATGCGCCTTTTTCAAAGTGCAAGTCTGTTAAACATTTGGCAAGAACTATATTGATTAAGAACCATATAGGAGGACAGGTTCAACTAACAGGAAAGAAATAAAACGAGGTCAACTGAAATAAAGAATGCAGTAAAATAAAGGCCAAGGCAAACTGAAATAATGAATTTTAGTAATAGAAAGTTAGTGACAAAAGTAACACAAGAAACTGAGAGTGTTACCTTGGAGTATATACGGAAGAAATTGCAGATAAGAAAACCAAGCCAGAGAGTCTAAATGGGTGTTATAAAAGCCATCCACAATGAATGCTAAAACAGCTCCAGTGAATAAAACTGCAGAGCACACAAAGGCTAGAAGCTACTCCATTGAAATGTCCAGCCAGAGGTAGCAAACAAGGAAAAACCTTTGTAAAAGACTATAACAGGAGAAAAGTTTGTGTTGCTAGCTTACTCTATATCACACATGACCAGAGCTAGTAAATGTTGCTTATCAAATATGGCCAACTTTGAGAGTCATTGTGGTCCAAAATAAAGAAACTTTACAATGTAGGAAATTTGACTTTGCCACATTTCATAATCCAACATACTAAAACAATGAGTAAAAAGGTCACATAGTAAAACCAATCCGTAAAAAAACAAAAGAAAAATCTAGCAAGACTAGACTTTCCACTGTGAAGCCTGAACCAACAAACTAAAACAACGAGTTTGTTGATTGGGATATTTTGCAGATGCTCTAATGGTTATGGATATCAGCTGGGTATGACAACTCTGTGTTTCTAAAGGTTAGCCAAACATTCTGATTATGCTGTGCTGATGAGAAGGCTGAAACATGCATGTCCACAGTTACTGGGGTTTGACTTTATTGGCCTGAATTTGTCCATAAATACACTTAAAAAGAAAAAAAAGTCATGGACATTCAGAATTGCCATATAGCCAAAAACACCTGATGTCCTTAAAAGGTCAGTTACATATGTCCCATATTGCCTCTATTACAAGAGGTTTAAGGAATCACACATTGGAAAGTCTGGCCTTGATTGATGTTTCTTTTGGTTTTTACATTGCAGAATCTAGGAATGTACTGCAAAGACCAAGACAGCTCTAAAAAGATTGTGGATAGGTGGAAGGAAAACTCATGTAGCTATGGTATCATATATCTCTGGGAGTTTGTAGAAGGTGGTAAAATCAGCATGCCTGGATTGCACTAAGAAATCTATTGCCTGACCTCGCTGTTATGTAGGCCACTGGTCTAGGTTATACTCCCAGGTCTGAGCTGAGGGACTATTTGGTACAGTGAAGTTGAAAGACCTGTCATTCAATGAGATAACCTATAGGTGGAACAAAAGTAATATGAAAGCAACAGTAAAATTTCCTTTTTCTGTGGGACACTTGTGGAGGCCAAGTCCAGATGAGGTATTTAAATGGGAGTTTGATTCATAGGCAAGTACCTCTGCAAGATAATTATACATGTGGGAGTCTGAAATCCAAACAAGGGCCTGTCCAAGCAGTTATACAGGTAGGGCTCTGATTTCCAGGTAAAGGTATGTCCAACTCTTAACAGACTGAAAGAAGACAACTTGAAACAAGGCCAAAGGCAAGGAAGGCCTGAGCACTCAGTTTGAATGAGATTTAGGTGAACTCTAAGTTACTGAGCTTTAATGAACTATTTAAGTTATGTTATATAACCCTGAAAATTATTATCTGAGTTCATCTGAAATAGTTATAGGAGGTGTATATTTCTGTGACAAGTTTATTTCAGTAAATGCTTTAATTTATAAAGTCACCCTTTGCATGTTCAGTGAAATGCAAAGATTTGTACTATATGTGCTTTATGCAGTAAAATTAAAGTATGATGGTAAAAAATGCATGCCTCTAGAGATAACTGTGTGTGTGTGTGTGTGTGTGTGTGTGTGTGTGTGTGTGTGTGTGTGTGTGTGTGTGTGTGCGTGTGTGTGTGTGTGCGTGTTTGTGTGTGTGTGTCTGTGTATGCATATGTGTGTGTGTGTGTATGTGAGAGCGTGTGTGTGCGTGTGTGAGTGTGTGTGTGTGTGTGTGTGTGTGTGTGTGTGTGTGTGTGTGTGTGTGTGTGTGTGTGTGTGTGTGTGTGTGTGTGTGTGTGTGTGTGTGTGCACGTGCGTGCGTGCATGTGTGTGTGTGTGCTCATGCGTTTGTGTGTGCGTGCGTGCGTGCGTGTGTGTGTGTGTGTGTGTGTGTGTGTGTGTGTGTGTGTGTGTGTGTGTGTGTTTAGTAGCTGTTCTTGTAATACGACATATAAATCTGTAACACATTTTCCATCTGAGCTCACATTCAATGCTCATTTTATTTCTTCAGTAGCTGTATCATTAGCTAATATATGTTCTTCTATAGTCATCAAAGTGCACTGAAAACCTTTTAAAAAGGTATAACTTAATCTCTGGTAGGTGGAGAATTACTGCAGGTTTTATAGACATTATTTATTTATATAGTTAGTTAGTTATTTTACATTTGTTGACCGGGATTGTCCGACTGAGCTGAAGAGCCCTTTTTCAGCAGAGGCCCGGGAAGAAAAGCTCCAACATATTATACAATTTTCATTATAAATTAGCATTAAACAACAACGGTACAGAATTATTACAAGGCATTAAGTAGCAATACAATGTTATACAGTGTCAATAATCAGGAGTATAGCAAAAGTATTTCAAGATGTATAAAAAGAAATAATATGTCATTAAGATTAATATAGTTTTAGGGATAAGTGGTTACAAAAACCCAGTTTTATCATAATGTAGTTGCATAAAGGCAAGGCAATTATGATAGAATGTTTCTCTGAGGCGATTTACTCAATAGATTTTAGAAGACAGTAGAAAGAGTAGTCAAGGAAGATTAGAGATAGCTAGTGAGAAGAGTGAGTTAAGGGCAGAAAGTAGATTAAGGTGTGAGAAGTAGGGGGTGTTAAGGAGGGAGAGTGCAGTGGCAGGACCAGTGATTTTTAAAGTGCTCTTTGGTGGCTGTCTTAATTGTTTAGGATGTGTAAGGGTCCTGATTTCTAGTGGAAGCCTATTCCAGGCAGTAGTGGGGTGATAGCTGTACATGTTGCGTCCAAATTTAGACTTAGGTTTGTAGATTTGTAGTAGGTCTTGGTTAGAGCTTCGGAGAGGTCTGGAGGGAGAATAATGGGAGATGAGAGGGGATAGTGCTGGGCAGTAGGGAGCCTGACATAGGATAGAATGGATGATCTAGAGCTGAGAGAGAGAAGAAATTGGTGAGGTAATTCAAGCCAGTTTAGGTGTTTTAGAGACAGACAGTGATGGGATTTGTAGGTTTGCTGGGCAGTAAATCTAGCTATCTTGTTGTAGGTAGATTTGAGTTTGGCCAGGTGTGTTGAGTTAAGATTTGTGAGAATTTGAGAGTTGTATATTAGACTGGGTAGAAGGTGGGTATGAGAAAGAGTAACCTTGGCTTCAGAGGTAAGGAATTTCTTGTTACGGTAAAGGAGCCCTAGTCTTGAATGAGTCTTTTTGATGCAGTTATTAACATGTAAGTCAAATTTAAGCTCTTCATCGATGGTGACGCCTAAGAGATTAGTGCTGGATTCTATCTGAATGGGAGTGTTATTAAGGGACTGTATGGAGAAGGAGGGTTTAATATTGTTGAATGTTTTAGGTAGGAAGAGTAACAGCTTTGTTTTCTTAGGGTTAAGGATGAGCTGGTTGTTGGAGAGCCATGTTTCAACTAAGTTAAAAGATGTCTGAGTAGCTGAGAAGAGCTTAGAGGGAGAGTTGGCTGTGGTGATGACTGCAGAGTTATCTGCGTATTGCACTAACGATGACTGAGGACTGAGGTATAGAGCTGATTAGTAAAGATATTAAAAAGTAAAGGCCCTAGGATAGACCCTTGAGGTACACCCATTTTGACAGGGAGAGGAGGGGAGAGTGCAGATTGCCATCTCACTGATTGAGATCTATCAGTGAGGCAGCTGGAGAACCATGCAACAGTATCAGAGGAAAAGTTGAGGTTAAGCAGTTTGTGCAGCAGAAGACAGTGTGAGATTGTGTGAAAAGCTTTTGGGAGGTCCAAGAATAGGCAAGAAATAAGTTTATGGTCATCCATGGCTATAGAGACAGTGTTCAGGAAGGAGAATAGAGCTGTAGTGGTGCTATGTTTGGGTCTGAAGCCATGTTGAGTGGGTGTAATCAGATTTTCCTGTGTTAGATACTGCATAACTTGTTTATGAATACATTATTCTAGTACTTTAGAGAGAGGAGAGAGGATAGCATTAGGTCTAAAGTTGGAGATATCAGAGGAGTTACCTCCTTTGTGTATAGGTACAGTGTAGCATTGTTTCCAGATGGAAGGGACTTTAGATTCATAGATAGAGTGAGTAATTAGGATAGATACAAGGAGTGCAAGAGAGTCAGCTGCTAGTAGAAGAAAAGTGGAAGGAAAATTGTCAGCTGATGCTGAGCATGGTTTTAATTTAGAGAGTAGAGTTTTGATGTAGCTAGCAGGTACAGGTTTGAGGGAGAAGGTATTTGAGGAGATAGTATTAGGAGTAGGTTCAGAAAAGTTGGAGGTGTTAGTAGTAGAGGAGTTTGGGTTAGGGTTGAGTAGCTTAGATATTGAATCGATAAAATAGGTATTGAAGATAGTGGCAGTTTCTTCAGGCGTCCTGTCTGGGCATGGATTGGGGGAGCTAGGATTACCGGGATGTAATATTTTGAAGCGGCACCACGGCTGAGGCTGTATAAAAAACAACTAAAGCGTAAAAGCAAATGTAGTTTAATTAGAAAATAAACAAAAGGCCTGAGTACATAGATGAGCGCTTTCGGCAAAACTTCGCCTTCTTCAGATCATACAGTACAAAGGTCCATATTGGTTAAAATAGCAATAGATAGCCAATCATGTTAGTTATAGCTGACACACCTTCACAAATTGACAAATCAAAATGCCAGGCATAAAATCATGAAATAAGATAACAAAAAATGTATCTGACCAAGCCTAAGCTAGGAAAGGTTCTAATGACCAATAGTAAAATAGTTAAACAAGACAGTACCTGGATTGGAACAGTAACATTGGGAAAACTATTAAAAATCAAATATAACATGAAAAGACCTTATATAAGTCAGAATTGTGTGTATGTCATGAAAATATTACCAGTAAACTTCTTGGTACTTTGTGATCAATGTATGTATGTAATAAATACATAGATGCTTAAGTCCGCCCACTTTCGCGGCTGTGGATAGTGGTCACACAGTATTACTGAAAAAAGGTCCTTATTCACAGTAAGGTTAAACAAAGTAATAAATAATATAAAAATATAAACAACCCATCTGGGATATCTGATTCTTGTTTAAACTACTAATGGACAATGAAAATTTGTTGAGTCACGGATTTGCTGACTGAAACCCAATCGAGATCTCATTGGCCCTTTGTTGATTGGCCGTGATATCTGATTATTTAATTTGATTGTCCCCTACTGCATATGCAGAAAAGGCCACATCTGTGAAAGTGGATGGTCTTTGCTTCTTAATTTACATAGATTTTGGCTGAACTACTGATTGGATGACTGCCATTTAGCCAGCGCCTATAGCTTGATCCCAACCACGAATGCAGAAGTGACAGTAGAAGTGAACACGAACGGTCCCCCTCTTCCCGTTACAATTAGCTTTATATGCACTTAAGCATTTTCCTGAACATTACAATACATCAGGACTAATAATATTTCTAGTTAACATTAAACATTAATCTTGTATGTGGGAAGAGCCGTAGCAGTAAAAACAGATGGTCTCTGTTCTCCGTCTTTTGAGCTTGCATAAAGTTAACTGTAAAGTTTTGGCCGATTTACTGATTGGCTACTAGTGATATAACTAATATATTGACTGGCTATCACTCTTCAACAGCTATCCTTATTGGCCCCAGTTATATCAGTGGAAATAGTCGTGGCTGCAATTGCGGACAGTTTTTGTCTTAGACTTGTATAGAACTCAGTCAAGCTTTTAACTAAACTGTGAATAGGCTGACCGTCACCTTATCAAATTCAATGCCTGTTTCCAACTTTGTATAAGGAAATGGCCATAGCCGTTAAAATGGATGGTCTCCGTCTTAGTCCTGTAGCTCTTAATTAATACTTTGAATAGCCATAACCGCAAATGCGGACAGCTTCGTCTTAGAATTTATGATTTTACTCTCTATTTTCCATTGTCCATTAGTAGTTTAAACAAGAATCAGATATCCCAGATGGGTTGTTTATATTTTTATATTGTTTATTACTTTGTTTAACCTTACTGTGAATGAGGACCTTTTTTCAGTAATATTGTGTAACCACTATTCACAGCCGCGAAAGTGGGCAGACTTAAGCATCTATGTATTTATTACATACATACATTGATCACAAAGTACCAAAAAGTTTACTGGTAATATTTTCATGACATACACACAATTCTGACTTATATAAGGTCTTTTCATGTTATGTTTGTTTTTTAATAGTTTTTCCCAACGTTATTGTTCCAACCCAGGAACTGTCTTGTTTAACTATTTTACTATTGGTCATTAGAACCTTTCCTAGCTTAGGATTGGTCAGATACATGTTTTATCTTATTTCCTGATTTTATGCCTGGCATTTTGATTTGTCAATTTTTGAAGGTGTATCAGCTAAAACTAACATGATTGGCTATCTATTGCTATTTTAACCAATATGGACCTTTGTACTGTATGATCTGAAGAAGGCGAAGTTTCGCCGAAAGCGCTCATCTATGTACTCAGGCCTTTTGTTTGTTTTCTAATTAAACTACGTTTGCTTTTACGCCTTAGTTGTTTTTATACAGCCTCAGCCATGGTGCCACTTCAGGATATTTCACTGTTTTTGCTCCGTTTTGACCTGAAACGTCTTCAGTGTGAGTAGGATATATACTTTTTTACGGGATGTAATATTTAGTTAATAGAGTTGCAGATTATTTTAGGATTATATCTTAGAGCTATGGGAGGTTTATTATAGAAGTCCTTTTTGTCTTTATTTATGTGTTTTTTGTCAGATTTCTGAGTTCTTTATATTTTTCCAAGTCTAAAGGGAGCATAGTTTGTGACCATTTTTTCCATAATTTGTCTCTAGTTATCATAAGGGTATGAGTGGCTTTTGATAGTCATGGAGATATGTTGGACTTAATCAATCATTTGTCATTTATAATCATGTATTTATATCCATGAGGTATGAATTTGTATTACCCTTGTATTGCCCTTTTTATCCCTTATATTGAATACATCTATTTTCCATTTTGGTCTTATAAACTGCAGTTAAGCTTCCATGTTACTCCCCTTAGATCCATGCAGATGCCACCTCTTTCTTTAAATTACATTCATAGATTTAGGCATGTGTTGGTGTGTTTATATTTTAAAGAAGTATTTATCCTTGTGTTTGTTTTATTAAATTTGATATAACATTCATTCACAATATTTTAAAGATCTTTTACCAGCTGCCTTTCTGCATGTTGCGCGTAACTTTTGTTTTAAAGATTCCCACCCATGTGACCTGTTGGCACATGTTTTTATGGGTATTAGATTCAAATCAGCAAGGGGATTGCTATTAATGCATGGCACAGATGCTAAATCTTTCAGAATGGTTGGATCACCTCTCCATCTAGGAGTTCTAGAAGGTTCTCCCATTCATGTTATTTTGTTATAAAGAATACAATGATCACATATTGATTCAACATGATAGGCTTTAGAATTTGGACTTAAAATCATGTCTGCTTCCTTATGTCAAATAAGGAGTAAAATATTTACAGTCAATGACACCAAAGTTCAGATTTCTCTTTGTATCAGCCATTCCATGAATGTATTCTGACTCCATTTTGCAGAACAATGGAGCCCTGATTCTGGCCTAAGTAACTGGGGGTTCAATTAGTGACCCTCCAACTGGAGGAGGCAGACAGGGAGAGTGGAGAGAAGGAGTGTGCTTTGCTCACTTCACTGAAGAGGGAGTGGATGGTTCTAGAAAATCAGAGAGAACATGTAGAAGTACAATTTCCCTGATGGAGACCAGGGAAACAACTTCTAATGGGTTGGGGTCAACATTGCTTCTTGACAGCATCCCTTGTGGAAGTGAAGCACAACCAATATGGTCATTCCTTTCCTTATCCCCCATGTGCAGGAAGATAGGCCTATAAGGAGAAAAGAAACTCAAACCACCCCTGATGATTGCCTTAATAATGACCCCTCTTGACTTACTCTCATGCTCAGTGATTATTTATCTATCTATCTATCTATCTATCTATCTATCTATCTATCTATCTATCTATCTATCTATCTATCTAATTCACTGAGTAAGTGGACTGGTTTATTGACCCTTTTCTGCCACAACCCAAGCTCAAAGAGCAGAAAGTATATTATGGTATTTCAATTACCAATATAATATACAAAATGAGTACATAGTAAAATTCATAACATTATGGTAAGACTGAATGTACTTAGGGTAAGAGTTAAAGATCCATTCAGAGTACATTGAGAAAAAAAATATATACAAAATATAAGCTAAGACGTGCATAAAATACAATGCAATCATACATATAATACAAAAACTTCTATATGCAAGTGAAATATATGTATATAAGATGTCACATTAAAAGTCTGAGAAAAGTTTATTAAATGTAATTGGTTGTTCATGATATGATATGGCAATTTCCCTAACTATTGTCATAGTAGCAGTTGTAGATAGATTAAGCAAAGAGATGTTCTTTAAGTGCATCTTTGAAGCTTTTAGTGGTTTCTAGATTTTTGATGTCTATTAACAGGTGGCCAGGTAGCAGGTCCCAGTATCAAGAAGGCTCTCACTTACAGTGGTTTTAAATCAATGACGTACTAGAGAGAAATTGTTGTCCTGTGCAGTTCTGAGTTCATAAGGGTTGTCTTATAAGGTAATTTCACTCTTAAAGGAGGGCAGTGACCATGTTTTAGTACCTTGTAAATTAGTTCACTTAGAAGTAAAGTGGCCCTATGAGTTGCTTGAAGTCATTTGGAATGAACAGGTCAATTAGCCAGGAGGGTGCCCGCCAATCATCAGGCAGTGGTCAGGGATCAAAAAGCTAAAATAATATTAATAATTCCAAGAACTTTCATGTATTTTGTAATATTGTAATTTTTACAAGTTACTTCAAAGGTGTGTTTGCTTTGTTAGATTTATGATTCATTCAGTCATTTATTTTTGATTTTTCATTACTTATGTTGACTTGGTGTATCCAGTTTTTATCTCCATCACTTATGTAATATTTTAAGGACCACATTAGTGTTTTACTAAAACAAAAAAATGGGTACCACTCTTTTAATAAAAGTTTGTACAAATGTTTACTATATAACCCCAACATTCTTTAAATAAAAAGTTTACTTTCACTTTTTGGGGTTTAGTTCCCTGTATCAGGAGATCTTGCAAACTTATATTCTTTATTTGTTTTGTTTTTTTTTTTTTAAACAGTCCTACATTTAACTATGATTTAAATTTTCCAGGTGCTAAAAAATTAATATCACTTATGCACTGTTATCTGTAAAGCTAAAATATACATTTACACGTAAAGCGCAGTGGGAGAGAATGTCAACTAAATGTGGTTTACATCGCTCCTGGTGTACTACTGTAAAAGGGGAGACTTAGTTTATACCGATACAACTAAAGACCCTACAGATAACTGTACACTGTGCCCTGTCATAAATTCTATGATTTGCCATTATAAAATAATGCAAGATGCTTAAAGCTGGAGTGTTATTTTTAACGGCACTACATGAAAGAAAAGTATTATACAATTTATAAATAAATAGTTACATGTTTAGAACATATCTGGTGGTTTTGAATATGTCATTTGACAAGAATGAAAAAAATGCATAAATTAAAATCAGGTATTGCTGTCATGTTAGATTAGTTATGTGAAGTTTCAGATATTAAACTTTGATATTCTGATGAAAGACAGAGGATTGCCATTACTATAAATTAGCTTTTAATGTATTGCAAATTAATTACAAGCCATGTCAGACAGACATTTAGTCAGTCCAGCATAAATTCTCATGGCAAGTGTTTGTCGTAAAGTTTTGTTAACTACTATCCGTTTTATGTGTCATGTCTTTTTTAAGAAAGCATATTATACAACCCATGATTGCTGAATGGATATTTTTCTGAAATTACAGTTAAATATTTTTTTCTCTCTCTGAAATCTGCTTTTTTAATTTCTTATAGAAACTGGAGAAGTTATGTAAATAATCTTTGCTTACATATTTTCTTATTTCAGTGACAGTAAGAGACATTCACTGATTTACTAACCTGAAGGTGTTGTGTTCATGAATTTCTTTCTGTAAGGAAAAAAGGAGGACTAGATTGTTTTGGTAGCCGAAGACTTCTTCGAGGATGGTTTGAAAGATTTTGAAGCAAAGTTGCATTTTCCACTTGGCACTCTGTGTCAGTGTCCCTTTTCTTTTGCTTACAACAATATCTTAGAATTTTCAGGGGCTACAATAGTCTCTGTTTAAAAAAAAACTTCACATACTGCATATGGATAATAAAATCCAATATTTTTGCCTTCAGCTGTGTATCTTAGTATAGAAAAATACATTGTATATTTATTCCATTGTTGTATATCACTTTTTAATATCACTAAATAAGGTTCTTTATTCTAGTAGTAGTCAGATATAGTAGAGCTGTTCAAGATAGTAATTTTGTTTATGTTCTCTATCAGCATGAAGTATGACTTGTTTTTCCTTAAAGTCTAAAGGCTTACCATTATGTTCCATTGTTTATGTTGTTTCACTGAAAGAGGTTTGGGAGCTCAGGGAGCTCTTTTAAAGTTGCTGACAGTTTTAAATTCAAAGTTTAGTGCAAATGTGTCTGAGGAAATAAATTGGGCTGCATCCCAAGATGTTTGGAGAGCACAGTTCGAGGCCTCTACTGAGTAGAATCATAGGTCACTCTCTCAGTCCTGCAATCAGTGCTGCATAAATTAACCTGCCACAATATAGTCAATATGGTATCAGCAAGTTAGAAGCATACTGCATGATGAAAGAAGAAATACCCATAAAGTAATACCACATTTTTGTGCATTCCAAAGACATATATACACAAAAGATAGCATGGCTTCCTGGAAGGTATGCAATATAAGTGACACATGAAAATACTAACAAATGTCATTCTATAAATACTATTTGTGGGTCATAATTATACAAGTCATTCATAGCAGTTCTGAAATGTCTAGATGGATACAAAATAACAGATTAGTGTTGTCATGGTACCAGCACCACCATGTAGTACTACATTATAGGTCCATAAGAAATTACTAGGCTGACGGTTTAAGAGGCCTTACAAGCCTAGCCAATATAACCAGGTTTTATCTGATATATGGTCCCTAGGGGCAACAGGATGGCATAGATTTGTGCCTATGCCTTGAGAATTTTACAGATTGCCCCATCCATTTTATACTTTCAGAGAAATTAATGCAGAGGGCTAGATACCCAAAAGATAAAATGGAAAGAAGAGGAACATAAAAAAACAGTTGCACATGCAAAACAAAAGACATATAGTGGATGTGACACAAAGTGAAAGGTATCACAATGGTGAACAACATACAGGCAAACTAAGAGAGAGTGAGTGAAATGGTTAGGATAGGTATGGCCACAAGCCAGTGGTGGGTTACACACAGAAGGTGGTAAAAATCAGAATGATACTGCATGTCAAATAAACACATGGAGATCATAGATTTATGCATACCACAGCAAGGTATGTGTCCTACCACTGAACCAACAGGCAAGCAAAGCAGCAAACAGTGAGTGCATTTCAGTCATACGTGCTGGAATAACATGCTTTACACATGTGTGGTATACGTGCTAAGTATAAAGTGTAGCAGTGCATATTGCTATTATGATGGCGCTGAATTGTATACCACAGAGACTTGTCGGTACAAATGTATGGAGTATCTTTCTACAGGACTGCACTACCAAAAACAGAATCACACTGCAAAACATCAAACAGTATGTTGAGAACAGGACTGACAATATTGTCTATGGGGAAAACAGTTCCATCCAGGATGACTGATCACATCTGAACAAGCTAATTCTGGACATGACTACATAGTCTCACAACAATTATTGTACACATATGCCCAACATGAACAGAGGGCAGACAGGTAAAATGTTACAGCAGGTCAGATTAAGTCAGTATGCATGTGCTAACACAGAATAAATAATCACGTTTCAGCCCTGAAAGATGGATAAATCAGGCAATGTGTGAAGGACATGTATGAAGATATGCAGTGAACAAGTGACACAGATGGTTAAATGCCACACGGGGGAAACCATGCACAGGAAACATATCCTTATGCGGATTGTGTGTGTTGTTTTTTATTCTATGCCTCTGCAGAAGAGCGTATGACACAATCAGAGACTCATAATTTCATGTATGCAGGATCTAAATTGACAGACAGAAACACATATAGGCAGGGCTGCAGTGCAACATAATGCCAAAACAAACCTGGAGCCATCTTAGACGACCATCGACATGTACCAGATAATCTGTTATGCACTGCATGTAATATGAAATGTATGGTATAACATTACCTAAGATGTCCACTGTGCTAGCAGAGACAAATGGTAATAATGTCCCAAGTGGAATACACCATATCACAGCACACATAACAGGCAGATAAGTCAATGCATAAAGATAATTATGAACACAGCACTCTTACAACATGAAGCTACATATCCAAGGCAGCAAAGTCCACGGCAGCCAGCATGCATGCAGTTACATATAAGTTAACATCCCCAGCCTAGAATAGTCACAAGGATATTCAAGAATACAATGCTGTGTATAGATGTGCAGACATTGTGTGAAGATGCCCACACAACCCATATGGCCATGAATTATCTGCTTTCAATACAGGATCCTTTGCTGGTGATCAAGCACATATGCTCAAAATAATGCTACAAAATACATGTCCCAAGACAGACACATGCAGTGCCTGTCTACATAGTGCAGAGGGCTGGGGTTCTGACTGCAGCTCAGGCTACCAGGGTTTTTTGATTGGAGTTCCCAGCACTGCTGGAGCCAGACAGAGAGGGGAAGGAGTGAATTGGGTGTAGACTGCTTGCTTCCCCAAGAGGATGGGGAGGGTTGCAAGCACTTGAGAGCAGACACCAGGTAGAAGTGAGTTCTCTGCTGGAGATCAATTCAACCACCTCCTGTGTTTTTTCGTGAGGGGAAGAGCTATGTAAAGGGAACAGTGAGGAAGGAAAAGGCATGGTTAGGCAGCATGGATGAGAAACAGAAAGTGGGGAGAATGTATGAGGCAGGAGACACATGGCTGAAGGCAAAACAAGGTAAGGTAGAATTGATATACAGACAGCTAAGGCAGCTAACTGCAATGAAGGCTATAGAAACATTACGAGATTGATGGCAAAGAAGTGATATCTGGAGAAGTGAGAGCTTTTGGCAGAGTGCTTGGGAAATGTTAGGGTGGCTTCATAAGGTAGGTCCTATAGGATATGTAAATGCTAGAACAGTGCATTAATAATTTACGAAGGGGGTATTTACTGAGAGCCATTGAAGACAACAGGATGCAGACCAGTTTCATGTGTTGTGGTCATGTAAGGTGGGGAGGGTATTTGATATAGTGTTAGATTAGAACAGCAACATGTTTTTAGGAATGTGACTCCTGATTCCTGTATATTTTGCCTTTATTGGATGTGTTCTGAGAAGCAAGTGTGAGGATGGGGAAATGTTAATACCTGGGTAGGGGTAGGGGGGTATCTGCACAGTCATGGGGTATAGCTGTATTTAGATATTCAAATAATGAAACACAGAAGTGTCCGAGGAAAATTTGGAAGTGGTACATGAGTAAAGATGAGATGCAATGGATTAAGTTGGAGATGGGAGTTTGAAAGGGGCAACAAGGATGTTGAAAGAGGAAATGTTATAGAAGTGAAGGCAACAGTGGGGGGGTGAAATTTAAGGTACAGTTCAAAAATGGAATAGCGATAAGTTATACTTGATGTACCTTTGAGACTCGTAGAATAGGGGTTGGGGGATTTAGATATAATTGTACATATAACTATGGCAAAGGTTGTAATCTAACAGTGTTTTATTAGTATTGAAAAATGTGTTTATGAAGAAAATAAAAAATAATAAAAAACATTTTAAACTCTTCTTTTTCTCCATAAGAGATGAGACTACCTGCCTTGCCTTTCAGATGCCATCTCTGCAACTACTGCTTCAATCAACTTAGGTGGATAACATCTTTCTCAGATATAACATTTAGCTTGAATAATCTATCTACAAATTTCTCCTTATAGCTGACAATCTCAAAAACATCATTTGATTTTCATAACATGCTTTTAAAATAAAATGGATTTTTTTTTTATGATGTATTTGTTTGCCTTTGTTTACCAGGAAAATCTAACTGGGCAAAGCCCCTTCTTAGTGGAGGCATGTGAAAAAAAGCCCCACAAGGTATATAACAATCAATGAAATATAATAACATGCATATGTGGTAGAATTAACAGTTCTCTGAGGAGAAAGGAGAACTTACAAGAAATAAATACAACAAAAGCCAGTAATTAAAATAAAATAAATACATGAAATATATGCACAAAATGTATATATATATATATATATATATATATATATATATATATATGACATAATAAATGATACATAATAGTAATGATCCAGCAGTAGGAAGAACATGAAAAATTACTAGGAGAAACACAAAAGGAAATCTTCATGGAATATACAGTGTAGTGAGAAGACAAATAAGAAGGGGAATAGGAAAGAATTTTTTGTCAGAAAAATGAGTGAGGTTTTCAGTAGAAATAGAGAGGAAGGAGAAAGAAAAACTAGAGGGGAGGGGGACGGCTTCTGTAGCTAGTTTGAAATGTTCATTGGGTGCCTGGTCTGGTGCTAGTGGAGTGGCCTTTACTTTGATGAGACACGTCTTTATTTTTGAGAGTGGAATTGGTTGAGTGATGTACGGATTTGGATAATTCTTGAGGGATAGAGTATATGGACAACATGGAGAAGAGTTGTGGTTTGATAGTTAGGTAGCAGAGTTTATAAAATGCAACTTGAATGCACAGCTAGTGCTACAGTCTGAGGCATTAGGTTGACAATTTGGTTAGGAAGGTTTCCCTGGTTTCAAGACTTGACAGACATACCCGACAGAATATTTTATGATGAGTTTTTTTAGGTTTTGTTGATTTGTGAAATAATTTGTTATCATAAGGACTTGGGCTTTGACTGCATTTCCGAGGGTACGAGAGGACTGGAAAGAAGTTGTTTTATTATCTCACTCTATGACTTCCAGGCTTTGTCTCATTCTGTCAGAAATTCTTTTGCATGCAGGGATAGCCATGGTTCATAGGTAATACTAGGCTAACTGCCCTTGTGGGCCATTTTAATCTTAGCCAATTTCCTTTCCAAACATAAGAATCAAACCTTGTACCTTGTGTTTGTGAAGTAAACACTTTTAACTATTATACCAACACCCCCCCCCCCCATGTAGTATAGCTTCGAGCATCTCCACATTACAGGGTTGACCTGTTTTCTCCTTGAAGGGAATTGTTAATTTAGAATGGTGGGAAATCTGTGGTTAAAGTTTTGAAAGCATCATCAAGAGGAATATATTTTAAGATACTCCAGATGTAATGTTTGACAGATTGTTTAAATGAGTCCTTGTCAAAGTTTGAAGGATTTCAGACATGACTTATATGGGGTTGATTTTTGGAAAGAGTAATAATTGTGGATAGCAAAGGTGGGATGGTAATCACTTAAACAGTCGGGTAGTACTCCAATATGGGCTGTATTATTAGGACTGTTTGTTAGAATCCAGTCGATAATTAATTCAGAGCCTCAAACCTTATTACATCTGGTGGAAGTGGTAATTAGTTGGGAGAGGAAAAATAGCTGGTAGATGTTTGAGGAAGAGAAAGTTTCGGTACAGGGACAGAAAGGCATGCAAGTAGAGTCCATTTAGTGGTCATACCTCAACATAAGAGTGTTTCAAAGGATGTATTAATAGAGACCCATGGATACAGTGCCTTCAGTTGTTGCTATATTACTTGATTTACCTAGGAGTATAAAGAGAGATAGTATGCATATTTTTGGTTGTTTACATGTAGTATATTTTCTAGCCTGTCCACATTATCATGCTGTGGTAGTCCTTTGGAATAGGAGATGATTTGTAGGATTTTGAAAAATATAATGGAAAGACAGTCTTGAAGAAAGATGCAATAATTCTGGGGTAGTAATTCTTCATTTGGAATGGAGCATATAAGGCAACTCCTAGAGAATCCATGCATGATGTTGCTGTTTTTCTTTCAGCTTTTCCCGGTTAGGGGTCACCACAGTCGAACTCCGGTCCTCTAATGATTGGCAGTAGATTTTTACGGTGCCGAGGTGCCAGCTCGATGCCCAGCCTTCAATGAAGGCACGTCCATTCACGCATGTCTGTCAAATGTTACTCGACCACGGGCAGGACATGCAGACTCCACACAGAAGGAGCTCCAGACGAGAATCGAACGGGAGAACCTCTTGCTGTGAGGCAACAACGCTACCGCTGCACCACCACGGCTTAGGTTTTATTCCATCTGCAATGAATACTGATACTGAACAATTTAAAACTGTGTGATGATATGTGGGATGGAGTATTGTTGGGGTTCTGGGAGTTGGGTAGATTAGTGGGAGGGCTACATTGCTACACACCCCCACTTTTCAACAATAGACCTGGACATAAGGAAAGTGATGTGAAGCAGTTCGGAGTTTGTTTTTTGTAAAAGTGAAGAAGTGGAAAGGGAGGAGGGATGTTGGTGTCTAAATATGTTGGGATAGTGAAATGGTAAATGTTTTGATGAAGAAATTTGGAGAGACAGAGGAAACAGAAGGCATGTGAGTTTGTAGGTGGGGTATTTGAGGTTGGATAACAAGAGGTTTAAGAATAATAGTGGGGTGATAAGCGGATAGGGTGAGTAGTTGTAGGAGCTGATGGCTGAAAGGAATAAAGTGGATTATAACTGCAGCAAACAGGGAAGAAGAGTGATGGTGGAAAGGAATAACTATTTGGGTTGTGAAATGTTCCAAAGATGAAGTGGGATTTATCTATATAAACTCTATTATAGCGTCTGTGTATAAATTCTATCATAAACTCTCTTACCTAATTCATCTAGAATCCCATCTTCTCAAGTGTTCTTGTACGTCTGCATACCTCACCATCTTAGCCTGCTGCTTCCTTTCAACGTATCTGGATACCTCAATCACCTATCAGGTAATCCAGAGCCTGGCCTGTTATAAATGACAACTCGTGTCATCTGCGTAATCTGTCACTCCAGTCTGGATATGCAAGTCTTCATGTCCACGTTCAGCAGCCTCTCATTTGAATAAACCTTCAATTTAACTTTGCATTCGTATAATGCCACAATCAAACTTCAGTGATTATATTAATCAACTTTTACCTTACATTTTTTCATATATGGAAATAAAAAGCCATTCCATTCTTTTCTGTGGTCCAGTGTCCCTACCCTAAGAGGCACCCATCCTTCAGATTCAGTCATAAACAATCTTTCAGTTAACTAATCATTTCCATCTTTAAAAGAAAAAGAGGAGGGGGAGAAATATGGAATACAAAGAAGGTTAATCACATGTGAATTACACATTAGACCTCATGTGGCCTTCCATCATTTTTTAAAGCATAAGAAGATTCGTCATTGCTGGAAGGAGGATATATAAAATCCAACATCTTTATCCATGTTCTCCCTGTCCACCACTCACACCATAAATAGTATATATATATATAAATATTCATTATTAATTCTGTGTCCCCCTCAATATAAGAACCCCATGAGATTTTTTACAAAGAAAACCTCTTTTAATACGAGCTAATTACATTCCATTCTGCCCAACCAAGCGAAGTCTTCTTATTTCTGTCAGAAACAATTTATTTATGTGATATGATATATTATATATTATATATGATATATGATATATTATATATTATATATTGTATATCCATCTTTCAAAACCAATCTGAAAAACTTCCTGTCTAAAAATTTGTCTCTGTTCTTGCTTAAAACCAGCATAAACTACATCCCTAAATGTGAACAAGTACCTTTTCACTCCTTATACCCCCCTTACTCTTCCTTCTTCACTTACCTCCTTACTGCTATCAAATTCTCTTCTCTGACTTTGTCTCTAAATATACCATTAGCCTGTTTTTCCCTCGCCTCATATTTGTATTAGACTAACTTCCCTTTAATTTCTCTACAAACTGTCTGAAATTTCTCTAAATATTAAATTTATTTATTTATTTATTTATTTATTTGCATTTGTTTACTGAGATGGTCCACTGGGCCATGGTGAGCCCATTTCAGTGGAGACCTGGAGAGAAAATCTCCACAATCAGTTATACAATGCATATAATACACAATAAATAAATCAACATGATAAGTACATAACTATGCAAGAATTGCAGTAGAAAGTTGAATTAGCAAGGTAAAAATCTTGGTACATTATTAGATTACAACATCAAGGATAAAGTGGTTTGTGCAATTAGAATATAACAAGATAGGATGTAAAGCTAGGATAATTAACTTACTCAAGTAAGTACCATAGGTTCTTGCAACATATTTTCAGTAACTGGTCCTTGTAAAATAATGGGCTTAAATATGGGTAAGCTAATATAGTAGATAGTACAGTACTGCAGTTAGTTAAGCAAACTGAAAGAAAATGAGTTGTATCAGAGTTGTAGTTAATGAAGAGGGAGGCTAGTATCAGGTTTTGGGAAGTGCAGTTTTGGCACATGTGCACTGCCATAGAGAGGAAAGGTGTTGTCTCAGGGATTTTTTTAAAGAGAGCTGCATTGCAGGTAGACCTGAGTGATGGTGGTAGGGTGTTCAATAGTTTAGCAATAAGAAAGGAGTAGAGCATCTGACCAGCTGAAAGGTTAGGTTTTTCTACAATCAGAAGAAGTTGATTTTCAGATCAGAGATGTCTAATTGGATGGTACTGAGTAAGTAGAGAAGAGAGGGCAGGGCAGTTTGATGGCTTGTATATAAATGTGTATGCAGTGGTTAGTTGTAAATATGTAAGATAATGAGGGACTTCTAGCCAATTTAATAGACATAATGAGGAACAGTGGTGCGATGAATATTTTGCATTGGTAACAAATTTGACAATTTTATTGTAGTATGAGTCAAATTTGGATTTCAGCGAGGACTGGATATTGGTAAGAAGAGGAGCACCATATAGGAGGGATGGTAGCAGAAAGGAAGAGGCCAGAAATAGTTTTGCGGAGTAATTGAGAAAGTATTTGTGTCTATAGAGGATGCCCAGTTTTTGATGTGCTGTTTTGATGTTGCTATGAATATGCAGGTGAAATGTTAGGTTTTCATCTATGATGGCACCTAGTAGTTTTGTGTTTGGGACAACTTCAATGATAGTGTTATCTTGAGAATGAATAGTAAATTCATCCTTATTTAGGGAAGTGTTTTTAGGGGTAAATAGCACAAGTTTTGTTTTGTTGAGCTTTAGAGCGAGATGATTATTGGTCATCCACATTTCAGTAGAAGTGAGGGCACTTTGGGTGAGTTGCTGTAGTTCAAATGTGGAATTGACAGTACAGATGATGGTTGGGTCATCTGTGTATTGGATGACAGTACCTTGACTAAGAGTAGTGTAGAAGTTGTTGATAACAATGATGAACAGAAGGGGGCCTAGTATGGATCCTTGGGGAACACCTGTGGTTGTGTTAAGGAATGGAGAGAAAGAATGTTGCCATTTGGTTGATTGTTGCCTATCTGTGAGGTAGTTTGAGAACCAATTTAGGGTATGAGGAGAGATGCCTAAGTTAGAGTTTAGTGAGAAGAAGAGGGTCAGAGACTGTATCAAAGGTCTTAGAAAGATCAAGAAAGAGTGAAGAGACAATTTTTCCAGTGTCACAGGCCCAGTTAACTGTGTCCAAGAAGGATATAAGAGCTGTTGTAGTGCTATGACCTGGCCTAAAACCATGCTGAGTGGGAGAAAGGATTTGGTTGTGTAGCAGAAAATTAAGAAGTTAAGTGTGAATGCATTTTTCCAGGATCTTAGAGATGGGTGAGAGGATAGCAACAGGTTGAAAGTTTGAGATGTCACTGTTGCTTTTGCCTTTATGAAGAGGGAGAATATATGCTTTTTTTCCAAATTGTAGGTATGTGGGACTCCTGAATAGATCTATTAAGAAGTATGGTGATGGTATTGGCAATAGATTTAGTTGATATTTGTAGGAATTCTGGAGGTAGGTTGTCAGGGGCATTGGTGCCAGGTTTGAGTTTAAGAAGTAGTTTTTTTATAGTGGTGGTAAGTATAGGTGAGAGAGAAAAACTGGGTAAAGGGAAGTAAAGGTATTTTGTGTGGATGGATTTCAAAGAGCTAAGTTGGTTTGTGGAAGCCTGGCAGTGAGATTAGCTATGGTATTTATGAAATATGAGTTAAAGAGTGAAGCAATTTCAGTGGGTGTTTTATCTGGATTTGGACATGGATTATTATTTGAGCCTGGGTTTAGTAAGGAACTGATAGAGCTCCAGAATTTTTTTGGGGGGGTGGGGTTGCTTATGGTGACTTTGTAAACTCGGGTAGTGTTTTTGTAACTACATGCTTTATTTGATTATGGAGTTGTTTATATTGTGTGGGATCAGAGGGAGTTTTTTGGGGGGGTTTTTGCCATAATTTCCATGCTTTTCCCTGGCAGTCATGAGTTACTTAGTGGGTCTAGTAAGCCAACTGGCATAATTGGTTTTCACTGTCATTTTTCAGAGTGGAGCTAGATTGTTTAGGATCTTGAGAAATGTAGAGGTGAAGAATTCGACAGCAGAAGTGGGATAAGTCTCCAGTTAGCTTATACTGGTGTTTACTAAGTATTGAGGCAGTTTTACGTGTAATAAAGGCAGGTAGGTGATCACTAATACTATTGGGCAGTGTCCCTGTGGAGGAGATTCTGTTAGGGTCGGAGACCGTAATCCAATCCAAGACTGAACTACTGTCATTGTTTTTGTTGGGTCAAGTAATGTTGGTGATTAGCTGGGTATAGTTATATAAGTTGATATTGGAGGAAGGATGGTGGTGTGAGATATCTAGCCAGTTAATATTTACATCTCCCAAATGACTGTTTTTTATATTGTTTATTATTCAGGTTAGGATTTCTTCTAATATGGGAATATTGTTGCCTGGAGGAATATTTGTTGTTGTTCTTTTGGCTTTTCCCGGTTAGGGATCGCCACAGCGGAACTCCGGTCCGCTAATGATTGGCAGTAGATTTTTACGTGCCGAGTTGCCAGCTCTGATACACAGCCTTCAATGAAGGTACGCCCATTCATGCATGTATCCACACAGAAGACGCTCTAGCTGAGAATCGAACAGGACAACGTCTTACTGTGAGGCAACAATGCTACCTCAGCACCACCACCGCAGTTGTTGCCTGGAGGAATATGTTTGTTTGTGTCTTTCGGCTTTTCCCGGTTTGGGGTCACCACAGCGGAACTCTGGTCCGCTAATGATTGGTAGTTGATTTTTACGTGCCGAGTTACCAGCCCTGACACACAACCTTCAACGAAGGTACGCCCATTCATGCATGTCTCCACGCAGAAGACGCTCTAGCTGTGAATCGAACCAGACAGCGTCTTACTGTGAGGCGACAACGCTACCGCAGCACCACCACCATATACAGGACTAAAATACAGAGACTCTTGCAGTTATTCATTTTTAGGAAGGATTTTAATATTTCAGCTGCAGAAAAATTAGGGATAGACTTAGTATATGGGACTATGTTGAAAGTGTTTGGGTATATCAATGTGACACCTCCATCTTTTTTTACAGGCTCTATCTGATCTTAAACAAGCAAAGCCTGGGGGTAAGAATTCATTGTTTTTAATGTAGAGTTTTAACCCTGTCTCAGTTACAGCTAAAATATCTGGCTTGTTGTGTGCTATCCAGGCATGTAAATCAGGGATTTTATTTCTGATACTTTGAAGGTTGAGACTTGTGAAGTTTAGTGATTTATAGGAGTTTGGGAGGTTGAGAAGGGAGGAGATGGGACCTGGGTTAGGCTGTATTGTGATTGTCATATAACTTGTATCGATTTATAATTTTGATGTGCTGTTTTGATGTTGCTATGAATATGCAGGTGAAATGTTAGGTTTTCATCTATGATGGCACCTAGTAGTTTTGTGTTTGGGACAACTTCAATGATAGTGTTATCTTGAGAATGAATAGTAAATTCATCCTTATTTAGGGAAGTGTTTTTAGGGGTAAATAGCACAAGTTTTGTTTTGTTGAGCTTTAGGGCAAGATGGTTATTGGTCATCCATGTTTCAGTAGACGTGAGGGCACTTTGGGTGAGTTGCTGTAGTTCAGATGTGGAATTGACAGTACAGATGTTGGTTGAGTCATCCGCATATTGGATGACAGTATCTTGACTAAGAGTGTGTGGAAGTTGTTGATAAAAATGCTGAACAGAAGAGGCCCTAGTATGGCTCCTTGGGGAACACCTGTGGTTGTGTTAAGGAATGGAGAGAAAGAATGTTGCCATTTGGTTGATTGTTGCCTATCTGTGAGGTAGTTTGAGAACCAATTTAGGGTATGAGGAGAGATGCCTAAGTTAGAGTTTAGTGAGAAGAAGAGGGTCAGAGACTGTATCAAAGGTCTTAGAAAGATCAAGAAAGAGTGAAGAGACAATTTTTCCAGTGTCACAGGCCCAGTTAACTGTGTCCAAGAAGGATATAAGAGCTGTTGTAGTGCTATGACCTGGCCTAAAACCATGCTGAGTGGGAGAAAGGATTTGGTTGTGTAGCAGAAAATTAAGAAGTTAAGTGTGAATGCATTTTTCCAGGATCTTAGAGATGGGTGAGAGGATAGCAACAGGTTGAAAGTTTGAGATGTCACTGTTGCTTTTGCCTTTATGAAGAGGGAGAATATATGCTTTTTTTCCAAATTGTAGGTATGTGGGACTCCTGAATAGATCTATTAAGAAGTATGGTGATGGTATTGGCAATAGATTTAGTTGATATTTGTAGGAATTCTGGAGGTAGGTTATCAGGGGCATTGGTGCCAGGTTTGAGTTTAAGAAGTAGTTTTTTATAGTGGTGGTAAGTATAGGTGAGAGAGAAAAACTGGGTAAAGGGAAGTAAAGGTATTTTGTGTGGATGGATTTGAAAGAGCTAAGTTGGTTTGTGGAAGCCTGGCAGTGAGATTAGCTATGGTGTTTATGAAATATGAGTTAAAGAGTGAAGCAATTTCAGTGGGTGTTTTATCTGGATTTGGACATGGATTATTATTTGAGCCTGGGTTTAGTAAGGAACTGATAGAGCTCCAGAATTTTTTTTTTTGGGGGTGGGGTTGCTTATGGTGACTTTGTAAACTCGGGTAGTGTTTTTTTTTTTTAGTAACTACATGCTTTATTTGATTATGGAGTTGTTTATATTGTGTGGGATCAGAGGGAGTTTTTTGGGGGGGGTTTTGCCATAATTTCCATGCTTTTCCCTGGCAGTCATGAGTTACTTAGTGGGTCTAGTAAGCCAACTGGCATAATTGGTTTTCACTGTCATTTTTCAGAGTGGAGCTAGATTGTTTAGGATCTTGAGAAATGTAGAGGTGAAGAATTCGACAGCAGAAGTGGGATAAGTCTCCAGTTAGCTTATACTGGTGTTTACTAAGCATTGAGGCAGTTTTACGTGTAATAAAGGCAGGTAGGTGATCACTAATACTATTGGGCAGTGTCCCTGTGGAGGAGATTCTGTTAGGGTCGGAGACCGTAATCCAATCCAAGACTGAACTACTGTCATTGTTTTTGTTGGGTCAAGTAATGTTGGTGATTAGCTGGGTATAGTTATATAAGTTGATATTGGAGGAAGGATGGTGGTGTGAGATATCTAGCCAGTTAATATTTACATCTCCCAAATGACTGTTTTTTATATTGTTTATTATTCAGGTTAGGATTTCTTCTAATATGGGAATATTGTTGCCTGGAGGAATATTTGTTGTTGTGTCTTTTGGCTTTTCGGTTAGAGGCCACAGCGGAACTCCGGTCCGCTAATGATTGGCAGTATATTTTTATGTACCGAGTTGCCAGCTCTGATGCACAGCCTTCAATGAAGGTACACCCATTCATGCATGTCTCCACACAGAAGACGCTCTAGCTGAGAATCGAACAGGACAACATCTTACTGTGAGGTGACAATGCTACCTCAGCACCACCACCGCAGTTGTTGCCTGGAGGAATATGTTTGTTTGTGTCTTTCGGCTTTTCCCGGTTAGGGGTCGCCACAGCGGAACTCCGGTCCGCTAATGATTGGTAGTTGATTTTTACGTGCCGAGTTACCAGCCCTGACGCACAACCTTCAATGAAGGTACGCCCATTCATGCATGTCTCCACGCAGAAGACGCTCTAGCTGTGAATCGAACCGGACAGCGTCTTACTGTGAGTTGACAGCGCTACCGCAGCACCACCACCATATACAGGACTAAAATACAGAGACTCTTGCAGTTATTCATTTTTAGGAAGGATTTTAATATTTCAGCTGCAGAAAAATTAAGGATAGACTTAGTATATGGGACTATGTTGAAAGTGTTTGGGTATATCAATGTGACACCTCCATCTTTTTTTACAGGCTCTATCTGATCTTAAACAAGCAAAGCCTGGGGGTAAGAATTCATTGTTTTTAATGTAGAGTTTTAACCCTGTCTCAGTTACAGCTAAAATATCTGGCTTGTTGTGTGCTATCCAGGCATGTAAAGCAGGGATTTTATTTCTGATACTTTGAAGGTTGAGACTTGTGAAGTTTAGTGATTTATAGGAGTTTGGGAGGTTGAGAAGGGAGGAGATGGGACCTGGGTTAGGCTGTATTGTGATTGTCATATGACTTGTATCGATTTATAACCAATGCTTTTATATTATGTTTAATTTGTTATAATTATTTAAATTGTGGATGCTTTTGTTTCATTTTTGAAGACTGTAAAATTATTCTTCTTAAAATGTTTTGTAATAATTTTGAGCTTTTCTTCCCAGAACTTCCAATGAAAATGGGCTACTGGCCAGTTGGATTTTCCCAGTAATCAAATGTTAATAAATAAATAAATAAACAGAAAGTCAACAACAGCTGAATTTACAGTCTTCATAAGCAAAATTTGTATCAGTTCTGTAATTCTCAAGTCATCTGGCAAACTTATTACATACCATTTTTTAATTCGCTTTTAGTATCCCATTATTTCAACCATTAATTATTAAAGAAATATCCTCTTAATGGGGTAAACAGCAAATGAAGAGATGATTAAAAAATGGATGGGAAAAAGACCCCCCCCTTATAACCTTTAAATATGGAATTTCTTAATCATCAAATTACACCCCTAGTTTCAAATATGTTATGTTTATTAATTTTATAATCATTTAAGCAGGAATTGAAACTTTCTATACTTTGTCCCCCTCTGCCACCTTAGTCGTGTGCTAACCCTAATCCTTCCCCCATCCCTAACCCTATACATTATGTTACTAAAAACCCTTTCTGTAACAGTACCACTACACAAAAGGACACAGAACACACACAGCACCAAGCAAGCAAAACATTAAATATACCCCCTGACCTAACCCTAATACCCTAACCCACAAATACTCGCACATACAGTCCAACCACTATAACCTTTTGAGTCAAATATTAATTTTCCTGCACATTCACACCTAAAACCACTATAAAAAATGAGCATTTAGTCAGATGTGCTTTCAGCGTTTTTTACCCGTAAAAACTTTATTCAGTCAAATGTGCTTTAGATATTTTGAACTGTAATGGTATTAACACATACATAAATATAATACATACATACATAAACTTTCTTGCTCAAGATTATACTAAATAAATTTCAGTCAGATCAAACTCTCAAAATGACTTCAATAAACTCAAATCTAACCTGAGAAACTTAGAGTGGTGGTCTCCTAGACTCAATAGCATAGCTGCAGAAGATGCTGCTATAAAACGTACTGAAGACTCCTGTATCTACAAAACTCATGTTCTCCATTTGTTTATGATTCTAAAGTCCAAAACAAACCAAAGGCTAACCCCAGAATTAAAATATTTTATGAATATTTGTGATCAAACCTGGACCCTCTCAAAAACACTAAACGTCTGAGTCAATCTATTTCATAATATAAACATAAAAGCAATCTTGGATGGACAAACCTTGCTACTTACAAAACTAATTATGTCTGGAAACAGAGAACCAATTAACATGTAGGAAAACTAAAACTAAGTATTCAACAACTCCCTTCAAACCTCCTTAGGTCCCCTTTACCCCAATAATCTCCTCTTGGAATTCTCTTCATGCCCTAATTTCACTAAATTAAACATATCTCCACCAGATTCATTCTCACTGCATCCTATATCTTCCCTTTTATTTTTACCATATAAAGAAAAAGGAATTATGACAATTGCTTGATAAAATTCTACCTGATTACCTAGTTGTAACTGACAGCCTGATCTTTGTTTGTTTTTGACCTATAAAGAATACCCTATAACCTCACTATATCATATCTTTATTCTTTCACTATGTCAAAACCTTTTTCCAACAACTGGGAAGTTATCAAAAATCAATCCTATCCCAAACTACCCCCGTGATTCCTAGCCTATCTATATAGTTGCCATTTTAGGCAAAATTATGTAAAGCCTCATTTACTTACAACTTTTTATATATATTCAAAAATATTACTTACAACTTTTCATATATTTTCAAAAATACAAAGTCTGTTCCATACACCTTAAAGGAGTACCACACCCACAGACTCAAAAAACATGTTTATTTCATCATGGTTTGGTGTTTCCTACATTTTAACACCACTCTGGGACTATTTACAGGTTTTTAAATATTTGTATACATAATTTCTGAGTCTTTGCCACATGGGGTCTGGCATCTTGAAGTAATTCTGATTGTTTAGTCTGCCTCTAGGTATCCCAAAATGCAGTGCTTATCTGTAAAAAGTTACATCAAGCAGGCTTCTTTCTTCCTAAAGCTCCTGTCACTGCATTGATTTTACATGCATACACTGCTATCTTTCAGGCAGTTAGTTTTAAGTAACATTTCCTGTAGTTCAATGACTACTTAAAACACAAACAGTGCAAATACCACAGAACAGACTTTCAAAGTGCTTTTTACTGCTGCTTCTTTTTGGGATGGCTAAACTGCATTTTTGTGAAGCCTGAATTGTACTACTTTGACTCATCTCCCATCCTCCTTCACACTTAACTTCCCTAGCTGTCAAACTGCTAAGGGTAATTTGAGCTGTTACCTGCTATGATTGACAGCTCACAGCAGGAGACTTGACTCATGAACTGTTTCCTTGTTCTAGCCTTTACTTTCTATATGGGGTAGGTGAAGGACCAGGGAGCTGTGATATCACAGCATGGGTTTGATTTTGGAAAGTCATGGTGATGTCAGTTTGGGGAGGCAACTGGCCAGGAAACTACCTGTATTCAGTGGCCTTGATGACATCAATGAATTGGAGACTTTTCCAGGGCAGGATAAAAGTTTTTTGAAAGTGAAGCCACTACTGTACAGTAAGGTACTGTTCTAGTGGAGAGAAACAGTCAATTTAAAATATTTTAAATGCTGTGTTGTTGTTTATTCATAGCAGGGACATTAAATAGGGAGAGAAAGGACAGAGCCGTTGACTGTTTAATAAGAGAATCCCATTGTTGTCCTTTAAGGTCCTAGCAGATGTCATTCTCATAAATATGAAAAAAAGCTGCCTAACTGGCTCCATATTTTCAGACTTGACAAAAACTTTTGATTTAATCAGTCACTTTGCCCTTCTCAATGCCATCTTAGCTGCTGGATTCAGTCCAAAAGGCCTCAGACTAGATCAAATCCTACCCCCTCAGTCTGCACCTGTTCTTCCATATTAAAGTCACATCTTCACAAAAACAAGATACTCCTCAAGGGTTCGTATTACTTGATCAAATGTTTAGGTTTGTTAGTGAATACCTAAATGTCAATCTGGTAATAGCAATAGCAAAAAAATGCGAATGGCCAATTTAACACAGGGAAAGAATTCTCTTGGCCGTCATGCGGATTTTGCCCCTTTCCCCACTGTACAGCAATCTCGGAGTTGGTATATTTAGTTACGGGGTGGGGGGGCACAGCCCTCCACATTGGGGGGTGTTGGGTGAAGTCCCCCCCACTTTATTTTGGTTTAGTTATTTTTTCTTTGCGACTGAGGGAATTTACTCCCTACATTACATCGTCAGTTCGCTGTTTTAATTTTTCGATATTACCAGGTCGACGTTTAGGTATTCGCTAACATAAACTTTTGATCGGGTAATACAGACACACTCCTCAAGGTTCTTTGGCAGATGTTTTTTTTATGCAAGAATATCTGTTGGCACAACAGCAATCAAATTACTCCAGGTAATTTTATGAGTCCAGATTTTCTCAACATACATGGTGATGTTTGGGTACCATAGTGTATGGCAGAATTTCTGATCTGACTATATTAGCAGAGAACTACATCACTGCTGGCAGTCCAAGCAGTGACATAATCAGAAAACAGCACCACCTTCTGGTAAAGGTGACTGATTCCATGGGGACAGAAATGGAGCCCTGGTTGTGATCTAAGTGACCAGGGTTTGATTAGCAGTCTCAGCACAGGAGAAGCAATACAATGAAGAAGAGGAATAAAGGGACTTGGCCACTTGCCTCTCCACATGGGAGGAGAGGGATGGAGGAGAGGGATGCATGGCTTGAAGGCACACAGGGATGGTGAAATTTCTCCAGTGGAGACTAGGGAACCACTTACTGTGCTTCAGGTAAGGAAGGAAGTTGGGTCTGCTTGCTACTAACATCTCTTGTCAAAGTAAGCAAAGATATCCCACTGCATGCCCCTTCCCTTGCATAGCTGAGCATGTGCAGGGGGCATTGGACTGCAACTGAAAAACCCAAATCAGTACTGACAGTTGCCTCAGTGATGGCTACCCATAGTCATCTCTCACCCCAGTATGGAGAATGAATGGGCCAGCATACCCAGGAGAAGGTCTGATGGTCATCAGACAGGGCAAAATAATGCAAAACAAATCTGTAGGTACATTTTGTTTTGGGAATATATTCTCATCAATAACAGCAGTGGATTGTTTGTCGTAACAAAGTCTCTTTTTCTTCTATGCTACATGCTATCGCATTCTGAGTTAACATCTCAGGATAGGAGGACCAAGTGTTTCAAATCTTTTAGTATGTAAACTATCTGTGGTTTTCTTAAATCATGGCTCTTTGAAACAGGCTAAAACAGAGTATTAAAATACAAGAAAGTCCCAAAAATATGAAAATATGACAAAAAGGCCACTAAAAAATATAAAAACCACCAGCTTACACTTTATTAACAAGAACATTTCAAGTCTCTAGCGCTTCAGCAAGAAATGCCTTCTAGGAGTACATCAATAAGGAAAAAACAGTGCCATTTTATACAGACATTAACTATCAATTATAAAACACTTAACTAATTAATTAATATACATAAATACTGTATTTGTATTATATTTAGAAACAATTATATCAAAAGTTTCCATAAACATTCAGTATTAAGACCACAAGGACTTAAAGTATTGTATTTTAAAATATAAATACTTTCTTTGTATAACAAATGCTGTTTATTCTTAAACCCAGAGTTGCCAACACCCCAATTAACTTGTTCTAGGATGCTAGCTTGCAGAGAGTCTGGATTACTGTTGTGAAACAACTTAAAATGCATGGCAACAGGACTGGCAACTTTTTCCATTTTTATGTCTCTAATGTGCTCCTGTTGTCTCAATTTAAAACTTCTCCTAGTTTCACTTATATAAAAGAGACTGCAGGAGCATCTGAGAACATAAATAACATTAGATGTTACACAAGTAAAATGTCCTTTAGGACTAAAGGGAACACAGTTGATGTAACTAAAAAACTTAACACATTTACATGCTGAGCATCTAGTACAACCACTAGTGCCCAGTATACCTAAAGTGCTGCATAACTTATCCACTGGCTTTACAAATTTACTGTGTACAATAATGTCCTGTATGTTTCTACCTCTTGTGTATGAAAATGTAGGAAATCTGCATAATGTGTCAGAAAATACTTTAAATTTAAATAAAAATGAACAAAAATGTTTAATTATCTTAACTTGTTCATGAAAAAAAACATTATAAGAAATAACTTCATACATTTGCCTAACTTCCAACTTATCTTGTCTAGTATTACTGACAGTATATCTTCTATGGTGTTTCATAACAGAGGTACTGGCTGCTGACAAATTATTTTGTACCAGTGAATTATTTTTTAGTTTGACCAGTGCCTTCTGGATATATTTCATGAAATAATCCCTTCTCAGAAACGTATTTTTAGAAGTACACATTTCCTTGTATAAGTCCTTTTCATCAGTACATAGTCTGTAGACTCTCAGTAACTCTCCGTAGGGTAAAGAATCCAGCAGATGAGATGGATGGCAACTGGTTCTATGTAAGAAATGATTACTGTTGTCAACCTTTCGATGAATTTTAGTTTTAATTTTCCCCCCACTACACCTGTTAAATCAATATCCAGAAAACTGCAAAAGATAATACAAGACATGATAAGTTAGAAGTCAGGCAAATGTATATAGTAAATTTGTAAAGCCAGTGGATAAGTTATGCACTTTAGGTATACTGGGCACTAGTGGTTGTACTGGATGCTCAGCATGTAAATGTGTTAAGTTTTTTAGTTACATCAACTGTGTTCCCTTTAGTCCTAAAGGACATTTTACTTGTGTAACATCTAATGTTATTTATGTTCTCAGATGCTCCTGCAGTCTCTTTTATATAAGTGAAACTAGGAGAAGTTTTAAATTGAGACAGCAGGAGCACATTAGAGGCATAAAAATGGAAAAAGTTGCCAGTCCTGTTGCAATGCATTTTAAGTTGTTTCACAACAGTAATCCAGACTCTCTGCAAGCCAGCATCCTAGAACAAGTTAATTGGGGTGTTGGCAACTCTGGGTTTAAGAATAAACAGCATTTGTTATACAAAGAAAGTATTTATATTTTAAAATACAATACTTTAAGTCCTTGTGGTCTTAATACTGAATGTTTATGGAAACTTTTGATATAACTGTTTTCTAAGTACAGTAGAAATATAGTATTTAATGTTTTAAATATTAATTAATTAGTTAAGTGCTTTATAATTGATAGTTAATGTTTGCATAAAATGGCACTGTTTTTTCTTTATTGAAGTGCTCCTAGAAGGCATTTCTTGCTGAAGCGCTAGAGACGTTCTTGTTAATAAAGTGCAAGCTGGTGATTTTTATATTTTTCACTGGCCTTTTTGTCGTATTTTCATTTAAAACAGAGTATTATACTTTGTGCACATTTATTTTATCATCGGGGAAGGTTTTGATCTCTTTGCCAGCCCTACATGGATTATAAATGCCATTGGTCATGTTTGAACACATCATGGAAGTTTGACTGGAGGCACTAAAACATGATTCAGTTCAACAAAATTAGGGGCAAGTCCATGCTGAATCAGGATGTACCCTCCTCCATCATGGGTTGTTAAATAACAGTCAGTCTCCAAAAGAATCCACTTATGGGTTTGGAACCCACTGTTCATAAATATGGTGCACAAATTTGTAAGTGCATCTTCCACACTACATTTATTATGCCACTGTGAAGTACCATGATTTATAGACATGACTCTTGGTACTACATGGCAGCGTACAGCAGTTTTTCCTGTATTCTTGAATGATGCACAGGAACACGTAGTAAATAGTACACTATTGTGTGCTTTGTATTCCACTCTTCCTAATGGGGGGAGGGTGCTATGTAATATGACATCACTACACAGTGCCATGGTGAAATGCAGCTTTAGTAAGATATTCCATATCTTACTTATTAGCCATGTGAAACCATTTAAGTATAGTATGCTTACATAAGCTGCCTTTCCCCATTGGATTGTGCTCTGTCATCATATTTAGGAGAGATTCCTTAGACTTGACAGCAGAACTAGACCCATTACCATAATATGCCAATGAAAGGATGCTGTGTGAACTTGCATTGGGTGGGGATGGGGCAAGTATGGTTATTATAGCAGATATACTTGTAAGGAAACTCAGTTGTAAGTAATTTTTTTCTTGCCATGCAACAAATATAATTTTCCTTTTTTAGCAAAACCACAAACCCATCATGGAGTGGGATTGCTGAACTCACAAAAGGTGCACATCTGTTTGTATGCAGCTGGACTCCCATAACCTTCTTCCCTGGGACGAGCCTGTACACAGATGATGTAGCTTTTGTAAATTTCATAGGATCCTGAGGATGAATAATTTGCATGGGTGTCATATGGAGGGTATACTGTCCATACACAATGGGGTAAGATTGTCTAAATGTCCTACCCCATTTGATGACATATCTTTATAAAATAGAATGGACTTTGGTAAGTAGATGTACTGTGCAGCAGCCCCCCTGCTCAGTAGTGCTCGTTGTTTGTACCCCATTAATCCCCCATTTATCAGAGATGTGCTACACATAATTCTGAGTAAAAACTTTCTGCTGCTTTGTAATACAGCAGGCAGAATTCTATTGTGTAGGGGGGGTGTCCTCAAGTCATTTGATACAAGTTAGTTCATTCTTTACTTGAATTTGTTACAAAATGTTCTATTTCAAAGAACTAACAAATTGAGTGCAGACCCTCCTTGCAGCCAAAATCAGTTTCTACATTTCTGATCCTGCCTGAAGAATTATTTTATCACCAAATTAGCAACTGGCGCAAAGCAGGATGCGTGGCCTAGGTCTCTTGTCTCTGTTGCTTTCACAGTATTCGCAACATTATCTATTACTGCAGACCTGCTCACGTTGTACTTTTTTTAGCTAATGCTGCTTCCTGTCCCTGTCAGAATGGCTATCCTATATAAAACAATCTTGTCAACAAGCACTGCAAAAACATATATTGTGCATTAAAACCCTACATTCTCAAATAAAATGAAACTGAGAGCGAAGTTAACAGTTATTTTTGACAGTAAATATTACCTGCTAATTTTCTTACATTATCTTGTGATTTGTTAGAATTTGTGTTTGACCTTTCAAATCTTTATTAGGTACAAGAATATTAAAGTATACCTAAAAGTGTCTTCAAATGAATATTTCAAGGTTGAGCTGTACGTTAACCCCTTTAAATTTTTTTTTCAGAACTCCATATGACATTGCATGTTGTGATAGGCAATAATTGTATTGTCTTATAATAGTCTGAGCTCTACTGCATTGCCGCAACTGCTATGGTGTCCCAGTCACAACTGAAAAGGATCCAAGGACCACCCCACAAGAATTATAATGATCAATCAAAATCAATTTAAAAATAAAGTTGCCAAGCAACTTTCAGTGAATCTTGGAGGCAATTTTTTGTTATCTCCCACATTCCCCAAACTTAGATATACTTACTTCAAGGTCATACAGAAGGGTAGACAATAGAAAACTCTACTGTTGCCAAAGTTGTTCTGGCACTTATATGTCAGTCTATTTGCATTCATAAAAATATCTGTGACTAAACTGTCAGTCCCCATCCCACCTCCCTGCATAACAAATAAATAAGCAAATAAATATATACATACAGAAAGAAAAATAACTAACTGCACCAGAAGTTTGAAAAATGCAGATTTAAAACATTGGTAGCAGGTAATATGTTTACCCTGTATGGTTGCTGCACATATTTCTGTATAAAATCTTGCAACTGCTGTAGTTATAGTTTTTATCACTTATCTGAACTGCATTCTCCTTTTCAATACTTATTTTATACGGCTTCAGGATACTACTTGACATTTTTAGGTTACATCAAATGTATGAAGTTGGGCTTTTACTTTTAAGAAAAGATGGAGCTTTGCACTCATTTCTTTGGTCTTCAGATAAAATATGCTGTTGCTTTGTGAACAGAAATGACTGCACTAAAGGACACATTGGTTGCCATGTATGGCACCTTGTGCTAAACTGTCATTGTCATTATCAGGTGAAATCAGCAAGATCATAGAGCCAGACTTGGGTGACATTCAACTCCAGTGCAATTTATTGCAGCACAGGATGCAGACATATTGTAAAATAACTACTTACATATATAGTAGTAAGTGTGTGTGTGTGTGTGTGTGTGTGTGTGTGTGTGTGTGTGTGTGTGTGTGTGTGTGTGTGTGTGTGTGTGTGTGTGTGTTACATTTTTGTAGTTTTCATTAACCTTATTTTTTCTGCACTGGTTGTTGTTGCATACATTACGATATGGTAAGCATTAATATCCTGTTTCACTTTAATTACATCCCTTTATCATGAGAAATATCTTCAGGAATGTTAACTCTCAGAAGGTAAGTTTTATGACTGCATGTAAAAAGTAAAAAGTTATAAAAGACCAGCACTTTGGGTACTCTGGGAGTCTGGGATTTTGAGGACTGTTCCAATATCTGAAGATGTAAAGTGTTACCTTTGTTAAAGATTTATTTTCCAGTTCACGTAAACATTGACTGAAGACAGCCAACCTTTAGTGTAACATTGTGTTTATAGGCTCCCTGCCTCTGCTGTTACAGGTGAAACAATTGAATGTTAGTGAGTTAAGTAGCTCACACAGTGGTGATATTTGAAAGAATGCAGCCTGACTTTTGTAGTTCTGCACTTGCTCCATTTCTCTGTCTAGCTTTCCATTTTCAGATATCCTATGCAGTTAATGTGCATGATGGGATATTTGTTCAGGACCCAGGTGCAGGGCCCCCCAAGACGTTTTAGTGTGCATGATGGATATTTGTGCAGGACCTAGGTGCAGGGCCCCCTAAGACTTTTTAGTGTGTATGATGGATATTTGTGCAGGACCAAGGTGCAGGGCCCCCCAAGACGTTTTAGTGTGTATGATGGATATTTGTGCAGGACCCAGGTGCAGGGCCCCCCAAGACGTTTTAGTCTGTATGATGGATATTTGTGCAGGACCCAGGTGCAGGGCCCCCCAAGATGTTTTAGTGTGTATGATGGATATTTGTGCAGGACCCAGGTGCAGGGCCCCCAAGATGTTTTAGTGTGCATGATGGATATTTGTGCAGGACCCAGGTGCAGGGCCCCCCAAGATGTTTTAGTGTGCATGATGGATATTTGTGCAGGACCCAGGTGCAGGGCCCCCCAAGACGTTTTAGTGTGTATGATGGATATTTGTGCAGGACCCAGGTGCAGGGCCCCCCAAGATGTTTTAGTGTGTATGATGGATATTTGTGCAGGACCCAGGTGCAGGGCCCCCAAGACGTTTTAGTGTGTATGATGGATATTTGTGCAGGACTGAAGTGCAGGGCCCCCCCAAGATGTTTTCACTCTTCGTTGACCTCCTTTGAAAGCATTTCATGACTCCTTAGTGATGTTTGGATTCTTGAGCAAAGAGAAAAGAGCTTCTAAGAGAAACATGATAGGCTGCCTATTTATTTGCCATATGGGAAGGAGGACTATGCCTAAAAAGCATTCATATCGTACCAAAGTCAAAAATTATGTATTATAAAAAAGACAATGTGTTTTATGAAACAATGGAAGAAAGTCACTGTGCATTTTGTTGACTTCTATATCCAAAAAATAAACAAAGCAAAATATCAAAGGCAAAAGATAGCACGTTCTAAGTTAAAATGCTTTGCAGATATTTTCTGAAGCATTCATTTTATTTACTTTTGTTTTCTGTCACTTCTAATTGCATTTGTGCCTCTGCAAAATATAGATGAAGTTGCCAAGAGGGTAACCATTTGAAATGTCAGGACCTGCTAGCATGAGTCCTGAAATACAAGGACTGACTGGACAAAAAACGGACATACATATATTAACTCCAAGATTGTCATTTCTTGGAGTATTTCCTTTTCTGCAAGGTATATCGATCTCAGAGTTGGCATATATCAGTTTGGGAGGCTTACCCCCACATCAGGGGTGCAAGAGGGCTTCCCCCCTGCAAAAAATAAGTTTAAAGGAGAAGAGTGATTTTCAGGATTCGCCGTTCTCCTGGACTTTCATTTTTTTTCGGTGTGTCAGCACTCAGCATTTCAAATATAGACATTTCAATAAAGAGCCCTAACAGAGTCCACAAAATCAGAATCCCAAAGTGGCAGACAGCTCCTGTTCTGCACTTAGTTGCAAGCCCATTATTTCTCTATGTGGTGTATTGATGCATGCTCTAGATTGCTATTTTGTGGGTTCAGAGTAACATTCATAATATATGACCTTTAAACTGTGCAGCTCAACTGAAAGGATGGCGCCTGATGCGTTGACATTTCAAGTAACTACATACTGTGTCTCAGAGATAATTTTAGGGACTGATAGAACAGTTGGCCTAATGGTGTTTTGTTTTTTGGGGTTTTTTTGTTTTTTGTGATCTTAAATAGTCATTTAGCCAGAGGGAATAATTTGCATTGTAAGGCAGGAATACTGGATGATGGAATTACACAGTGGAGTGGTTGACCCGAGGTGGATCGTATTCTTATCTCTGAGTTGCAGACTCTAAGTTAAGAATAATAAGCAAGGGTGCAGTTCTGCGACACAGAGACATGCAGCCCTGACTGCAACTCAGACAACCCAAGTTCATTTAGCAGCTCTGATGCCAGCGGAACCAGGCAGGGGGTGAGAAGACGTGGTTTCTTACTGTTTCACCCCCTGCAGAAGGGAGGAGTTTGTGCCAGAATTTGACACATTCCCCAGTGACGGGGGCAGTACTGTAACTACACAGAAGATGGACATTAGCATTCAGTATAGAACGGGTGCAGGAGCTAACTGCTGGCACATGCAGTGATCATGTGACAGCAGCAGTTCTATCTGTTAGGGTATAAAAAAACTCTGCTGGCATGCTGCCAGTTGACTACTTCTCTTCCCAGTCTGCCAGTGCAATTGCCCTAGTCCAAAGGGTATTACTGGAAATACTAAGGAGAAAATAGAGATAAAACAGCAGACCTGCTGAACAGCTGATGGTCTTCTGTGAGGCTTATGAGGATGAGGGGGGACAATAATAAGCAGGGTGTTGCAGGATTCAAAGTCCCCCTGCATAGGTACAGAGAATATCTGCTGCAGTTGTATTTTGATACTGTTTGGCTTTTTGGCTCTAGAATTCCAGTATTCAGATTCCAATAACTCATTCAAAATCTTTTTTTATCTTTTAGATGATGAATGTGTTCGGTCTATCCCATACGTAATACCACCACCTGTTCTGTCAGGCAGGGCAGTGATTAGAGATGTGTGAAATGAATACTGCAGTTCCATTCCTTTTGTACCCAGTGAGTGAATTTATTATACTGCTGGGTCTAGGTGGTTGTGTGTATGAATGTCAGTATGGGCAGTGTGAGAACATATGTGACATTAGAATATGGAATACTAACATTGCATTTCCATGCAATTTCTGTAAACAGCCTTTCACACACACACACACACACACACAGACACACACACACACACACACACACACACACACACACACACACACACACACACACACACACACACACACACACACACACACACACACACACACACACACACACACACAAAACTACATGGCCTTCATATCCCTTTTATGTAGTGTCACTAATATATACAAACATGCCTGACCTGCACACAAAGGACACTCTGTTTAGATGAATGACATGAAAAACTGACTCTACAGTAGCTCACAAACTCCAACACAATTGAAACATGAAAAAGGGGAAAAATATGAGGCATTATGGGTAAGAAACAAAAAATCTTTTCATTTAGTTAGGCCAAAATACTGAAATAGCACTTGTATGTCCTGATTTAAACAAATCTAACTTCATCAGGCAAAACGCACCATCCGATATGCTTCAGGGTATCTTAGTTTTAACTCTTTTTTTTAATTAAGTGTTTTTCGTCTCACATTCAAAGTGTGTTTTGCTGTGCCTTTCCTATTTTAGGAAAAGGGGAAATGCATCAGCCATAACAATTTAGTACAGTTTGTATTTCAGTAGTAGGATAAAATTCAGATTGCGGTAGACTTGCGTCTTTCTTTACTCCGCCATTATCGGTCTCCTGTGTATCTGCACCTGTAGTGTGTGACTTAAGGAGAATTTGCTCTGGTTTGACTTTCCTAATTCCAGTCCTACAAATTACCGAAGCTAACCGTCAGCCAGCTGTCATGACACAGTTACATCATAAGGAGAATCAAACTTGATTTAGAATGCTAGATTTAATTTGATTCCTGCTGATGCCAACTGTCAGTGTTTTTCAGAAAGCTGGAAAATCACTATAAAAAAAGTCACATTTGTTAATACTCTGAATAGAACATTACCAAATCTGCCTTCTGTTAGTGCACTAAACATTTGCAGTTAGCACAGTAATTGTATCTGTTATCTGTTTATCTGTCTATCTTGATGTCTTAAATAGGGTAGGTGGACTGAACCCCAAGGCCCCTTTTTAAGCAGTTGCTTACTTAGCAAGTAGCAAAAGCAAGTAGAAGAGCAACTTAAAATGCAATGCAGCACAATATGTGTGTGTGTGTGTGTGTGTGTGTGTGTGTGTGTGTGTGTGTGTGTGTGTGTGTGTGTGTGTGTGTGTGTGGTGCAAATAAAATGCATGTTGCCAAGGTATTTGTGAAACTATAGTATATAGAAACCATCATACTGCAGAAAACAAAATAGTTTAAAGAATGAGGCACATACCTACATAAATGTCAACGTGCCCATCAAATGAGAGAAGCACTATTTTGATCTGATGCAAGCATATCTCTTAACCAGGGGCCAGCATTATTTAGCCCAATAGGGCATCGTTCCTTCAGGGAACTCTTTAATAAGCTATGACAGGGTCATTATGCCTTATGTGGCCCAGAGATTTGCCAAAGAGACACAACAGCAAAGGGCTAGTCTAGCATCTATAGTACTTAGAAGACTTGTTAACAGAGTGGACATTTCCCATCATGCATTGCACTAGTGGCTATTCCAGTATTATTAGTGGCTGCAGTTTCATGTACGTTGTATGTCTCACAGTGTTAGCTTCTAAGGCTCCCATGGTGGTCAGTTGAGGTATAGCTAAATATGCTGGTGCCTAATTCCATCACCCAATATGGTGTCCCCTTCAACTTTAAGTTGAGCAGCAAAAAAAAAAAGAAAAAATGTCTGTTCCTAATATGACAGTCCTTATCTAAGGAGCAAGCCAGGTTTGTTCTTCCTTCTTGCCCATCTGTGTTCTTAAAAAAAAAAAAACAGACTAAAAGGCTCCATAGGTCCATTCCTGAGCTGGTGATCCTTATCTAAGGAGCAAGCCTGGTCTGTTCTTCTCCATTTGCACTACTCGAGTAAAAAAAAAAAAAAAAAAAACTCTTCTGTAGTTTTTAAATTGTAGTAAACTGCTTCCTACATTTGTAACAAGCAACTGCTACAGTTTATACAACACATGCAGCATTCTTCAGTTTTGACGATAAATGTAATATCATCAAAAAATGCTGATATTGCACTTAGGACTAACTGGGATCCACATATCGCACTGCCTATCACTTTGTGCCCAGGGTAGTTACCCGCTTTGCCCCACCTTAGCTATATCATTGATGGTCAGTTATTGTTGCTGGGTGCTCAACAGGGTTTTCAACCCAGATGTGGTCAGATTAACCATTTGGTTGTGCGTACCACTACAGTTACTGTCATGGAAGATAATACACTTGGAATTCTGAAGATGGATACAAGGAAATCATGTATTCTTTTGCATCTGTTTCTGACATAAGGTTTATGATTGGTTGCCAAAAAATACATTTACTATAGTCAGTCTTAGATAGTATGAAAATAATAAGGAAAAATAATAAGGAAAAATGAAAAAAGCAAATAACATGACATTGTGATCTGAGGTAACTTCTGATCACTAACACCTATGACAGAATGTTACAGTTCAACAGTATGACAAAGAAATACTTGCTTCAGTCACAGATAGAACCAAAAAAAATCTCAAGTGTGAGTGCTGAGTTGTGAGAGGCAGAGATGGACAGAAGAAATGATTAATTTGACAGAAAGTAAGAAAAGCAGTAACAGAGGCAGACTGACTTATAAATGTACTGCAGGGACACCACAATTTCAGAGTTACATACAAAATGGGGGAGGGGCAAGGAGAAACACAAATCTAGAAAAAGAGTGGACTGAATTGGAGAGGCATTTGTGGAGAGAAAGTGGGTTCCTATTACCTGATTGAATGTTTAGGTTAGCAAATACCTAAACGTCGAACTGGTAATAGTGAAAAAAAACGTGAATGGCCAATTTAACACAAGGAAAGAATTCCCTTGGCTGTTATGTGGATTTTGCCCCTTTCCCCACTGTAGAGTGATCTCAGAGTTGGTATATTTAGTTAGGGGAGGTGTGGGGTGCACAGCCCCTATCATCAGGGGTGTGGGAGGCAAAGCCTCACAATTCATTTTGGTTTAATTTTTTTTTTTTTTTTTTTTTTGCGGCCAAGGGAATTAATTTCCTACCTTAAATCAGCCATTCTCTGTTTTAATTTTTCAATATTACCAGGTCGACATTTAGGTATTCGCTAACCTAAACGTTCAATCGGGTAATATAGACCCGAGAAATTATTATAGAAATTTGAACAAACTATGTGGGTTTTGAATGTTTTCCCCTGAATCCATGTGGGTTATATTAAGGAACTCTGATTTTCTCTCACCTGCCAAAATCTGACTACTCTAAATTATCTCTGCATGGAAGTCTTTGTCATCTGTGATATGGCTGAAGAAGATCTGCATATATACACTTACCCAGCTTTAAAAATAATTAAATAAGAACAAACTTTCAGAAATAGTTAAAAGTGTGGGTGGTGTGTGAGTAATGATTTGTCTAAGGAGAGGCCTCAGCTTATTACTGTTATTACTGGTGAGCATTCTGAGGAAGTTCAACAGTTTTATATGGTTTTGTGGAAACAGATTGTAACACGGTATAAGAAATAACTGGGTAAGGAACTCCAACCATTTAGAGCAAGTACAGGAGATTTATTCTATTTATTTATTTATGTATTTATTTATCCTTTGTTGACTGGGATAGTCCCACTAGGCTAATGACCTCTTGTCAGTGGAGATCCAAGGTTATTTTAATGCGATTAGGGGAAATTTGACCCTGGCATTGAGGATTTTCCCCTATTCATCAATGTTGCGAGTGGGGTTAATTTTGGAGGAGCACTTCCTGTTTCCATTCTGGGGCAGAGGTGGTAAAGAGAAGCAGGGAGGCTGATGGAGAGAGAAGGAGATGATGGAGTACTGAAGGAAATGAAGGAAAAAGCAAATATCAAGACTGTAAAATGTGGCAGGATTCTGAGGAAATGTTTCAGAGAAACCTGTTTGATGGAGATGACTCAGCAAATGATGGATGTATAATTACAACCTTCTAGTTGGGAGGGTTGTGGGATGAGTTACTAAAAGAAATGGTAGTGCAGAATGAACTAGATAATAGAGGAGATGTTTCTTGGGGGGGGGCATTATGGAGAAAGTACAAAAGGAGTATGCAGAGACAATCCTGAAGAATAGTGGTGAGATGGAAAAGAAAACATATGCAGAGAAAGTAAAAGAAGGCAAAAGTGGAGTAGCAGAAAAGAAGGCAGAAGAAAAGGAAAACAGAAGTACGTGGTAAAGATTCAAAGTAAAGAAAACAAAGAAATGGACAGGTATGAAGATGAAGTGGGACAATTTAATATCTCCTTTGGGTGTAAAAGCACATGAGGTAAGTGCATTTATTGTTATTATCAGAGACATTTTATGACATTATATTTGAGACACTTTTTTCAGTGGAAAATTTTCTTTGAGCATATGAAAAAAAGAAAGAATGTAACCCATGAAATTTTTATGTGACAAAAGCATTTAACAGGGAAATAAAAAGTGAAAATTCATGTACAATTTCAAACAGAGGTAGAAAGAGAGACTTTGAAAGGGCATTTGAGAGCTTTATGTAAAGAAGTTGGGACATTGCAGACGTTTATGACAAAAGGGGTTTATGGACTGGTGGATGGGGTTATAATATTTTGTTAAAAATAGAAAGAGAAAAAAGTTATGCATATACCAGACATGATAAATGTGGAGGGGGATAGGGATGTTGTAAAATACTGGGGACAACCCAAAACATGTTTTTTTTTTGTGGGAAAAAAGGACATTTTATAAGTAACTGGGACAAAAGTAAATATTAGATTTGTGGAAAAATGGGACATGATGCAAAAAAATGTGAATTGAAATGTTATAAATGTAACAAAATTGGATATTTATGGATGGACTGCAAAAATGAAAATAAAAGTAAGGAAAAAGAAAGAGAAGAACATGAACAAAGAGAAGAAATTTTAGAAGAAGTAGACACAGAAGAAAAATTAGATGAGAAAAAATAATACAGAAAACATAGAAGAAGGTTATGAAATAAGTGATGAAGAAGACATAAATTAGGAGGTAGTAAAAGGGGAAAATACAGAAAAAGAAAATTTAAAAGGATAAGTACAAAAGAAAAAAAAGAGATGAAAAAGAACATATCCATCTGATTATTGGCATTTGGCATAATGGCTAAGGTATTTGACTCACAACTACAAAGTACAGTGTTTTATTCTCACATTGGGTAAGAAAATTGGCTAGGCTTAGAATGGCCTATTAAGAAACTAGCCCAGTAATTAGCTATGGGCTTATGAAACCAAGAATTTAAGTAAAAGGGAAAATGAAACTTTAGAGTGCTTTCTGTAAATGTGAATAGTATTAAGAATATAGTAAGAAGACCATGAATTTTGCAGTAGTATAATACATGTAATGTAGATGTAATTATATTACAAGACACAAGCGTTTTAACAAATGAAGAAAGATTGCAAACAGAGAAACTATGGGGAGAAAAGATTATCTGGAGTTTGGGAAATGAAAGATGTTCTGGAATAGTTTTATTCTGTAGAAATTCAGTAAAGATATTAGATGTACCTTTAGCAAAAATGGGAAGCTTTGTAGATTTAAAATGGAAAGAACAGGTATATAGAATTATAACATTATTTGATTAGACTAGTTGTAAGGAAAGGGAAGGCTTGTTTCATTAGATTTTAGACTATGTAGTGATAAATATGAATATTATAATAACAGAGACTTTAACTGCAATTTAAGAGGCAAGTGTAAAAGGAAAGGAAATGATATAAGAAAAATGTTAGATGTTATAAAATGTGGTGGGTTAAAACTTTAGGACAAAAATTCACAGACTTACAAAAGGGGCATGTATAGAACTGAAATAGATTATTTTTTAGCATCGGAAGGTTTTGTTATAGGAGAAGAGGAGATAGCTGAAACAAGATTTTCTGATTATCTTGCAATATGGTTAGAGATAAAAGAAAACAAGGAATATATAAAAATAGGCAAATGAATAAAAAGGATAAATGAGAAAGCATGGAATGAAGAAGGAAAGAGATTACTAATACAGCTATGGAAAGATCATATTACATTGATAACATTTCATAAAAAATGTACTGAATGGTAGATGATATTTAAGGAAATTATAAAAATGTTTTTTACAGTGACAATATTATGTGAGAAAAGTAGATAAGGAAAAATATAAATGAAAATATAATGATGCATTGGAAGATTTAGATCATAATGATGAAAACTGCTTTGACAAAGAAAAAGAATTATACAAAAGAAATCAAGAAAAAATATAAGAACTTTTGTATAAGCAAATATATTTTTTACAAGGAAAAAGAGAAGTATTGAGTTACTTAAGCAGATTAGTAAAGGAAGATGGTAGTGTAATGACAGAAAAAAAAAATGTAAAAGGATAAATAGAAATAACTCAGAAAAAAATTATGAATAGTGTAGTATGATGTGTACAAGAAATGTCTAAAGAAAAAAAAGAAGGTAGTGAAAAAATATGGAAAGTAAAAAAGTTAATAGAAAAAGAGAATAAACAGTTGGAAAAGGAGATTTCTTTAAATGAGCTTTATAAAGTATTAGGACAAGTAAACATAGATTAAGCTGCAGGACCAGAAGGAATATAATATGAAATGTATAAAAAATTTACAGGATTGGCAAAATAAATATTTTTGAAAAATTTTTAATGAATGGTTAAATTAAGGCTTTATGTATAAAGGATTAAGTAGTGGAATACTTAAATTCATATGGAAGAAGGAAGATAGGAGACAATTAAAAGACTGGAGACTGATAGTACTGAATAATAATGATTATGAGATCTTTATGAAAATAATACAAAAGAGATTTGAAACTAAAATGGAAAATATTATGAAAGATTCGTCAAGAATTAATAATGATAGTTAGAGAAATTATGGATGATATTATGAACCGAAAAGAAAAAGCAAAAGTCATGATAGGAGACCTTAATAAGACATTTGACACAATTGCACTTGAAATCTTATGGTTAATAATGAAAGAATATAATATAACTGAGAAAGTTGGGAAATTGTGTATGTCAGTGTATAGTAATAATAAAGTAGAAATCCTTGTAAATGGCTGGTTCAGACGAGGTAAATATGAAGAGTGATGCAAGACAGGGATTTCTAATGAGTTGTATACTCTTTGTATTACTTATGAATGTGATAGTATGTTAAATAAATTACAAAATGAAGAAGGCAGGGTAAATACCTGAAGGTTAAAAAATTCCAGTTCTGTTAACATCATCAATGACATTATAATAACTGCAAAAAAACAAATTTGGATAAAATAAGTAATAATTTGCACAAATGGGTATCTAAAGATGATAAGGATGTTTTTAAATAAAGAGAAAAGTAAAGGCTGTATTCTTCTTGTCCATTAGCTTTCCAACCTACAATCCTTCCAATTTAGGACCATCACATGTAACTACATTTACTCATGTATTAGCTAATGCTTATGGAAAAAAGAGTGGGGGGGGTCTATATATCTACAAACGCACACACACACACACACACACACACACACACACACACACACACATATATATATATATATATATATATATATATATATATACTTGTAAATATTTGTATATAAATAAAGGACCCCTACTATTTTAATAGGTGGTGCTGGATCTTTTACATCCACCTGAACTGCCATGGACTCAAGCAGATGAAACCTCAGTTTAATGTCTCAACTAATGGACAACAAATGCAGGAGTGCAGCACCCCACCCCCATGCTGCACTGCAGTGTCAGTAATCCATCTACCTGGTGTGGGAAGAGAAGCCACAGCCTTCTGCAACAAAGATGAGTGTGCTACCTGTTACAGCAGTGGAAGCCCATGAATGACAAAAAGGCAATATGACATGAGAATGTGTAATGGAAGTTAGAATTTTTTCATGCTCTTCTTGCCCCCCCCCCCCAGTCTTCCTACAACCATTAAATGCTGCCCACTGGCTCATTTGTCCAATAGTTCTGTTGTATGAGGACATTCAGCATGGGACATGAGACCTGGGAACTCTTTGTTGTTTCAAATGAGCTTACTTCAGACTAGCAAGGTCTGCTTGACATTCTCCATACCACCTGCCAAAAACACTGTAGAGAGTAGGGTAGTAGTTTGTTAACAGAGGTAGAACATTGATCCACTTAGACCATTTGCCATGCTCAGCATAATAGAAATGCAACCAAAGTAACAACAAACATCAGTCAATATTAGAGCAAAAGTGGTAATGAAAAGCAAGCATGCAGAGAGGCACAAGTCAAAATTCTCTGGTTCAAGTCTTACCTTAGTAATAGACAGCAAGCAGTTCTTTGGGAGAATCAACTATCATCTCACCTTCCTATCTCCCTGGGAGTCCCTCAAGGCTCCATTCTTGGTCCTCTTCTTTTCTCATTATTCATCAATGACCTTCAAATAGCCATTCCTCAAACCACCTGTATACAATATGCTGATGATTCTACTATCATATGCTCTGCCAACTCTATATCTGAACTTCAATCTTTAACCCAGACAGCTTTCAACACAGTAGAGGCATGGTTCTCTAAACGATGCCTTCTTTTGAACACCAAAAAGACCAAGATACTACTGTTTACAACAAACAGGAAGTCCTCCCCCATAGATTTCTCCATTCAATCCAGTAATGGCACCCTTATATCCCCGGACTCTTCCACCAAACTACTAGGAATTACAATTGATAATCACCTCACCTTTGACAATCACATTAATAACACTATTAAATCTGTTAATAAAAAACTGGGCTCCCTATATAGGATAAAACCTTTCTTAACTCCAACAGCCAGAATGACTATTGCCCACTCCCATCTAATTTCAACTCTTCTGTATGCAGCACCCATATACACTAATCTAAAAAAAAATAATCTTACCAAACTAGCCAACTCCTATAATAGTATTGCTAGATTTGCCACTGGAAACCCATATAGAACTCACCACTGTCTTAACCTTCAACTAGACTGGCTGGAACTAAAAAAACTTCTGATACTTTCCCAACTTACCATCGTTCATAAGATTTTTTACCAACCTAACAACACACCAATACTAAACAACCTTATAGCACCCTATAGGAATCTTGATTCCTTACGGTCCTCCAACAAACTTCTAGCCAGTACCACCAAGTCTAACAACCTAGCTGGTGACTCACTGTTCTCCAGTACCACTGGAAAACAATGGAACCTCTTGCCATCTGACCTTACCTCACTTCCATCCCTTCCTCTCTTTAAACAAAGTCTTAAGAAGCACCTTAAAACTCACTGGCTATGCCCTTGCTGTTACCCAGACTGATCCTCTGGATTTCTCTTTGTCATCTCTTGACTTCCTACTTTCCTCCACTCTTTCCTGTCTACTCCTCTGAATCAGTAGCACCTATAAGTTATCTCTACTTTGGCACTAATCACATATCGTTTCTACTTGGCTATGAATGTATCCTGAAGGTGGTATTCCTGCCATTTTCTTTATACCTCTTCCTTTTTCTACTGTTACTGTCTAACCCTTTGGAAATAGTAACTGTCTGGAGTAAACTAGAATAACCAAGGATTTAAATGTATTCTAATAATGTCTTGGGGCTGCCCTAGATATTCATACTGTAAAATGATCTGTAGGTGTATGATGTATTTATTATAGTGTGTCACATAGTCTTCCCAGAATTTAAACTGTAATACTTTTCTTGTTTATTATAAACATTTTTTTGTGTGGTGGTGGTTGTTTATATGTGGAGCTTTTCTCCCCGGGCCTCTACTGAAAAAGGAAATATATCCAGCTGGACCAGCCCGGTCAACAAATGTAAAATAAAATAAAAAATAATAATATGTAGCATGAATGAACACAATCATAAATACACGTGATGTAATAATTTAATAATAAAATAGCCAGAAAAGTACCTGTATATTTTCTTTGCATTGTCTACTATAATGCTTATGTGGAGAAAATAATGTATAAAGAATAAAGCATTTACAGTACATGCAACTGGGCAAGAGATGCAAAAAGATGTAAGGCACGAGTCAAATGAGGGGAAGAAGAGAAAGGAAGGAAACCGAAAAAAGAAAGAAAAAAGAAGTGCGAGGGAGGGAGAGAGAGAGGCAAAGGGGAAGAGTGCAGCTGTTTCCTGCCCAGGTTCATGTGATCCAGGCAGCGCTACAGTCAGAGCTGTAACTGGGCTGGGGCAAAGGGGTCAGTTGCCCCAAATGCAACTTGTCAATGCACAATCAAGCAGGTGCTGAAGGTGTGAAAGTGAAGCATGGATATTTGTTTATGAAATGTCTTTACTGCATTTGCTGCATAGCCTTCAGCTTCTTTGCTCAAGAATTCTAAACAAAGCCAGAAATAATTGGGAGGGGACACAAATGTCCAAAGTCAGGGATAATGTTTTACTTTTATTCTGATTTGTTTAAATAGTTAATGGAATAGCAGGGTTTGCATCAACATGCATTTTCTGTACACTGCAGAATATGAAACTTTAATGGCTGAGATTATTAATTGACTGTAATCTTCAGTAATCTACTAGAAAATCAAAAATTCTATAAAGCAGAAAGCAAAAATGTGAGGTAAAGTCAGGGGCATTCTGCAAAGAAATGGACAGCTGAGAGGTATGATTTAAGGTCATAGATGAAGCACTTAGCGTGCGGTACTTTAACTGTAGCAAGCTGCTTGTTACAAGCTTCAGAGTAAAAGAGTTTGTTTTCCCAAGTGAAGACCTTTTGTTCTTGCTCCTGAAGCTGTTAGGATGCACGATGGTCAGGTGCCAATGGTGTGGAAGTACACCGCAGTACTAGTATTTCTATATGAAATGTCAGTACTGCATTAGCATTTAAGGTCATGAGCATAGCCCTAAAGCACTTAGCACATGACTTTTGGGATACCAAATATGGTGGGTGTAATAGGTTTGCCTACGTGTAAAAAGTTATACAACTTTAATCAATAGTGCCTTCTAACAACAAATCATTCAGAAATAATTCTACTTTTTTATTCACTATGTTAATTTCATTTATAGAAACTCTTCTATATTTGGAAGTATGTTATAACCGGTCCATCATCTTATCCTCATATGTTAGGCTATCCATCAGTATAGCACCCCCACCCTTATCACTCTTACTGTTTTGTCCTGACTTAATTCTTTTAATAAAATGTTCTCTTCTTTCAAAAGATTGAAGCCTACTTTGTGATTATTTATTTCACCCCTTATTTCTTTTTCATTAAGGGCCTCAAAATTTTTTAACTGAGGGTGTAGGGGTGGGTTAAAAGTGCTTCTTTTTAATTCTACATCCATATTCAAATTTAATTCCTGACCAAAGAAGAGTTCAAGTTTTTCTTTCTGAGAAATAATTTTAGATCAGTTAGCACTTTGCTAATATTAGCTTTATTCTTAGGTATGAACTTAAAACCTTTTGATAATAGCCTAAAATAAGTCTTATCTACTTCTCTGTTCTGTAGTTTTATATTTTAAATCCTTTAAAACTACAGACACTACTATCTTGTTCTATACTACTATTAGCTACTAGGGATTCTGTTTGTTCCGGTGTGGGTATCTCCTGTCCCCCCCGTGTTGTAATTGTAATGGATTGAGGGGCAATTTCTTATCCTTTCTGACCTTCTTAAAGGGGGGACCTCTAAAGGGTTTTGTAAATCATACATGTACTCACTATTTACATTATTTTCTGCATTATTTTCTGCATTATAACTAATTCCATACTCACTTATTTTTCCAATCCCAAGCCTACTATTATTTGTCCTGTTGAACTCTTTTGACTTGGGGTAATGTGTTTTATTATCATATTCCTTCAAGTCCCTGTCAATTTTTTCACTTTTCCTTACATATGCAGTTTTAATTTTATCCTCTGTGTTCTTTAAGATGTCTAAATATTTATTTTTCTCCTACTCCACTGTGAACGAAAGGTCATTCATAATTTTATGGTTGACCTCATCTACCTCCTCATATAATACTTCCATCTCCCTTTCATTTTCTGTAATCATGGCTTTGAGAATTTCAAAGCCACAGTTATCAAATATTTGTACTAATTCTTTATAGAAGTCTGTCCCCTCTTTAACTTTATTTGGGTACTTGTAGATTGTTAAGCCCTTTGGTACAATCTTAAGCTTCAAGCATTCAGTTAAATATGCATTTTCCATCTCTAAATTCTTATATTTAAACAACAAACCATCCAGAATATTCAAGTTATGTACATATGTAACATTCTCATCCTGTTTTACATTATAATTTACAGGTTCTCTATCACTGAACCTGTATTTTGTACCTAACAGTGTTTTAAAATCAATTTTGTACCTTGTATTACAATTGGTACTGTCCATGTGCTTTGAGTTGTTGCTATGAGCTCCATTACTGTCCATTTCTGCTTCATTCTCCTCAGAAATGGCTGGGAAACCGTCGCACCTGTTTCTAGACACATTCCTGTTGTTTTTATCAAGTAATTTCCTTCCCGTTGCTGATTGTGCTCTCCTCGCGCCATATTCTCCATTTTGAAACTGTTCTTGATTACCAGGAATGTTCCCTGATGGTTCTGACATCATCTGGGTACTGGGAGTCAGCAGCTGGATTAGCTGCGATAATTGGCAAATCGACATGTCGATCCAGTTCGAATCTCCGTCCCTGGCTGCTCCTGCATCACCCAAGGTTGTGGCTTCCTCAGCATGCTTGTAATGCGTGAGTCAGGAAATAATAATCAGGGCCTTCTAGGCCACAAAAGAAAGGAAGAAAAGCACTCTGGGTAAAAGAAATATTTTGTTTAGGGAGCAGTGAGAGTGGGTGTACACCAGGGTTCAGCTCTGAGCCCACTGCTATTCATACTAGTGATGGACTACATTAGCAAACAGGTTCACGGGGACAGATCAACAAAGTTACTGTATGTAGATGATGTGGCAGTATAGGCACATGATGTGCCATTACAGGCACATGATGTGGCATGACAGGCACATGATGTCCTTAAGAAGGCTACCAATAAAGAGATGAGAGAAGAAGAGGAGCCCACCCTAGAAGAAGTAAGAACAGCACTAAGGAAAATTAAGTCAGGGAAAGCAGCAGGCTCAGATGAGGTCACAGCAGATACAATAAAGATGCTGGATGAGACAAGGGAGAAATGGCTCCTGAGGGTACTCATAGCAGTATGGAGAGATAGGAGCATCCCAGATGACTGCAGAATAAGCATACTCATGCCAGTGTAAAAGAACAAAGGAGACATCCACAATTGTGGGCAGTACAGAGGTATCAAACTCCTGTCACATTGCGTGAAAGTTCTGGAGAGGGTGATTGATAAACGAATACGCAGAGTAGTAGAATGTAAGATGGTAGATGAGCAGTTTGAATTCAGATCAGGATGCAGCACAACTGACCTGATGATTGCAGTGAGACAGATAGTTGAGAAGAAGCTACAAATGAGGAAAGTGTCCAACTGGGCATTCCTAGACTTGGAGAAAGCATATGACAAGGTCCCAAGAAAGCTGATCTGGGCAGTACTGCAGTGGTTCAAAGTCCCAGAAACATTGGTAGAATTAGTACAGGCTATGTACAAGGACCCAGTGACTCAAGTATGAACAGTGTTTGACCTCACAGAGGGGTCCCCAGTGAGAGTGGGTGTACACCAGGGTTCAGCTCTGAGCCCACTGCTATTCATACTGGTGATGGACTACACTAGCAAACAGGTCAGAGGGGGGCAGATCAACAAAGCTGCTGTATGCAGATGATGTGGCATTATAGCCAGACACTGAGCAAGAACTTTTGCAAAGTATAGAGTAATGGAATGCAAAACTGAAGGTACATGGGATGAAACTCAGCACACATAAAACAGTGGCAATGGCAGCAAATTGGGGGAATCAGAAGCAGCTGAGAATTGAGATAGAGGGGAAGACAGTGGAACATGTTAACAGCTGCAAGTATCTGGGAGGGGTAGTTGAGGAGAAGGGAAGTCTGAAATGAAGAGGTCAAAGCTAGAGTCACAGGAGCTGCAGCCAACTAGCATAGAGTGTCAGGAGCAGTGTATGACAGAAGGATGCCAAAGAAACTGAAAAGTAAAGAGAACAAAACAGTGGTGCAACCATTACTAATGTATGGTACAGAATTCTGGGCAGTAAAGGCAAAGCAGACGAAGAAACTAGAGGTGATGGAAATTAAGTGCTTGAGATAGGTGGTAGGATGCACACGGTGGGACAGATGAAGAAATGTGGACATAAGAGCAGAAGCCAAAGTAGCTCCAATTGCAGAAAAGACAATACAGATTATGGTGGTTCAGACACAGGTGCAAAAAAGCAGAAGACAATCTGGTGAAGAAGATTTGGGACAGAAAGGAAGAAGATAAGAGGAAATGAAGGTATCCAGCAAGGAGGCAGATGGGTTGTGTGAGAGAAGATCTGTGACAGTCAGGCATGAGTGTTAAAGAAGGCAGGAATGTAGCATTGAATCGAGGGAGATGGCAGCAGTTAACATGGCACCCCTAACCCCATGTACAAAAATAAGAAAAAGGGAGTTGATGATGATGATGATGGTAGAAAGAGTCAAATGCTCTGTTCAAATCAGTAAAGTCCACTCCTGCCAATTATCCATTTCACATGTAGTTATATGGCTGTGTTACTGGTAAAGGCTGTCAGTGCGGTAATGGTTTTATACCATTCCCAGGAACCATGCAGGATGTCTAAAATTAGTCAGGTGGATTCCAAGTAGTCTCTGACTTACGTGAATACAGTTTTTTCAAAGGATCTTCCCAGTGGAAACAGAAGAGATATGGTTCTGGAAAAGTTAGCAGTTCTATTTCTTTTTTTAAACAGTTGGTATAATGATGCGGACTTCCAGAGTGTGAAGTAATTGCCAGACACCAATAAAAAGATGTATGTATGGGTGAAAAGAATAGAAAGAAAGAAAGAAAGAATGTATTACTATCTCTGATCCACTTAAAAATAGATCAGCTGTACAGATCTCCTCTGTTGTGAGATTTCCTTCAGAGCTTTATTTCTGGTACTTAAGAGTAACTGGATGGATAGAAAATGATGACTCAAAGGCAAAGACCTGCAGTGCATTTTTTGTGAGATCAAATTGGACTGGAAGACCTGAGGCAAATGGTCATGACAGGTAAAGATGTCTGCAAAAGTCAAACTAGGACAGTTTTGGATGGCAAAGAAGTTGACAAAGGCCTGTGTAATGTCTTGGATTCAGAGCTATTAATTCCTATTTATATGGAATACAAAATTGCTGTTGGTCTTTTTTCTTATGGTACAGTGGAAGGACACCATGTTTGTTCTATCTACATCTCTCAGGTAAGTACAGTAAGGACACCATGTTTGTTCTATCTACATCTCTCAGGTAAGTACAGTCTTACTCACACTGCAGCTGCCAATGAGAAGTTGCATGCATGGATAACAGAAATGGAAAAGTTTAAGGTGTTACAAACCTGATTACAGGTGCGTTCTTTCTTGAACTAAAATATGCCTTATCTATTTGACATGCCCTACTCCTATCTACACACTCTGTCTTTGTTTTTTTCAGGGTACTCTAATAATGCTTATATTCTAATACCTCCTTTCTTAAAACTTATGCCCCAAGACTCTACACATGGCCCCATCCTTGTCTCCTTTTACCCTAAATAATCCTCAGTCTAACCTCCTGTCACATACAACAGCCCTTTATACTGACTATCTTGCTCTATTTCAGGAAGGTAAAGATAGCCAGTCAGTTCAAAAGGGGCTTCAGAATGAAATCCATGACCAGAATAACAGACTAGCATTAGTGCTGAAAGGCACAATCCACGATATTTACAACTACACAAAGACTCGCAGATTATACCCCCTAAACAGCCATCAGACCTCTGGGCAAATCTTCTCTAATAACTCATACCACTAGAGTGCAGTTTTTAACCCCACTACTGTTTCATCCGTGCATTGAATTAAGTGCTTCAGCTCTACAGACACTAAAACAGTGCTATAACCTTTCAAGTAATCCTGACCCTAAAGTCTGTTTTCCATTGCCCATTCCTATGACCTTAGTTGAATATGCCCTTTTTTCCACCTCTCTCAGTAAGTCATACAACAGTGCTATATTTCAAAAGGCCTAGAGTAAAATCTGTAGAGTCATCACTTTATCTGACCACCTCACTTTCTTCTCCTGTCCTCAATTAATTTTCTTCCCATTAATGAGTTGGTTACCTTCATTTCTTTCATAATTTATACCTTTACTTCACTGAAAATGTTGCCCCCTCTTACCTGCAAGTTTAATTGCTCTGTCTCTCAATACCCCTATAATCTCCATTTTCAAGTTTCTTCTCCTT